>NC_067154.1:59021480-59621480 GCF_903995435.1 Acomys russatus | reverse complement strand
CTGTCATAGATCTAGGTCACAAGCATGTAGATACGTAAGAGGCCTTGCAAAACAATGCTGTGTTATTTGGGGTTCCGTGAGTAATTTCCATGCAAGACTCTGAGTCAGTCAGAAGGTACATGTGCTGGTGAGACTGACACAGGAGGAAGCGACCTGGTTCATATGTCACCATGTCCTCTCTACTTCTTCAGATCTGAGAATTATGAAACCTAGCACATGTAAGTGGAAAGCAAAAGGACCTGGAAATCACGGTGACAGCAGACTTGGTGTTGCTGGACCAGTACAGTCCCATTTGGCCCTTCCATCTTGGCCACCATGGACAGCCCTGTCCCCTGGGCTACAGTGCATCTGCACATTCTAAGTGGATATTAAAATTCCAGTTCATCAAAAGAGACGAAAAGCGAAGATGACTGTCACAGGCAGAAGGCTGCTCGGAACTGAAGACGAGCTGCTCCTTTCCAACTGAAAATGTCAAACACTTATTCATATGGTTCCTACCAGACGTGATTTATATGAGCAACTGCCAATGGCCCAACCTCCCCCTCTCGACAGTGCAAACGGGAAGCCTGTTCACACAGCCATTAATATCATGTTAGCTTTGTTTGATAGCCTGACTGGAAAAATCGTCCTTTTCCTCTACGTGGGAGTTATTGATTTACCCTGCGGTTCACTTTAAAGTCTTCTAGTTTCTAAATATGATTGTTGTCTTCCTGCAGTGTCATAAAAACACGATTATTTTCTTTCTGGTTTTCTAGCATTGTGGCTTTAAAAATGAACATTGATATCATTGTTTTGCATAACTAACATATGCTAACTAAATTTATTGAAAATAACACTGATTGTAACCTGACTTGTAATTTGAAATCACAATTTTCAAGTTCAATTAAAATTACATCAACAGAAAAAGGGAAATATCAAAATAAGAATCAAATTTCACAGGCACCACCACAATGGCTTCTACACTAAATCCTATGAAATTTTTGAAAATTCAAATGCTTAGTATCATTTTGCTTTTTGCACTTTTTACATGATGTGCAACTTACAAAAATATATTTTTGTATAAGAATTAGTAAGAAAAAGACGAGCAGGATTTGGGCAGATTCAAACAACAGTTTCAATGTAACTGTTAAAAGGAGGAAACAGATGAGCAAAGCTGGCTCCACAGAGAAGTGATCTGTTGTGCCATACTCCAGCAAATCATTGCTGAGGAGTTGGGAGCACAAACACTTCCTGTGATGTGCCTTTCCAAGCACCAGATTGATAAATCTTCAAAAATTAGGCCTCGCCACAATGTATATTACAACACAGAGCCCACTCACTGTCAGGCTAACAAAGACAAGACCACAAGCTGCGTTTTGGTTTTATTTCGTACGGTACATGGGCTGAGAACACTAGGAAAACTATAAAGACATATGCCCCCATTTCCTCACTTAAAAAAAAACAAAAACAAAAACAAAAAAAACCAAAAAACAAACCAATAGATCACCTACTCACTAAGTAGGATTTCTACTGCCATTACAGGATTTCACTCCCAGTGTGTGGTACTCCTGTGGGAACAATGGGGCTACTTAATGGCCTTGTCCTCCTAGAAGCCGGGTCACCTTAAATGAGTTCCTTTCCAAGCTAGGTGCTGAGTGCAGGGACTGGCAGAGCAAGCGAGGAACAGGGGGTTCTGAGTGGCGTTCCATACCCTCCATGTTTATGCACCACGATTTTGAGTTTCTTAGCTTTTGTTTGTTTTGTTTTTTCAAGACAAGGTTTTTTTTTAATGTAGCCTTGCCTGTCCTGGAATTGCTCTGTAGACCAGCCTGGCCTCTAATCACACAGATGCCCCTGTGCTGGGATCACTGGCCTGCATCACCACGCCCGGTGAGTTTCTCGGTTTTTTTTTTTTTTAAAGTAGTTTTTCCATTTTACCTGGCTTTCGTGAAACAACTTCTGATAGTGGCTCAGAAAAGGATGACTTGAGAATGGGAACAAATCACTATGTGGACCACAAGGAGACTGACACGCGCCCTGGTATTAGTACGGCCAGCTCTCATCTCCAAAGAAGTGATGAGCTTTGGAACAGAGTCGAGAGCCCTTTTCCTACAACTCATCTCCGTAACTACCACAGCCAAAGGGGAAGCACACAGTACTTTTAAAGTGTCAGTCTTGTTTCTCTGCAAATCTTTGAGGAGAAATAGAAAGGCACGAGAGATATCTCTTCCATTCGTATGCAAGACTTCTCCCCTCCCCAGCATTGCAAATCTGAATCCAGGTTTATTTGTTTTATTTATTGTTTGAAAATTTCATACGTGCTTATATTTTATCGTCCTGATTGCTTCCTTTCCAATTCCTCTCCTACCACCTCCCCCAAAGATTTCCGCCCAGCTTCATGTTTGTTTGTGTTTAAATCCCTCTAAGTCCACGCAGGGTTGCACGCACATGCCTAGACGCAGGGACATGGGTGCCTTTTGGGGAACCACACCCCTGAAGGGAACTGATTCTCCCTCTCTCAGGAGCCATCAGCTGACAATAGCACCCAAGCGAGCGGTGGGACCTTATGACTTCCTGCCCCTCCCATCCTGGGATTATCACTGGGTTGATCTTGTGCACACAGCTACAACTAGTAGACTTGTTGTGTGTAACTGTCTGTATGGTCCAGAAAAGCACTGTGTCATTGTAGTCTCTCAACACCTCCGTCTCTTATCATCTTTCCACTCTTTCTTCTCAACGATTCCTCAAAGCCATTCAGTGAGGAGGAGCGATATAGATGTCTCACTCTTACTTATCCTCCACCTGGGGACCAGTTGTGGGCCTCTGTGTTAACTGGTGTTTGCTGCAAAAGGACGCTTCTCTAATGAGGGTTGAGGATGCACTGACACAGGTGTAAAGCTGGGCGCTTAAGAGATGATGTAATTCTATGTCCCATTAGCAGATTAGCAATAGTAGGTTTTCTCCAGGGCTTTTGACCTATTCAGCCATGGAGAGCCTCAGCTTACTAAGGATGGTGCCTCCTCCCTGAGTGCCTTTGCTTAGGATTTTACTGGACTTGGCTTGCCGCATCAGGACATTCTCTCAGGTTCATAAACTGCAGTGGAAAATGTTAGGTTACAATTTCCTACTGAAACTCAATTCAAATAAAACATATACTCACTTATAGCACATTAGTAAGAAAATAAAATATCTCAGTGCATAGGAAGTAAACTTAGGAACCAGCTTCCTTCTATGAAAAAGAATTATCTCAGAATCTAACATAAGTCTGAAGATTCAGCTGAAATTATCCTGGGCTATTGGAACCTTGGTATTTAATTACAGGCTCCTGTTGCTTTGAAGTGTTTGCGAGTTAGAACTCCCACAGCTACAGGTAAAATAAGAACTGCCCTGGCCTCAACTACAAATACGTCCATGGTTACATTTGCTTGCGATGTTTTTCCCTCCTGCTTTAATCTCCCAGCGACCTAATATTTCAAGTGTGCCACTTGTAAACACAGTCCACCTATAGTTTGATTTTCCTTTCTTCAAAACACCTCTGTATTCAAGCTAGAGCCTTTGTTTTCATTGCGTTAAAGATCAACACAGGAATATTTGACATGGTTTTAATCGTCTTATGCTATTGGTCCTAGAGATACTGCTTTTTATCTGTGTTTCCCTCCCTTTACATTCACACTTGTAAATCCACCCCTTAGTTCTCTGCCAGTGATTGGAACACGGCACACTCTGTGACTTTCAAAGACTCTAAGAGCTATTTACACTCACTAACATTGCCTCAAAACACATGAAGCACTCTGCACTCTGCACGCTTTGCAGCACCACTGCCTTCATACACTCATGTATGAGCCAGGTTAGCATCAATGATGGCAGCCTAAGGGTTGTGTCCAACTATCATTTACCTCCTCCCCCCTCCTCCTTCTCCCCCTCCCCCTCCTCCTCCCCCTCCCCCATCCTCCTCCTCTCCCCCATCCTCCTCCTCCCCCTCCCCCCTCCTCCTCCTCCCCCTCCCCCCTCCTCCTCCCCCTCCCCCATCCTCCTCCTCCCCCTCCCCCCATCCTCCTCCTCCTCCTCCTCCTCCTCCTCCTCCTCCTCCTCCTCCTCTGTTTTCCAGCTTCTGGAGTTTTAGGGCCTCATGCCTTTTTTGGCAAACCCTCTATGAATGATGCTACAGCCCCAGTTCCGCACACCCTGTTTCAGAAAGGTGGTGTCGTAACCCCAAAGCCGACAGAGCTCGGCCTGGTTTGTAGAGACAATGAACATTTTGTTAACTTTGAGAAAGTAAAGTCTCACATAGAAAACATAGCAGCATGAGACAGGGGAGAAAGAGAAGTAAACATTGCTCCCCCGCTTCAATGAGCAGATCTTTGTTGAGTGCCTGGTTGGTTTATTGGTGAGAGGTTTGTCTTCACTGACTACCCCACATGTCTCAAAGAGCAGACACATCCTTTTCTGTTCACTTTCCACCGCCTCACTCAGCGCTCTCAAAACTTTGTGAGCAGCACAGTTACAGGGCAGAGGCTGGGGGTCAGCAGGGAGACCTGGAACCTGAGCCTTAAGCAGGCTTCCCCCTCAGTGGACGTGGTAATCCTGCAGCAGAGGTACTTAACACTGTTGTCACGGGGAGCAATGAGGTCATATCAGGCTGACAGCAGAGAGAAACCTACAGAGAAGCTTCTAAGCTTCTAACCCGTAGCTCAGACTTTAATTGACAAAGCCTGTATGGTATGCTACCCAGAGCTTGATGTTAGTTAAAAAATTAGCAGCTATGGCACATTAGTTAATTCTGGTTGGTGTGACAAATTATCAGCCCAAAGAGACTTGACAGAGGAAGGGCTAGTGGACCTACAGGCGCCATGGTGGGAACAGAAGCAGCTGCCGCATTCCTGCCACACTGAGGAAGCCTGTCAGTTCTCAGCTTGTTTCGCCCTCATGTTCAATCCAGGAACGCAACCCATCAAATCACACTGTCCACGTTAAGGGTGGCTATTCTCTCATCGGTTAGGCTGCTGTGAAAACACCCTCAAAGACACATCTAGATGTTTGTCATTTCAGGTGACTCCACGTCTGTTCATATTGTCAACGTGAAGATCGGCCATCACATACAGTTCCGTTTTTATCTGTATATTAAGTCTGAATCGTTTAATCCCGTGAAATTGCCCCCAAACCTCGAGTCTCTGAAGTCATCTGTAGTTAAGAAGTTTAGAATAGACTAGATTAGGTAAAAAAGCAAGGGAATCGTGCAGACTGTGGAAATGTTGAGAGACAAATGTAAGGAAAGCACATTAAGGGAACTTCAAGACTTTAATAATGCCACATAATGTCAAATGGCAGCCAATTATGCACTTTTCTAAGAAAAGACACATCCCCGGTGGCAGTGAATTGTTTTCAGATAGAAAGTTCCGTTAAAAGCAAGGATGGACTGTTTCCCCTTGTAGATTTTTACTTCAGTGGAAGGGGTGATGCTTAATGCTAACAGAGGAGGGCCTTTGCTTAGCAACGTCACAACTGTCTCTCCTAACCTCCTGGAGTCCTGTGCTAACTGGCACCTGGCAGCTGGCAGCTGGCACCTGGATAATCAAGAATTGATTCAGCCACGGCCTTGTTGCCAGGAGCTGACTTGGTCCTTTTTGTGAGCAGCTACCGTCTCAGCTGATCTCAGGCCAGCCTCCATCTTAATTTAGATGAGGTATGTCGACCGTGGCCCACGGTGGGGTTGACTCTACCTTCATGGACACTACATATTTTCTTTAAATGCGAATGGCTCGATGGGGTAAGAAGCAATGAGCCTTTTGTGTTGGATATAGCTATAGTTCATATCACTAAAGGAGCCATAAATGCATCCAGAGCAAAACAAGCAATTCAGTCTCCAAATATGCATCATATCCTCGGCTTAAAAAAAAATGGTACTCCGTCCCAATTGGCAGCTAACACTACATCCGTCATTTGCCACTGTATAGTTATTTAGTGATAGTCACAACTGGCTGCCTCAACATAGGCACACACACACATAGAACTTGGTGACGGGAACCATGTGCGATAAATAGTGAGCTTCCTTTCTTCACTGTCTCCTCGGGACCCAGTTCCTCCAAAGAGGAACTTTTGTTATCACGTTACTAAGTTTCCTTCCAAAACAATGCCATGAGCACACGAGTAATTGACAACTCTTCCAAAATATTTTATGTCAGCTATTAAATATAATGTATATATGAGTGTCCAACAGAGTCAATATTCCATGCTTTCAAGGAGGAGTGTACATATTAATGTGTCAAGACAGAAAATAAATAAGACAAATACGTCAATTATGTAGCTTATTAAAATGTGGTTGTTAGTGTACAGAAAAGTCAAAACAGGGAGTGAGAGTGAAAAGGCCTTGGGAAGGCATAGGAATTAGTAACAAGTTTAAGAGTGGTCAGGGAAATCATAGATGAAGGAAAGAGGTCATTAAGCAGGCTTACAGGAGAGTGAGTTATATGGCTACCTGTAAAAGGCATCCAGGAAGAGTGAGCTTTAGAACAAAAGTATAAAATAAGATCCAGGTCAACAGTAACTAATTCAACGTAGGAGGTTTGACACGGCTTTACTGTCCACTTGGCACAACATAGAATCACTTAGCGAGGACCGATCGACACAGAGGTTTGCCCTCTGGTCAAGCTTGTGAAGGGCTGTCTTGATTGTGAACTGACCCAGCCCACTGTGGGCAGCACCACCCTGTAGGCTGGGGCCTGAATGGTGTGGGAAATGCTATGAATTAAGTTAGTTCAGTGATCCAGCAGGCAATATGGGTATATTCTTTTCTTTTCGTTCTTGACTGTAGACACGATCACATGATGTGAATAGTTGCTTGAGTTCCTGCCTTGACTCTCTGTCAGTGATAGACCATAACCTAAAATTACAAGCTAAATAAACCCTTTGTTTCCTAACTTGGTCTTGATCAGGGTTTTGTTCACAGAGAAATGAGAACAGAAAAGTAGCTACAGCAAAGAAAATGGAGTTATTGAAGGTTTTTGAGTGAGAAGTGACATGATGTTATAAGAATCCAGGTCAGTCTGATGTTCGGGCCAAGCTCACCAGAAGCAATCCTTTTCTTCTGTAAGGAAAACAGTAAGCTACATATTCAAAGCTTGTCTGTGAACCTCTATTCCCCCAACAGGCTCCTCAGTGACAGGATTCCTGGAGGATTACAGGTGCCATTTTCACTTCATTAAGGAACTCTACAGACATCAGGCTGTCAGATGTGTGGGCATCAGGTGGCTACTGGTGGCCATACATTTCTCTGTCTGTATACTGGTGCAACTCACCTAGACAAGTTCTTCTTACTCACTTTCCCTGAGTTCTGAGAGTTACATACTCCTTGCTGGAATTTAAGAACCTACCCCCTCTCCCTTATTACTATCTGAGGTCACGGAGACAAGCTGACTCCAGGAAACCTCAGTCTTCCTCTGAGACCTTTGAGGAAAGCCTGAACTCTCTGGGAACCCCTGGCTTACTGTCTGTTTCTTTGTGATATCTGGGTTTGAATAATCCTCAGAGCATGTGGTTATTTAAATGAGAATAACGCTCAAAGCCTCCTCTGTGGGAATACTTGGTCCCCAATTAGTGCAGCTATTTAGGAAGCATTACAAGGTGTAGCCTTATTGGAGGAGGTGTGTCACTGGGGATAGACTTTGAGGCTTCAAAAGCCTATGCCAGCCCCCTACCCCCACCCCTTTCTCTCTCTCTCTCTCCCTCTCTCTCTCTCTCTCTCTCTCTCCTCCTCTCCTTCTCTCCTCTCTCACTCCCCCTCCCCTCTCTCTCCTACTCTCCCCCTTCTCTCCTTCTCCCCTCTCATCTCTTTCCCTCTCCCCCTCTCTTCTCTCTTCCCCTCTCTCTCCATCTCCCCCCTCTCCTCTTTCTCTCCCTCCCCCTCCCTCCCCATATCCCTGTTCCTCTCTCCCTCCCTCTTTCCCTCACTCTCTCTCTACATATTGCCAATGAGTCAGGACACTTGGCTCAGCTCTTAGCTCCTGCTCCAGCACCATGCCTGTCTGCTTCTCACCATGATGATCATGGACGAATAATACTCTGACCCTGTAAGCAGGGCCCCAATCAAATATTCTCTTCTGTATGGTTATGCCTTGGTTATGGTGCTTTTCACAGTAGTGGAACAGCAGCTAAGACAAAGAAAGCCTGCCTCCATGACGTTAACTTTCCTAATGAGTCCCATAGTACAAAGAGCAGTCAATCTTAGTGTCTACCTTGAACCCCAAAGCCAAGACCTTTCATAAATGACTCACCTTTGGTAGGTTATGCAGGGTGCTGTGTTAAGAATAGCCTAAGAAGTAAGTGAAAAAAACAAAGAAGAGAAATGGTCCTAGGATGCACGCTGTCTTGGATTGAAATGCCCCAGGTGCCCAGAATGTTGGATTCTTCACATATATTGAAAGCAAAGTCAGTAAGGAGAGATTGGTGCTTTCTCATGGGCTTCATAAGAAAATGTGAAGACAAGAGTTTTCAGGGACTTGAGTCAGAATAATGGAGAGGATGGAGCGGCATCACCACAGGGGTACGCACGGAAGAAGCACTGTTCCCCTATATCACACATTCTGAGCATCACCACAGGGGCACACACGGAAGAAGACCTCTTCCCCTATATCACACATCCTGAGCTTGAGATGTTTATAAGCATCAAACTGGAGACACAGGCCAGGTGGTTGATTACGTTAGTATGAAATCAGGGAATAGATGTGAGCTGAAGGCAGCAATTTCAGAGCTAATGGTGAGTGGTAATGGAAGCTATGGGGTTAGAGGAGAGTTACAAGGTGTCAGCACAACATAACACACAGGCCATCTTCTGTAAGAAAAGCAAAAGAGACCAAGGATCCTTCAACACTGGGTGGTGAAAGAGAGCAAGGAGGCTGAGAAGGAGCATCTAGAGAGAAAGAGGAAGAAGCCCAGCAGGTGGTACCCTGGGGAAAACCACTTCCAGCAGGAGGCATGGCAATTGTGACTGACACTTCTAAATGATTTATCAAGATCTAGGTCAATAGCAATATTGATGAGAAGAGCTTTAGTGAAACAGAAAGGAATTAGAATTGATTTAATGGAAGGAAGGGAAGAGAAAATAAACATAGATGAATGCCATTGAGTTCTGCTGAAGAGAAAGCCAAGAAGAGACACACAACCTAAAAACGGGGTATGCAAGAGATTTCTTAATAAAAATAAAATTAAAAGCTCATTGAAATGCTGCTCATGAGGATCTAACAAAAAGGGAAATAATTCTGGATAATATATGTATGCATGCATGTATATGTATTATAGTTACACATTAAAACTCATATTTCCCCCACTTGTCTAGGATATTTTATCAAATTTATACTTTCAGTGACCATAGGACATTTTAATCTTACCACTAGAAAAGGAAAACATGTCTGCCACTTAAAGCACAGCGGGCTATTATTATTTGAAAGGCACATCCTGATTTCAGAGATGTTAACGTGTTTAATTGTTGTTTTCTAAAGTGCCTTTCATAAGAAATTAAAAGTGATCCATATCTTGCAGATGATTTTTTCCTGGCATCTACAAAACGAGTCATGAAAACCTGCAGTTTATCAATGTTCTCACAGCTCTGAATCCATTTCTCTTTTAATTATGATTTACTTTTTTAGCAGTTAATTCATCTACACTACAAAACGCTGCAATAAGCAACCACGTACGTACAACTATCTTACCGTGGATGGACGAATTCGTGAGGTAAGTTTCTGGAAGTTGTAAACCCAATGATGAATAACTACAGTGGCTGTGCATAAAGCCGGGGCTAGCCTCCAGCAACGTTTAAGACTATGGGATGGTCCACGCCCTCCCTCCACAGGAAGCTGGTAGGTCAGTGACTGATAATGTGGAAGAGGAAGCAGGGTGGTGGTCCCTAAAGGGCTTTACATCCTAATCCACAAACTCTGGGACTCTACTGCCTTTCCTGGCAGGAAGAACTCTGTGTTTAGTTTGAAGATTTCTAACTGGGGTGGCTTTCCTGGGTTGTATGATTGGCCCAATCCCAGGGAGTCCTTTCAGGGAAGGAAGAGACGGGGATGGGGTGAGACTTGGGGTCAGCAAGGCCAGTCAGATGATCCCATGGCTGGATATGAAGTGTGGAGAGGCTCACTAGCCAAAAAATGCAGGCTGGTATCTGCAAAGACACTGAAACGTGTTGCCCTTAGGGGAATACGTTCATTATATCACAGACCTTTTCTTCATTCTCTCATATTCTGAGACAGTCGGACTAACACAGGAGTCATCTAACATTTCAGTAGAATTGTCCTTTGAAACGATCTTTTACAGAAATCACTAATCGAATTTTATGCAGCCTATATTTCTTTACAAATGCCATCCTCCTCAGAGGTGTAGTTTGTGAAGAGCAGATAGGCAGTAGCCTTCAATTTCTACTTCATTTGTTTGCATTGTCAATTAAAAACTATTTTGATTGTATTTTTCCAGATTAAATTAGTTAACAACTTATTGTTTTTATTTGGCCAGCCAGCTAGGGATTTATTTCTTTTAATTTTATAATTTTTCAAGTTGCCAGTTAATAAGCATTTTTTTTTTCATGGAAGTTTAAATTGTTTTTCTTGTTTGCCTATGAATCACTTAGTACTTGAGTGTGACTTGGAAGTACATATTTTTGTTCCTGGCTTATCATCTAAGGAGTTAAGTAATGGTTTTGAGATTTCCTCACAGTTGTCATTTCTGTTATTTAAAAAAAAAAAAAAATAAACTTTGAAATGTAACCTTTCACCATTCCGGTTCTAGCTCAGCTTGGATAAATGGACTGAATCTTTGTTTATAGCGGGAATATCATATTTTGTGAATGTTTAGAAGACACGAAGGGTAGAGTTTTGGTGTGGGAGCAGAGAGTCTGCCGAACACGTGTAAATTAAGCACCCCTGGCTATTTAGCTTTTCTATGTACTCTGTTTTTATTTTCCTGTTAATTTGCTCTATTGACAGCTATAGTAACATTATGCAATCTGTCATTTGGCCATGTGTGTCTGAGGATTTCTATAATGAATCTTGGTGCTGAGTCATTTGGTGATTAGACACTCCCTCTGGTTACGACTCTGTCTGTCCGTCGTGTATCCTTGACCTGGCTTCATGTTCATCTGCTGTCATCATTGCTGTGTCTGCCTCTGCTGGGATGGATTTGCTTTATTTTGTGACTTCTCCTTGCTGGTTACCTGGTTTGACAAGACTCCAGCCCCTTTGCGCAGTGCTGCAGGAGGCTGTGGGTGTGGCCTGAGTGGGTGTGGCCTGAGAGCCTGTCTCCTAGATGGGCCTGAACTCTAAACCCACTCATCTGGCTCAGTTCCTCTTCTGCTAATCTTACTTTTTCACCAATGGTGACCACTCAGGAAGCAGGATCGCAATTTCCCTCTGTTGAGTGCAGAGAAGCCAGGAAATTGAAGGCAGAAGAATCCTCTCTTGGGATCTTTTCATTTTTCCTCAGAAAATAGTGCTGTTTTCTGATCCATTATCATAAATATCCTTTTTATTTTGGAATGTTGTTGCTGTTGCTGTCTTTTTCCCCCTACAGCACCCGATGTGCTCAGGCAGTCTCCCATCTAAGTACTAACCAGGCTGAACCCTGCTTAGCTTCCTAGATCAGTCACGGTCAGGGTGGTATGACCATAGTGGAATGATATTTTGTATTCTTTGTCATTCACATGTGTGAAGCCTCTTGTATCATGAATATTCCAGTCCCTGTAAGTGGGCAGCAGCCTCCCAGCCTGACCTCTCTGCAGTGTGATTCCTGCATGTGCACACTTCCCTTCTCCCATTCTCATCCCAAACACAGCAGCTCTTCTTAGATGTTTTTAGAAAAATAAAGACAACTTTGCCCTGAGGAATTCTGTAATTCTGTGTTGTTTCCTCAGGTGATGTTTACCTTATCTCATAGGCATGTAAAGAGCTCATTGGACCCTGATAGCAAACACACTCAGATAAGTGCCCACTATATAACATGGTGCAAACACACTCAGATAAGTGCCCACCATATAACATGGTGCAAACACACTCAGATAAGTGCCCACCATATAACATGGTGCAAACACACTCAGATAAGTGTCCACCATATAACATGGTGCAAACACACTCAGATAAGTGCCCACCATATAACATGGTGCAAACACACTCAGGTAAGTGCCCGCCATATAACATGGTGCAAACACACTCAGATAAGTGCCCGCCATATAACATGGTGCAAACACACTCAGAAAAGTGCCCACCATATAACATGGTGCAAACACACTGAGAAAAGTGCCCACCATATAACATGGTGCAAACACACTCAGAAAAGTGCCCACCATATAACATGGTGCAAACACACTCAGAAAAGTGCCTACCGTAGTACAGTACGCTGCAAAGCCTGATGACTTAAGTTCCTTTGTCAGCTTAATATACCATGTTCCTAATTTGAATGAATATAAATGTCAAACCCCAGCATCCAAAATAGCCCTGCAGCATCTCAACCTTTCAGCTTCTGCGGAGAGTGCCAGAGTTTGTTCTACAAGATGCTTCTAAACTGCTAATGATTAGCACCTTAAAGCTTAAAGGCACTCATGACTCCTCATCTGAAAAAACCACCCATTAGCAGAAGCTGCACCCAGTGTGTGAATGAAAGGAAACAAATTTCTCCAGACACCACGCACTGGCGAGAGAATCAAACGGTGGGTTTGCTGCCACTCGATCACTCGGTGCTAATGCTGCTTCAGGCGTTGCTCATTTTAGTTTTGCATTAGCAAATACTCTTATTAAAAAGATGGCCAGGATAATGCTGATTGATGGAGGGGAAGCGTGCCTAGTTTAAAATACTCATAATTTATAATCAACTGTGCTTTAACAATGTAAAAGTGTCATTTAAAACGCTGTGTATATTTAATCTATTTCTGAGGGAGCAATTACGTCTATATGAAATTCTAACGATTTGGATGTAATGCTCATCAAAGGATTCTCCATTTTAATTCCAGCCTCTTCCACTTTAACAAATAGTTACTTTAATCTATAAGAACTGCATTCTTGAATACTCAATGATTAGTAAATGTCAACGTCCAGATAATGAAGGTGGAACCATGTAGAAGCAATAGTGATTTTACCATTGCTCACTGCCAGAAGCCTTGAGACCCTGAGCCTAGGGAGGGAGCTAGTGGAGGCACTGGGAGGAGATGGCCTTTCACTTTCCCTTGCAGCAATGGCTGTACAGCAGCTCCTAAAAATGTACAGTATACCCACCAAGTATCTTCAACTGTTGTCATGTGACAGTCAAAGGGCCACAGACTGCTGGGTGTACGTGGGGATGACAGAGCTGGTCTCTTTGCTTGTCATGCGAAAAAAGTAGACATGTCACAAGTAAATAGGTGGTTTGGGTTTTTTTTTCAAGTGCGATTAGATGCCACGACAAGGTTTGGACAACACAGTGATGGGACCTGACTCACCCCATACAGGGGTGAACTCGCTAATGTGGGACTAGCTACAGGATGGCTGGACGGAAGCAGGAGTATCTCAAATCCACAGTGATGGCTCAGGATAGTGGAAGGGTGGCACTTGACTGACTGGAGTTATATTATTGATGCGGTGAAAGTGGCATTAATTACAGATTATTACTTTAACTCAATCCAATCCAATATCTCTCCATTATTTCTACACACACACACACACACACACACACACACACAAAACAAACAAACAAACAAATCAGAGAGAACCTTTTTGTGTGTGACCAAGAAGATGGGGCAGCAGTTGTAATATGGCAAGTTGGTACCCAGATCCACAGTTTTCTATGACATCTGTGTACTTTTGAAGGGTGACATGTGGTCATGCTAAGTTCATCAGTGAAGAAGTCCCTTCACGAATTTGGGTGGGACATCAAAACATCCTTCAACATGATGAATATTAAGGCTGCTTTAGAACAAGAAAGTGTGTTGGCTGGTTTTGTTATGGAGCAGCGCCTGGATTTAGATGAACTCTAAACTGCCAGATGACAGAGGTGGAGACGGTCTCCAATCTGTAACAGCTTGATTTATGATTTTTCAATTTCTTGAAGGAGCAAAGCACTGGGCATTATGTGGAATCTGTTCTTTGAATTTGGAACTTTAGCATTTCCCAAGGTAGCAATAAGGTGTGATACTATCTCTCATGGTGCTGGACAGGAGCATAGAGCCCTAGAGCCCAGCCAACCTCCCCCTAATGATGCACACGTGACACACATTGCAAAGTGCCCTAGTGCTAAGCTAGAGCATGTGTGGATTTGCTACCTTAATTACACTTTTGACCTACGTTCTCAACTAATGAGATGTAACCCAATTGTGACTTAGGCAACATCTGTACTTAACAGAACTAGAGAAAATGGCTTAGCTTATTTGTAAAAATCTGTCCTCCGGAGCTAGTGAGATGCCTCAGGGCGTAAAGTGTTTGCCACTCATGCTGTCACATGAGTTTGATGTCCCAAACATCATGAAGGCAGAAGAGAGAGCCAGCTCTATACAGCTGCCCTCTAAACCATAAATGTGCATCACTGTATGTTCATATCTCCCTACGGCATATGCCACACACACATACACAGTGGTAACAAAAAATTCAAAGAATCTACTTTCCGAATCTTATTTATTTATTTTCATGAGGAGAACCAGTCATAGCTGGGTAAAACTAATGTTTGACCTGGTGAACAATTTCATTCCAGTAATTTTTTTTATCTAATGCTTATTATGCACAAGGCACTTCCCTGGTTCTAAAAACCCAATTATAAAGTTAATTTTAAAAGGCTGGATATGAGACACATTTGGGGAATTGAGCAGGGCTCGGTAAATCCTAGGAAAACATTGAAATAAAAGGCGATGAGTTGAAATGAGTGATGACCAGGAAGGAAGCCAGGAGTGAGTGGCAGACTGAGTTGAGCTACTGCTTTATTAACAACCCAGAAGAGAAGCTACATTAGTGAAGTTTCCAGATGATTCTATACAGGGAATTGTCAAGCTCCTTGGATAAAAGATGATAATATTATGAGCAAAAGCAGTAACAGCAGGGAGCAGAGGTCAGAATGCATATAAAATATAATTTCATAAAATCCCATGCTTAAAAAAATCACCGTATTTCACATTATGAATAAAAACTCAAAAACAAATAAATGCTAAGTGAGTTGAGTATATACCAGAGATAGACTGGTAAAATAATAAAATGTAACCAAGGAGTATTATGGAGAAAATGAAGAATTTAGAAGCCTTACTGTTACTCAAATGGACACGTTGTTTGTTTGTTTGTTTTTTACAAAGCTTTGAGCGTATAACGTATAAACCACTTTTATAAACCTTAAGCCCTGAGCGAACCAGCAGTCATGATGGGTAGAGAATGCTGTTCGCTGTGATCATACACCATGATCACACACCATCCGGGTTCTGTTCCCCAGTCTGCTGTCCTGATTTAACTGGGGTGTAAGGTGGCCCACATTTTCTATGACTCTTTGAAGGCCGAGCTTCCCTATACCACATCAAGATGGAGAAGATGTGAGACTAACACGGCTCAATGACAGTTTTGTGCTCCCAGAACCTCTGGAGCTTGGACTTACAGTCCTAGCAACAGGCCCTCCAGGCTTGTGCCACTGAAGCCACCGGCACGCTGCCACCAGCTACCATGGCCTTCCCTCTCCTTGTACTCAGAGTACCCTTTTACTGTCCAACCCTGTCCTTAGAGGAGATGGCGAAAGGCGAGATGTGCCCCTTAATGATGCTCTATTCCTCATGGCTGGTGACTCATCTTGTAAGGTGAGGGCCATATTACTCACCACACGGTAAAAACACACATTTGCTTGTGGGCACATTTCCATCTTTTCTTCGCCCATTCCAACCAGAGGAAAGAGAGAGCTCCTATTAGCACCGTCGTTCTTTCAGTTAGAAGTCAAATGGAAGAAAGAAGTTCCTTTAACAGATCCAGGAAGAAAACCGGCCACTCTCGCCAGAACAGGATTATTTTATGTGCACTGACTGAGAACTAATTAAATTCATGATTGTGGAAGGCGCCATTCATCTATCCACTGGGTTCTCAAATAACACTTCAAATGTCCGATAAGGCCATGTTTTGAGAACAGTGACACAGAGAAAGGCAATATAAATACCTCTTTAGAAAGGTCTACCTATTAAGTTAACATTTTGATGATTAGAATATCTAGAAAGTGTCTCAAGTAATCAGTTGATAGAATACAGTGTTCAGTAGGCAGTGTTAAAATTTAATAAACATCATTTCCTTTATAAATATTTAAAGCAACCCCTGAATTATGTTTAATACCAAGACTGTCTATTTGTATTTTGAAAGGTCAGAATGAAGCCACAGAAATCATCTTAAAGTAGGAGAGCCAAATTCTAGACATGCACCTGACAGTCGTTAGGCGAACACCAGGGTTCCCTGTTCCTTCAGCAGCAAGTATTTCTGAGCACCAACTAGCAGTATCTCCTGCCTCTCTAAGCTTCTGTGATAACAAAAGGGCACCTCGCTTAGCTAGCTAGTGTTCCGGGTGATTCTACACTACGGTTTTTACATTATTTTATGCTTTTATTTAATACATTTGTATTGAGCACAAACATTTTGCCCAGCCCCAAGGTGGGTCGGTAATGTCACTGTTGTCCAAACGCTTGGAGACGGACGACGGAGGAAGAGAACGTGGAGGATTATGCCACGCCCGCCTTCTCTAGAGTTATTTGACCATGTCCCCTGGAGGGGGAGACCTGGTGGCACTCAGAGGAAGGACAGCAAGTAGCCAAGAAGAGACTTGATACCCTATGAGAATATATAGGGGGAGGTAATCCCCCTCAGGAACAGTCATAGGGGAGGGGAATAATGGGAAAATGGGGGGGGGGAAGGAATGGGAGGATACAAGGGATGGGATAAACATTGAGATGTAACAAGAATAAATTAATAAAAAAAATTAAATTAAAAAAAAAAAGAAAAGAAAATAATTCAGCAGGGTTGTAGAAGACGCATCAAGGTTCTCTCATCTAATGGCAAAGTAGAAGGATCCAGAGGGTCCTAGAAACCTACAAGTAGAACATTATGACAGGCAGATTTGGGCCCAGGGGTCCCGCTCATACTATGGAACCAGCCAAGGACAATACAGACCATAAACTTCAAACCCCTTCCCAGATCTAGCCAATGGGCAGGACATTCTCCACAGTTGAGTGGAGAGTGGGGTCTGACTTTCACACAAGCTCTGGTGCCTCATATTTGACCACATCCCCTGGAGGGGGAGACCTGGTGGCACTCAGAGGAAGGATAGCAGGTTACCAAGAAGAGACTTGACACTCTATGAGCATATACAAGGGGAAGAGGTCCCCCTCAGTCACAGTCATAGGGGAGGGAAGCAAGGGAAAATGGAAGGGAGGGAGGAATGGGAGGATACAAGGGATGGGATAACCATTGAGATGTAATAAGAATACATTAATAAAAAAAGACAAACTGAAAACAAAAATGTTTAAAATTTTTTGGTTTTTTTCCTATATTGAAAATAGATTTTTTTTTTCATACAATATGTTCTGGCCAGGGCTTCCTCCCTCCAAATTCACCTCAGTTCTTTGCCACTTCCCCTCCAGTCTGGATCTAAACCCTTTCTGTCTCTCATTAGGAAATAAATAGGCATCTAAGAAATAATAATGAAATAAAACACAATTTTGACTTTTACAATGAACGTTTAAGCTTTGGTGTAGAGGGCAGGTTGGAGAAAGAATGCTGAGGCCAGTGTATGGATTCAGGGGTGAGGCACCAAGGCGAGTTTGTCTAACACAGTGGGGTGTTCATTCTCACTGTTAACATGTGCAGGCGTGTGATGTTCAGAAGAGTGGGTGCGTATGGGAGATGTCCTACGTGCAGGTGCTATGATAACTGCTCCCATGACTCTCCTGTGTTATTCACAATGAACTCTTAAATTCGGCATACCATGTGACACAAGAGAGAGTCAAAGAGAATGTAGGATTCCTCATTGTAAAGGAGAATATGAATAACAATCACAATAATCACTTAATGCATTTTAAAGCCCCTTGCTACAGCTAATAAAAACACCTTTAAACCTAAGCCACACTCAAGGTGAAACTACCCATCCACAGCAGAATCTCACTTCAGAAAAAGGTAAAAGAAGGCCCAAGGCACGTTCTCTCAGGCAGCAGTGTTGGTACCCAGGGAAGAAAAGGTAAAGTTACTTTTATTTACAGATGGCATCATTATGCAGACAATTCAAGAAATTCTCCAGCAAGAAATAGAGAATAATTGATTTGGTGGTCCTATGTTATTAAAAGCATATCAAAAGTCCATTTGAAATGGAAAACTAGGGCTGGAGAGATGGCTCAGAGGTTAAGAGCACTGGCTGCTCTTCCAAAGGTTCTGAGTTCAATTCCCAGCATGGTGGGTCACAACCACCTATAATGAGATCTTCTGTTCTACAAATATACATGCAGGCAAAACACTGTATACATAATAAATAAATAAATCTTTGATATGGAAAACTAAAACCCTCGGCAATATAAAAACTATTCAATTCTTGGACATAAATCTTAGCAAATTAATGCAAGATATATACTGAAAACTTCAAGATACCGGAGAGAAATTAAATGGGAATTATGACATGTCAGTGGACAGAAAGGGCTACCTTACCGGTCAAATGCTCTCCAAGTAACCTATGGATTTTCCAAAACGCCCGCCAAAGTCTTCAAGACTTCTGGGGGAATACTAATGCATTTCTAAATTTCATGTGGAAATTTAATGGACTTAGAACAGCTAAACAAATTTCAACCCAAACCACCAGCTCATGAAAAATGACCGTTAAATATAAAAAATTTAATAATTCAACCAGTAAAGGAGGGCATAAAAGTGGAGAGAAATACATTTAAAGAGCAGGGTAGTCTCTCTCCCTCCCTCCTCCCTCTGCCCCTCCCTCTCTCCCTCCCTCTTTCTTTTTCCTAATAGAATCACCTTCTCTCCACAATCTTATGTATACATACACACATACACACATACACACACACACTCACACACACACACACATTCACATGAAGGACAGTTTAGTGAATAATTGACTTCCAGACAGAGTGTAAAAATCTAGTCATTCTTATATTAAAAACAACAAAACTATTAAATAAATGTCTGCATTACAAACAAAAACTTAAAAAAGAACATGCAACCAGAAGATATTTTTTTTCAAAACTCAATAATACTAAGTAGCTCAGTAGAATGAAACACAAGAAAGTTTTGAAATGTAACTAAGAGACCTTTACTAAGTTAGTGAAAAATATACATTTGAAAAGACACTAAATAGTATTGGTCATACAGACAACACTCAACACTGCCTAGATGGCTAGGATCAGAAAGCTGGATGGCTCAGAGACATAGCATAGAACCAAACACGACTGACAAAAACAAATTAATGAAATGACCCCGAATGATGTTTTGGTATAATCATCATTGGAGAAGCTTTCTCCAGCAGCTAATGGGAGTAGATAGAGTGACCCACAGGCGAGCATCAGGCAGAGGAAGATGGGGAGGAAGGATTGTAGGAACCAGAGGGTAGAGGAAGCCAGGACCCAGCAGCCCATGGAATCAATTCATCAGAGGTCACGGGGGCTCCCAGAGACTGCAGTGGATCTGATCTGCACCAGGCTGTCTGCATCCATGCTGTGGTTCTTCAGCTTGTGGTTTCTGTTGGAGTCCTAACAATGAGAGAGTGGGCATCTCTGACTCTTCCACTGGTTCCTAGGACCCTTTTTCTCCTATTGGGTTGCCCCATACAACCTTGATATACGTTTCTACCTAATCTTACTGAAACTCGATATGCCATGTTTGGTTGATATCCCTGGGAGGCCCTGCTCTTTTCAGAAGGGAAACAGAAGAGGGGTGGATTGGGAGGGAAGGGAGGTGGGGGAAGATTATAAAGAGGGAAGAGAGTAAAATAAAGTGGAAAGGTAAAGGCACTGCACCGTACTTGCCCACTGGTTAAGGCAGAATGAAACAGGCAGACACCACTGCAAGTCAGAAAGATTCGCAGAACCCAATAACAAGTGTTGAGAATTGGTACCTGGCCGAAGCGCTTCCTATGCACCGCAGACACCTGGTGAGACATGTTGATGGTATGATCTGGCATATTCCAAAGTACCTACTCAGGAATAATAAAGTTGTGCATGAGTGCATATTGTGTAGGACAATGCTTTTAGCAGTTTTATTGTAATACACACAACTGGAAATAACTGGATTGCCCACCAAAAGATGTATGCATAATATATGCTTGATCTATAGAGTTAAATATTACTAGGTAATAAATAGACTATATACCCCCTCAAAATTGGACAAGCCACCAAATGACAATACAAAAATGATAGAATCCAGAAAAAGGAAAAGTCCCAAGGATATATGATTTATGATTACATTCATGTAATACTATTCTAAACTGAATAGCCAGAGGGGGAAAAAAATCAAAGTTTGCCTGGATAAGGGTGGCAGAAGGAAGCTAATAAAAGAAATTATGAATGGTCACAGAAAAATTTGAGGACAACACATGTGTTCACTGTGTCCATGTGGTGATGGCTTGCTTGGTCACAAAATTGTCAAGACTTAAATGGCACACTTTAAATATATGTGGTGATTACATTTCAAGAAAGCTTGGAGATTTAACCAAAGGTACCCTGTTTTATATCACTTTCTTCCTGGCATCCACACATTTCAGGATTATTAGGATCAATACATATCTACATCTTGAAACTTGAAAACCTTGTGTATGTTCTCAAGTGCTCATATGTCATCTTCAGCTATTTGTGTGTTTTAACTGTCCATAAATGTTAATATAAACACCTTTTCTAAAATAAGGGTGAAAAAGAAGAGAAACAAGGAAAGAAGGGAAGAGACAGGAGGGGAGGGGAGGGGATGGGAATATGGGAAAGGGTACAGAAGAAAGTCTAGTAAGAATTTTGCAATGACTTTTTTTATTTCATCAAAAAGTCCTGTAATCATAAAATAGGAATTAAAGGAATTTAAGATGAGACCATTAAAGTGATCCTGAAGCAGTACAGAAAATGGAAGTAGGATAAAACAGAAATGTCATGTAAAACGCTTCCAATAACCAACCACTTGCTAAACCAAGGTGATTGTTGAAGGTGCAGAGAAAGAGGGTGGCTGCTAGGGAGGAGCCAGCTAATCCCCTTTGGCCTGTGGATGCACAGGGGTGCTAATCTGAAAACCCAGATTAGAAGGCTCAGAGGAGCATCAAGGAATCTACAGGTGCCAATAAAAGTGTGGACCGAGAGGTGGGGAGTAAGAGAACCAATATCAATTGAAAGCGTTACCACTTAGAATTAGGTTCAGCTGAATGCACCAAGAAACGTACAGTAAGAATGGCTGAGCAAGACAAACTTCCACTGATCCTTCAAATAAACCCAGGCACAGGCTGTGCAGGGCGGGAGGGGGCACCACAGAGAAGTCTCTGGACTGCCCACATTTCCTGTCTGTCATTCCATCAGAGAGGAAGCCCGCCACACACTCCTGTGTGTGCGCATGCCTGACTGAAGCAGCGCTTCCGGGGACCCAGGGAAGATGTGTGTGTGCGCATGTGTGACTGAAGCAGCGCTTCCGGGGACCCAGGAGAGACGAAGAAGCAAGAAAGAAGAGCAGAAGGCTGATGCCCACCATTTCCTCAGAATAAAACTTTAACCCTTGTGCTGCCGGTCATTCTAAGGAGTACTGATCCTGTTAGGTCTCAGCTGCTTTTTCTGCTGTGAAAAATGGGGAAATAGAAGGGTCCAGAGGATTCTAGAAACCTACAAGAAGAACATTATAATGGGCAGATATGGGCCCAGGGGTCCTGCTCAAACTATGGCACCAGCCAAGGACAATACGTGCTGTAAACTTTAAACCCCTACCCAGATCTAGCCAATGGACAGGACATTCTCCACAGTTGAGTGGAGAGTGGGGTCTGACTTTCACACGAACTCTGGTGCCCCATATTTGACCACGTTCCCTGGATGGGGAGGCCTGGTGGCACTCAGAAGAAGGATAGCAGGCTACCAAGAAGAGAATTGATACCCTATGAGCATATACAGGGGGAAGAAGTCCCCCTCAGTCACAGTCTTAGGGGAAGGGAATAAGGGGAAAATGGGAGGGAGGGAGGAATGGGAGGATACAAGAGATGGGATAACCATTGAGATGTAATATGAATAAATTAATAAAATATATTTTAAAAAAGAATGACCTGCCAAAAAGTTTGTTTTAACTCACAGTTCTGGGCCCACCATTGCACAGAAGGATTGGTGGCCACTGACACTGCACCCACAGTCAAGGCTCAGGTAGCAAGGTGCCTCTTTCCTTGTCTTCCAGGCCAGGCCTCAGCACTTGAAGTAGTGCACCCATATCCAGCATGGGTCTTCCAACCTCAATTAAGCAAACAAACAAAATACCTCATGGAGATATCCAGAAATCCCCATTGTGGGTAATTCTAGATTCACTAACTTGATAGTTCTAGCCATCATATCGTTAATTGCGAGGACATCTTGGGGGCTGGCTTATGGCATGGCGAAACACACCATGGAAGATATGGGCCATGTGCCTAGTAAAAGCTACGTGAGTACCACAGAGCAGGGAGCAGCAAGGATTCTGGGAAAACAATTAGCACTGCAACAAAGTCATTTAGGCTAAGCACCTTTGCTCACACATTATATTATAACCTTCACACATACTCTAGAAGACAGACACATTTTCCATTACAAAGTGTGATGAGTTCCCAAGATTTCATGTAAATTATTGAAAGTCACAGCAGGATCAAAATCTAGATCTGCCTGGCCAAAAACCTGTGTCTTCTCCACTGCCCCAAATAAGAAATAATAAGAGCCAAGGCCCCGGAGGAGAAATGTTCCTAAGGAAAGCGTAGATATGAATGCAAATGGAGGCAGGGGACCTGAGTGGAATACCTCGCCGAGAGGAGCGGAGTGAACGGACAGTGGTGAGGTGGTGTGTTTAATGAAAATCTGAGAAACAGTCTGTGGCACAGTTTCGGCTTCTGCTCCTGAACAGGAAGACCTTCAACATTTATTTTATTTATATCAACAGCTCCTTGGCTAGCATGCAAGGTCCCTAAGCTCTGAAAACTGGACCTTTTCCCTAAGTCATTTATTGGCAAAACACGATGTAAATCGAGCTGAGACTATATTTATTATTTAAGATATTTTATGTTACTACTCATAAGCTCCACTGCAGTGGCATTAATGGATGCCACCACCGAGATGCCACGCAACTCTGGGGTGCTGTGGGAAGGATACACATTGCTCAATATTGTCTTTAAAATTCTGAGACTTTTGCCTATGAAGTATAACCATTCTAATATTTCAGATAAGGTAGCACAGTCTATATAAAAATATTTCTACTATTGATAATCAAATAAGGTCATATCCCTGGCAAACATCCTGAGAAATTGGAGTTTAGAACAGGAAACTATTAGTCCATCGCCAATGGACTCACTGCTGTTTCTCCCAGAAGCCAGCACATGAGCTGTTTTCTTTATGTAAAAAGACTGTTTCTAATTATACCCTAGCTATATAGTTTTAGGAATCACCATAAGGTAAATATTGTGATTTATGCCACCATCCCAAGGTGCTCCTTTCAAATTGGCAATGGGAGACTCTGCCTCAGGGACCAGGATTTATATGCATGGCAAATCCCATGAGACTCTGGAAGACACACAAATCCTCACTCACCAGAAAAAGGCAAGGCCATTGAGTAGATGAAGACAGAAAAGCACTACCAGGCTGTGTTATAAAAAAAATGCACCTATATACCCTACACTCAGGTGATGTGCAGCACAGGAATGTAAACTGTTTGCTGAGCAACCAGGCTGAGAGGTGCTGGAGGCATTTAAACCAAACTGGACTGCCTTCTGGGTAATCCAGTTTCTGGATCTTCCTGTCCACTCACTGCAAGTCTTACTGCAAGGCTCACTGCAAGGCTCACTGCAAGGCTCACTGCAAGTCTCACTACAAACGGTGTGGGTCTCCTTCGATTTCTGCCATGTTTAGCACTGAGAGCAGGGCAAAGGTGTGCTAATGCCACATTGTTTTTCAATGAGAGTCATAAAAGTGGAGTGAAGATTGCTGAAAACATATCTCTCTGAGTGATATACAAATGTCCAAATACCACAGGGCACATCATGTTTCTTGAGATTTATTTATTTTATATGTATGAATATTTTTTTCCTGCATGCATATTGGTGCACGCCTGGGGCCAACGAAGGTCAGAAGTGGGCATCAGATCCCCTGGAACTAAAGGGAGAGATGGCTGGGACCCACTGTGTGGGTACTGGCAGGAGCCAGAAGCCAAGCAAGATGGAAGATTAGAAACAGGAGAGGAGCATTACTTCTACAACGTGTTGTGTCAATACAAAAACAATAAACAAAGCATAGTGGTCACCCCAAGGAGCAGGAGAAGGGATACAGGTCCTCAAGCTTGGTTCTCCCTGTGTCTCCTGGGGCTCTCAGGAGATGTCAGATCCAGAAGAGACAACCTATGAGGTTAGCATGGCTCTTTCCTGTACTTAATTACTGCCCACGATGTTCATGTTTCTATGAACAATATCAAAAGAAAAGAACCTTGGCCGTGGGCAGTTTATGATGTGTTTATATTCATAAAACAAATTCTATAGAATCAGCCTGAAGAGCTTGATGATCCGTGACTGAATCTCAGAACCTGCGCAGACCATAGACTCAGAGAGTCAGGGAGCTTCCTTCATCCACAGCCTTCAATGCCCAAGTGGCCTGCGAAAGGAAAAGGCAGGAAGGAGAAAGAGTAGGCAAACCCAGGTGAGCAAAAAAGGATAGTGGGATATCTGGGACCCTTAAAGGCACACTACAAATGTGTTAGCATCTTGTCATGGAGGGAAGGAAGGAGGGGGAAGGAAGGGATGGATGAGCGAGGGAGAGAGAGAAAGGGCAGGAGACATTAACTCTATCATCTGTCTGTCTGTCTGTCTGTCAATCTATCTATCTATCTATCTACCTAGTTATCTATATCTATCATCTATCTATAATCTACTTACCTATCACCTATCTATCTATCTATCTATATCTATCATCTATCTATCTATCTATCTATCTATCTATCTATCTATCTCTCCATCATCTATCTACCTACCTCCCTCTCTTTCTCCTTCCCTCCTCCGTAAGTCTGGATATTATGTATCCCCGTAGGTTGGCCTGGAACTTGTCATCCTTTAAGTATGCACCAATTAACAGCATCCTATTTAAGTATGGAGGAGTGTAGCAGCTTGGGAAATCACAGATACTGAGCAGATAGAAGGCAAAGACAAGATGGAGAGGGGGCGATGAGTGCCTGAGGGATTCGGGGATCGTATAGCATTAGGGTGCAAGGATGTTTTCATTCAGAGCTTGACTCAGAGCATCTCCAGCAGAACAGCTCTGTAGAAGGTAGATGCACAGTCATAGGGAAAGTCAGGGGGCTAAATTATTTAACTGCATTTTCTTTAGTCCTGTGAGCAAGAGCATCTGCGGAAAGACTGATTCACCCAAAAAAAAAAAAAAAAAAAAAAAAAAAAACACAACTGAGTGTGGATCTCATAATGTAAAACAGTAATTACGCTGGCCATTACTCATTTTAAAGTCTAAGCAAGCTCGCTTTAATAAACCACAACCCGCATATCACCAATGCTTGCCTTTTTATTACAATAAAATAGCACTTTCAAGAGTGTAATTGCTTTATAGACCTGGAAATAGAATGTTCATGAGATTATTTCTACAGGGTTCAAATATTTATGAAAATTCTAATGGTTTTAGAAGTCAAAATACAAACATAACAAAAAGAAAAAAAATAAAGCACCCTGTCTTGTTTTTCCAGGTGACTTTAAGCCATGACAAGATGCTGCTACCACTTTCACTAGCTTGATGTCTAAGATACCAACTTGAAAAGAAATTTGCCTGTGATATTTCTATAGTAGCAATTTCTTTCCTAAAGGGACAGCTTACTAAAGCATTTTGTATTTTACAAAAACTTCCTATTTAGTGAAAAGTGTTATAGATGGGAGGAAAGAAAATATCAAAAAGAGAAAAGGACATAGATGATCAAACTGGAAAATAGTAACTGATCTAATGTAGACAGTAGCTAAACCCATTCATTCAGTTTTCTAACTTAATGCATCTTAATTCATGTCTCTTCTATCCCAATTCTTATTAGTCATTATTCAGATATTCCTCAGATTAACTCTTACAGGGATCTCAGTACATCAAACTTACTAAACACATATTTTACGAGGCTCAGTATTGGTCAGAAGTTCACACTTGTAATCTTTATTTTATATTCAATCACTGAACTCTACAGCTATTTTGACGAACTGTCTAAATTGAAATTGGTAGTTACAGAAGTCAGCATCCAATTTATTTTTTGACCTTTTCCCCCACTGGTCCTATCACACAGAAAAAAAAAATACCTTGAGTGTTGCTGGAAATGAGTCACAGTTTGTAGCAGTCCTTTGCCAGCGTGTTGGCGCGACTCGTGATCACAGGATCCTCTTCAATTAAAAAGTCGCGACGTAAGGAGAACATCGATATGAAGGCTGCATACAAATGACTTGGCCTGGCATTTATTTATAGATTTCATAGGTCACCCCGAGAGACAAGGCTTCAAGAAACAGCTAGCTACACTCATGGCATTAAAATATGATGAGGGTGATAAACATTAAATAAGTTGATAGGCCAGGTAGTGATCACCGTGGTGCCGCTTCACAGCTGGCTATGTCTAGACGGGTGTTGAGGGGGAGGCGCAGGGCTGTGGAGCATGAGCTGCGGGTGGAAGGTAGGAGACAGAAGCCACGTCGGGAGCCTGAAAGGCGGGGAGAGTCCAGCATAGTGATTCCTGACATGTTACCCTCTAGAAGAGCCCACCTCTGCAATTTCTCTTGAACTTATATACTTAAATGGCATATCAAAAATGAAATGAGCTTTGCCCACAAGTGTGTGGGAGGGACAAGTACCCTTATGGGATCCCACATTATCCTTCATGAACGATCTCGGTGACACACGTCAGCTCAAACATGCCGCTTCCAGTTTGTCACCAGGGAAGTTCAGTACAGTTCCGGAATGCCAATTTCTCTGTGAGATGAAATCGATGGGTCCTACCTCATGGAGTTGTGAGAGAACTGAAATCGACCATGAAAGGCTCTTTGCACAGTCCTTACTGGATGCCATACAGCGCACTGTGTAGCCCCGTCTCCCCATCTTGTCTTTCTTTGCCCAAAGCAATGCAGGAATAAGGGTATACATGCGCACAGCCACTGAGGATAAATTACCACCATCTCTGTGAGGGTGTGCAGTGTATGGCTTGGTTCAAAGTGCATCAGGGAGAAAGCCAGTTAGAAACCACTGGAGGAATATGGTCCTTCATACCATCTTTAGGCCAGTGGTATTTATTTTCTCCAGGACTTTCTGCCTCTGAGAGAGCAGCCCATCAAATACAGAAGAGCCACTGTGCTACCTACCTACCCACCTTTGTACAAAAATTACTTCATGCAAGTGGGCAGCAGAATCATATGATCCACTAGAGGCCTGATCTATAACACCATCCTGTGCCCTCTTTTGAATTTATGGATTTACAAATGAAGTGGTATGCGCTGCTCACAATTATTTTGGATGGTCCCTGACATCCCAGGATTAGGTATTCTTTTGTTGCTTTTTATGCATAACTTGCTATTCAATCCCCATGTTTTATAATTTTTAAAAATTTACTATGGGACCACTTGTCCTCTTAGAGGGATAGATGATAGATAGATAGATGACAGATAGATAGATAGATAATAGATGATAGATAGATGATAAATAGATCGATGATAGATTGATGATAGATAGATAAATGATAGATAGATAGATAGATAAATAGATAGATGGGTGATAGATAAATCACAATCAGCATCTTTCATCAGTTAAAAGCTATTACCCTGGTGACACATGACAGGATGAACATCTGAAGATGAATCTGGATTGAGCACCTCATCTTGTTTTCTAGCTTTGCAGAGTTTCTTTCTCTTGTACATTAGTTTGTTATGGGGTGACTTTATTTATAGGATCACATAAATTCCTACTTAAAATTAGTCCACCATTTCGAACTATCTGTAGAATGTTTCATATAACAGGAAATGTGAAAAGTGTAATGCGATCCATGAGAGGGTTCACGTGGCTTAAGTCCCATGGGGAAACTGAGCTCACTCACATCACATTCTGTAGAAGAGGCTTTGGCCAGCTGAGGCACCTGGAGGGGGATGCCCTTTAGCCCTTAGATACACCAACGGATGTGCAGTAAGCTCCAGGGGGCAAGTTTCACAATCTATATCTCCTGCTGGTTTGAAGTTTTACAATCATAACTGTGTTTGAGCCCCTTTGGCTCTGGCAAGCAATCCCTTCCCCATATACCTGTAAGCAACTCCAATAAGGTTCACTGGTTCAAGAAAAAAAAAAAAAAAAAAAAAGAAGAAGAATTAAAACTTGTAGACAAAAGTAGCATGAGAAATAGAACAAAAATAATCATAATATTGTAATTCTTCTTTATTGATTTTGATCTTTTAGAGTGACCTCAGAGTTAAAGCACAGGTTCCAGGGTTATTATGGAACACAATGCACACATTATCTATTTGAATATAAAAGTGCAAGAAGCTCAGAGGTGAAAAGCAAAGGAAGCAGTAAGATATCACAAATTAGAAAGGAAAGGAGTAGAGACTCTTATCTATAATTGATAGAGCAGGAAATTAAGATTCCAGTACAAATGTCTCTTAAAACCCAACATAAATCAAGGAAGAAGCTAAAGAAAATACTCTATATAATTACCTGCTTAAAATTGCTGAGGAAAGGTGGAACTGGTAAGAGTGAGCGCAACTCTCCACTTTCATCCGGAGAAATGGATAATGGTTCAAACCCTCACTTGAGCTAGAGCAGGCAGAGACATGCTGGCAGGGGAAGCAGCTAATCCTGATTTATTGCGACTGCTAGGAGGTAGGCAGAATGGAAAAACTTGTTTTTTTAACTTAGAAATATTTGAAGACATTTTAAAGTCAAGATAATTCTTTAAGATACTGAAGGACACTCATGTTTCAAATGAAGAATTTTCTCATATTTTAAAAACTTTTTTATATTTAGCATATAGATTTTTTTCCTGCATGTATGTCTGTGTATTGTGTCAGATCCCTGGAACTGGAGTTACAAATAGTTGTAGGATGCAATGCGGGTGCTGGGAATTGAACCTGAGCTCTCTGGAGAAGCAGCCAGTGCTCTTAACTGCTGAGCCATCTCTCTAGCCCAATTTTTGTCATATTTTATCCAGTTTTCCTAATTAAAAGCATTTTCCTCAGATTTTTGTGTTTCCGTGTGTGTGTGTGTGTGTGTGTGTGTGTGTGTGTGTGTGTGTGTGTAGCATGTACTAAGTGTGCATGTCTATGAACACAGAAGGCAATGCATGTCATCCTCCAGTGTGTTCACGTTGGTTTTGAAGTCAGGGTTTCTTACGTTTCCCGTGGGATCTGCCTGCTTTTACCTCCCCATTCCCAGGTTTACAAGAATTAGACACCACGTATGTTTTTTTTTTTTCACACACATCCTGTAGGCTGGACACAGACCCTCACAGTTATATAGTGAGCACTTAACTGGCTGGGCTGCCTCTCCAGTCCGTATTTTTTAGACAGGGCCTCAGGGCTGCTAACAGCCAATGAAAAATAGCCCTGTTCCTGATCTTCCTGCCCCTACCTCTCAGGTGTGTAAGGTTTATATGGTGTGGGGCCTGGAACCCAGGGTTTTATTCTCATACTCTATCAACTAAGCTATATTCCCAGCCCCAAGTAGTCTTTTTAACTCAGAAAGGGTAAACTACAATTGAAGAAAAAATGTACCTCACTAATTCATCCCTAGCCCATCACCCCTTGGAGTAATTACTATCTTGATCATGGTATTTCAGTCCCTTGAATTTTTCCCATTTATGGGCATATAAATCTTAATTACATAGCTTTTATATTTGAATAGTCAATACAATCATTTATCCCTTTACCATCATTTCTCTAATACCTAATCATGTCAATATGTGTAGCCCTAGAACATTCTGACTTTTGTCTTTGCTTGGGGTTGATGTATTCGTTAACCCTTCCACTAATGGACAGAGTGGCTGTTTCCACCCCTCACTGCTCTAAGTAGCCATAGCCTTATCTCCAGTATCTCAAGCCATCTATGTGCACACTGGTGTGCATGCGGTCTGTGCTAGCCCTTACATTTTCTTCTCCCTTTCCACAACCATCTTTAAACCAAGACATTCACGTTTATTGCAGCATTACTCACAGAAGTGATAGGAGTAGGTGAATCATCCTCAATATTAATCACTGTCAGTGGACAAAGAAAATGGAGTCATATGATGTCCCTCAACCGAAGAGTGGATAAAGAAGCTGGTGCATTTACACAACAGAATACTACTCAGGTATTAAAAACAAAGAAATCGTGAAGTCTGCAGGCGAATAGATAGAACTTGAAAAGATCATCCTGACTGAGGCAACCCAGACCCAGAAAGACACACATGGTACATATACTCACCTATATGAGAATATTAGCCACATAGTACAGGAGAACCCCACTTCAATACACAGACCTAAAGAAGCTAAATACCACGGAGGGCCCTAGGGAGGATGCTTAATTCTCACTCAGAAGGACAAATAGAATAGACTAGGGAAGTGGTGGAAGAGAGGGAGCAGGACGGGAGCCTGCCATAGATGTCCTCTGAAAAGCTGTGCCCAGCAGGGGATTGAAGCACTTGCTGAAATGCACAGCCAAACTTTGGGGCAGCGAGTCTTATGGGAGAGTTTGGGGATAGAAGGAACCTAAAGGGGACAGGAGCTCCCCAGGGAGAACAACACAGCCAACAAACCTGGGCCTGTGGGCGGGTGTGGGGCTGCAGAGACTGACGCACCAACCAAGGATCATGCATGCTGAGAACTTAGACCCTCTGCTCAGATGTGGTCGCTAGGCAGCACAGTCTCTGTGTGAGTCCCATAGTATGGGGGTAGGGGCTGCCTGTGACATGGGCTCTGCTGCCCACTCATTGATCATGTCCCCCTGGTGGCGCGGCCAGGCCACAGAGGAAGAGGATGCAGGCGGTCCTGATGAGACTTGATAGGCTGGAGTCAGATAGGAGGTGAGGAGGGCTCCCCTTTCTGAGGACTAATGGAGGGGGAAGGGGAGGGGTAAAGAGGGAGGGAGGGTGGGACCGGGAGAGATGAGCTTGTGATTAAAAATAAATAAATTTTAAAAATTAGTGCGAAAAAATTCTGAAATTTTTTCATCAAAAAAAAAAAAAAAAATCCTAAGGTGATAGATGTGTTAATTGACCTGTGTAATACATAATATGAACAAGTACCATGCTCCAAAGAGACATTTCAACATAATGAATCTCAGTGGAAATACACATTTCTAAGAAGTATTATTTTTAAAAATTTTATTTTTTGAGAATTTTATATGAATGCTATATTCGCATCTTTTCTAACTATCCCCCTTCTTCCTCCAACTCTTTCTACTATACCCTCTTCATGCATGACTTCTTTGGTTACTTTTGTTTTACACATACACACCACACACACACACACACACACACACAACACACACACAACACACACACATACACACACACACCACACACACTCACACCACACACACCACACACAAACACTCACACCACACAAACACTCACACCACACACACACCACACACACACACACACACACCACATACCACACACACACACAACACACACACACATACACACACCATACCACACATACACTCACATCACACACCACACACAGACACACACTACACATACCACACAAACACACACACACGCATGCACACACACACACTATACGCATGCACATGCACATGGAGGGGAAGAGAGAGAGAGAGAGTTCTTTACTATGAGGCCATAAAATATTCTTTAGGATGTTTCTTCCTGAAAACTTAATTTTCCTAGGGGTCAAAGTTCACCCTACTTGGCATCACATGCAGAACCCACCTTTCCACATTGCTTTGCAGGCACCAACACATGACCATGCTTTCAGATGGGTGAAAGTTCCAGGCCCTTAATAGGTCAATGCTTATTTTTTTTATAATCAAATCTTTTTAAACATTTATTTTAACTGTGTGTAGGTGACTACCCTAGTTTTCTTTCACTCTAAAGGCTGAGAAAGTTTCATTCTTTTGTAGATGTCATATTTGTTTAAGTTGTCTTGGCAAAGCTATGCTGCCTGCTTTTACCAAAGCAGCTCTCAAAGCAACTTGCTTTCAGAAGAGTCACGGGCCGTTGAATGCCAATGCCATGGACACTATATTTTATTTAAAACATTGGGGAAATTTCAGTAGCATAATCTCCCTTGTAGAAAATAAAGTTCATATATTGGGAGGTTGTTCAGGTTCTATTCTTGGAGAGGAGTTAAGAATGGCTTTAATGCATCTTCTGGAGCCACTGTGCCTTGCCAGGTAAATAATGTGCATTTTAAACAACCCTGAATCTATATTTACAGTCATATGATAAATGGTAATGGCTCCAAAGAGAAATATTAAGATCTAATGGACATTTAAAGCAGCCCCTCAATATGTATTTATGCATGGGATCCAAAGAAACTCAAAGGCAGTTTAGTTCTGTTTGATCAATGACAATCAATGTTTTGATAGATGTAGAATATTTAGGGTCCATATTTAAAACTCCTATAACAGGCGGTCCTACACGCTGTGATTCCAAATGCTTCTTGGTAGCTCGGGACAAATGTGGAATTCTGAAAACCTCCCATTAGCATCACAGCAAAGAGAGTCCAAGAAAATCCAGCAGGGAAAAGAAAATGACAATTCTTCAGAGCAGGGACGTCCTGGTTCCAAGAAGAAAAGCTGGCAAGTCCCCTTTAGATCCTCAAACGCATTTTCATTTTATGTTGCTCAGTATGAGTCATTTTGAAGACAATTTCTTCTGGAAATAAGCTTTGAAGCATCGCTGTTTTTAAGTCTCATTTGGTACAGTTTGCAAGGTCCAGCTTTCTCTCTGTGTTCTGTCTCCCTTTAGAGTCCCTGGCATTGTCTTGGCATTGTGGGAGTGAAAGGCCCCACCAGCCTTCTGAGGCCTGTCACTGCCCTCTGCCCATGGGTAGAGGAAGCCATGTGTACAGAATTTGCACCAGCTTCTTGGAAAAACTTTCACTGGTTAGAGTGCCAGGAACCTGTGTGAGCTTTCTGGGAGCCACCCAGCAGTTGCCCATCAAGATGAAATGGAGTCACCTTGATCGATTTCAGTCTTAAGCCAACTTCTTACTCTGAAAAATAAAAATGGCCTTTTGATACTCTCAGAAGCCTGAAGGGACAATCCTGACGACGGGTTCATTGTCCTGCTGTTTGGAAGTACACTGTGACCTTCAGTTCAGAGCCTATAAAAAGAGAGGCTCCACGGCTCTGTCCCTGATGAGACTTATAGCACATCGAGTTCAGCAAATGGAGTTACAGCCTAGGAGTGCATCGTCACGATAAACTCAATTCCTCGAAACCATTAAGTGACCTTAAGGACATTTGTTGCTCTCTTTACTTCCACATTCTGAATCCTCACAAGGCTTCTACACACACACACACACACACACACACACACACACACACACACAAACACACACACACACACACACACACACACACAGAAACATCCACGGAACTACTGATGCCAAGAAAGTGAATTCTGCATTTCCCTTATCAGAGTTCCTTTCTTAAACCTCAGTAAACCCTCTGCTATTTACCTCAGTTGTATCCAACTATTTCCCACAAATGTAGGCAGAAGTATGTAGTCTGCAGTCTGTTGGCTACAAAGTTAGGGGGCACATGAAATGGATACAAAATGAACCGAGACTACTTGGCTATCTTTTTTTATTTTTATTTTATTAATTTATTCATATTACATCTCAGTGGTTATCCCATCCCTTGTATCCTCCCATTCCTCCCTCCCCCCCATTTTCCCCTTACTCCCTTCCCCTATGACTGTGACTGAGGGGGACTTCCTCCCCCTGTATATGCTCATAGGGTATCAAGTCTCTTCGTAATAGCCTGCTATCCTTCCTCTGAGTGCCACCAACGTAATCCACCATATAAACAAACTGAAAATAAAAAACCACATGATCATCTCCTTTGATGCAGAGAAAGCATTTGATAAAATCCAACACCCATTCATGTTTAAAGTTTTGGAGAGATTGGGGATACAAGGCACTTTCCTCAACATAATAAAGGCTATATACTTGGCTATCTTATTACTGTACAAATACACTAGGTTAGGGTTGGCTGTCTGAATCACAGAAACTAGGACCTTAAACCCTTTATATAGTCCACAGTTATAAATCTTCCCCTCACAGACAGAATAAGAACGAATCCACACAACCCACTGCAATTGTCATTGCTCTTCTCTACGTCGAATACACCAGAGATGAGGAAAAGGTTGAGGTAGATCACAACATGGCTTAAAAACTTACAACATGGGACCATAAATAAAGATAGAGTCATGAAGAATAACCCACAGAGAGATTATGATGCTGTGTGTACTGGGAAACACAGGGAAAGGTCTGGAGTGAGACACAGTGACATAAATAGAAAGCATGTGGGAAGACAGCCCCTGAAAGAGTTCTGTGGATTGCAGGTGCTTAATTGATACTTTGCATGTTGGCTTAAGAAGGAGACATACTCAGAAGTGAGGAGAAAATCTGGCTGCAACCACAGTGGAAACCAAGAAGTTCACTGAGGACGTGAGGAACAAAAGCCAAAAGGAACAGAGAGATTCAAAAGTGGGGAGCCTCTTGTGAGTCTGCTCAAGTCCTTTCACAAAGAGAATTTTCTAATACATCTTTGCGTTTTCCACAGCAGACGATTCGTGTCGCTGTTAAATGTTACTTCTTCTTCTTTTATTACCACATTGCTAAAATATCTGTATATGTAGAGAGTTAGGAAATATGCATCATTAGAATACTTGGGCTTCTTTAAAAAACTGTATAATTGTTTGAGTTCTAGGTGCCGTGGCTGGCTGTCCAGGCTCTTGCGAATCTTGACCTGTGTAGGTTCTGGGCCACAGCATCTGTGTGGTCAGCTAGAGAGGAGATTGACCTTTCTCGCTGAGGTTACTGCCCTGTACAGCCAAAGAGCTGACAGGATGTGACTGAACACGGAGAGCGCTTCCCCACCTCACTTTTGATCAGGCAGTTAGTTACATATAAGGCGGGTTCAGAAATAAAACAGACTTAGGATCAGTCAAGCCATGGAAAGAATAATAAATACTAGAGAAACGTGCTGTTCCGATAACCACATGAGCAGTCAGTTCTGTTGGCTAAGTCCTGTTCCCTTTTCAAAGGGGAGCAATTAACTTAGAGATGATTTTTACAGGGAAGAGGAGATGAACCCCCATTCAGAATTTCCTGGCACTCAAACTACTCTTAGAGAAGAATTTATCTGTATAGTCTAACTTCTTAATCATCAAACCATGACCAAAAACATTCTTCAACTGGAGCCTCTCAGTTAGCTCGAATTTGTTTTTTTTCTTTTTAAAAAATATATTTTATTAATTTATTCATATTACATCTTAATTGTTATCCCATCCCTTGTATCCTCCCATTCCTCCCTCCCTCCCACTTTCCCCTTACTCCCTTCCCCTATGTCTGTGACTGAGGGGGATTTCCTCCCCCTGTATATGCTCATAGGGTATCAAGTCTCTTCTTGGTAGCCTGCTATCCTTCCTCTGAGTGCCACCAGGCCTCCCCATCCAGGGGACGTGGTCAAATATGGGGCACCAGAGCTCGTGTGAAAGTCAGACCCCACTCTCCACTCAACTGTGGAGTAAACTTTGAACCCCTACCCAGATCTAGCCAATGGATAGTTAGCTCGAATTTGTGAAAGCATAATTTTCTGCAGTCCACCATCAACCTGCTTCTTTTCATGATGCGAAGTGGCTGGTTTGGCATGCGCCTGGCACTTAGAAGCTATGGTGTGACATGTGTTGAGTAGCAGAGACAATGTGCTGTCTGCCCTGACTCTCCACTGTGACTCATCTTTACTCAAGACAAGGCTTCCATATCAGTTACTTTAATGGTGCTGGACCAAGATTTGTGACAAAGGAAACTTGAAAAGGGAAGCCTTTGGCTTGACTTGCCGTTCAGAGGAAGTATGGCATGGCGGGAAGACATGGTGCCATAAGCTTAAGGCAAGAGAGAGTGACAACTGCTCAACGTTCAACTAGCTTTCTCCTTTTCGAGTCCAGGACTATGGCCCATGGAATGGGGCCTTCCCACCTCAGATGACCTAATCTAGATCATCCCTAGGACGAGAGACTAATCTAAAGAGTTCCTCAAAGGCTTTTAAGCTGGTTCCAGATCCTTCCAGCTGACGGCGTCAACCGTCAAAGACACCACAGCCCAATTTTACCACTTTAGTGTCTGGAGCCTGAAGTCATCCACAGAGTAAGTAGTGCTTCTGCTTTATAATGTCGCCTCTACCTCTGTCCTTCTCCACTGGGCTTGTCATTCTAAATCTTCTCCTGTTAGAGAATTCCTCCACAGAGGAGTGTGAGGATAGGCTGATGTCCTGTGGTCATGTGTGGTCACACATCTCTGAGGTAGTCTTCCACCGTGGCTCCACATTTATTTCTGGTGGCTCAGGCCCCAGGATGTGCAGGGAGGCTGTAAAAGCCTGGCCTACAGGTACAGAGATGAAAGCCTTCCTCTGGGAGACCGGTGATTTGAAAATAAGGGAAGGATGTGTGAGACAAATTGGATATTATTGATTCCCCGCGTCGATATTTTCCTGACCTTCATCTTTGAGACAATTGGCTGGACAGGGATGGGACAGGAGTTGAAGTTCCCTTAACTGTGGCATATGCAGGAGTTTGAAAGTCAGATTACTAACATTGAAATTGCAGTGCTACATGCTATCCATGCAAGGGCAGATTTTTCATATGCCCTCACATTTTACAGAAAAACAAATCCAAAGTCATTAGCTGTGTTCAGATAATTATGGCAAAAGGCAAGAAGGAACGCTTCTGAGAGGGATGTTCATTTCCCGCAAACATGGCGTGCAGTGAGAGTATAAACGGGACTCTCAGAATGATTTCTACCCGGTGTTTTCTTGAACTTGTGACACCAACACTTAGTGCTTTTCTGCAGGATGGCTGAAAGGTTCACAAATCCAATATCCCCAGGAGTTATTTCATTACATTCCCTAACTTTCCAGGCTGTGTGGGATGCCCTCGTCCCTCTGCTCCTCTTATTGACTGATGCTGATTATGCCATCAGCAAACCTTACCAACTCCAGTTCTTCATTTAGGTTATTAGCGGTCGATAGAGGGCTTGAGATGGTTGACTATTAACTGTTCCTTCCGAGCACTGACATTGAATTCTTCTCCTTTCCACTGTGCTGTGTGTGAGCACACAGCCTGCCTTCCAACGGGCAAAGGGAGAGGGTAGTGAAGCAAATGGTTTCTCTCCTCCTGCCGCAGGGACACAAAGCCATACACTAGCCAGCGTAGCTTTTGATGAGCCGAGCCTACAGACAGTGCTATGGAGAGACGCACAGTGTGGCCACTTTACTCTGTGTTCCTGTTCTCAGCTCTGGCTGGATGTATCATGATGTCATGGGAAAGCGTGAAAATGGGATGCATGTGCTTCACCTGTGCGAAGAGCTTGAAAATAAGAAAATAAAATATGACAGTAAAGCTTGACAACGTGGATACATGTGTTCATATCCAAAGACACAGATCCAGACATGGCGCTCTCTCTCTCTCCTTCTCTCTCTCCCTCTCTCTCTCTCTCTCTCCCTCTCCTCCCCCCCCCCCCCTCTCTCTCAAGAAAAGTTATTCTGGTGACTACAATGTAAAGCTGAGCTATACTAGAGCCCTACCTGAGCTATTTAGAGTTCCTGAGGCTGGAGTATTTCAAGTTCAAGGTCAACCTGGGCTACATCGTGAGTTCAAGTCCTGTCCAGGCAACTAAATGAGACTACAAGGCTACATCTCAAAGTTAAAGGGAAACAATTTACAAGTGTGAGCACGCTGGGCAGGTGGTTGTTTCTCAAAGGCAGCCATCCTTAAGAAACCATGGGCGTTGGGAGAGGTGGCCAGGTGTACCTTTCTTGTCCTCGAGAACTTGCTGTGGGTCCACTCTCAGGCAGATTCTCAGCAGAGCAGAAGTCCAATGTGCCCCACTGTGCTGAGAAGAGGCACATGTGAATCTGCCATTGTCAAACGCTGCCTTGTGGGAGCATCAGTGTCAGCTCAGTTAAGCACATCTTCCTTGTCCTGCACACTATGCACTGGTAAGCACACAGCTGTTTTTCCTTCCTGTTACACTTCCAGCGACGTTTTAGTTCCCCCAGATTTCTCTCCTTTGGAGGACTAGAGACTCAGGCTATTGACACCTTTGCCTGCTTATCAGCCCACACAGAACCTTGAATCTTGTGTACGGGAACAGGTTCATCATTTCCTAGTATGTGATTTGACATATTCAAGAAAAATATGCTCATTTTTTTCTGGTTTAATAACTTACACGAGTGTGAAAAAAAAGAACACTTTGAGATTCTATTTAGAAGCCAGTTTATCGAGGACAGGTTACTAATGTGGTATCCTCCCCCCAGACTCTGCCAGAAAGGCGGGGGTTCCGCAAACACTGGTGATAAAGTCTGCTCTGACACCTAAGAACAAATGAGTGAAAAGCATTTGTTCCCGTCCTGATTGCCTTACCAAGAGTTTAGTGGTGACCCTACAGGGCTTGGTGAGGCCAGAGTCTCCTGTGTAGGGGTGAAGATAGGCAGCAGTTAGAGGTGGGGTGGGGGTGGGTAGGTAGAGCCTCTATAGGGGAAGGGCATCTGATTTGCTGGGGTTGACTGAACAGGGGACTGTTTCGCTGGTCTGCTACAGAGATACTGAAATCCTGCTAACAAACACCTAGGTTCATGGGAGGAACAGAAGCAATGAGCTACTGAGACAGCCCTGGATTTCCCAGGATCTCTTTGAACCATTCTTCTATAACAGAGAAATTACAACACCCCTGAGATGAAAAACAGGAAAAGGCCTGAAGGCTGTCTTCTGTGAATGGTACCTCCAAGGATGTGATTCACAGTCATGCTGACTAGGTGGCTGACTTGATCCACACTAATTTGCACTTCTAAAAGTTAGTTCTAGTCCTGTCCATAAGCAACTCGAAAGATCCTACAAGATTGAAGGGGAGGGAGAAGGGATGACCAAGCCAAATAAAAGGAACTATTGAGGCAATGCAATCGTCCAGGGGAGCACCACAGTGCAGGGAAGCGTGTCTTTATCAATCTGTACAAATGTGTCCCTCACAGAAGATGCACTACTGTTAGTTGTGGACTCGGGATGCTGACAGTATCTCAGCCCGGACCCATCAGTTGTAGCAAAGGGGTTAGTCTGAGGTGGGGTGCCAATGATAAGAGGTTGTGAGTGTGTGAGGACAGACAACCTGTGGGATAACAACGCACCCAAGACTACAATAAAAAAAAATACAGTCAATTTTTTTAAATGCCCTGAGAGTCTCTTAAGGAAATGATCTTGCTTAGATGGCTTCTTAAAGGAAATCAGAGAGTACCAATAGGAAAAGAAAATGAAACCCTAGGGGGAAAAAAACTTGAAGCCTTTCACAGCTTGATATCTCTCCCCAATGGAGACATCAAGATATACATAAAACCCAGCTGGAAGTTCATTTAGGACGTGGGAATGACTTCCGTTCTTCGCACCCTCTGACTCAGTCTCCTTTGGGCTCAATGTTCCAGTTTTCATAGGTCTGGGTCTGGCTTCTTGTCTACCAACCTCTACGGAATCAACTTTTACACACATTAGACCTGGTTGCTTCTCTGAGAGCTCTTCATCGCAATTCTCAGACTCCTCAGCTCAAGAGCCACGTCTCAGATCCAGTACCGACTCATGATGCTGCTTTGGTGTCAGCAGCTTGGCTGCCTTGGCTTCCAACTTGGCCCCTCATCAGGTTACGGTTTGTTAATCTAGAATTATGTGTGACACCACTGACATGGTTCATCAACCTTCTCACCTCGTGGCTGCTCTTTGCATTTGGCAAGGGGTTCGGATCCGGCTAACTTTGGAAAGAGCCCTATAGGTTAACCAGAGTGGATGCACACGTGTGTGGAGAAAAGGGACTTCCAGGCTAGGACTTACGCTCAAACAATGGATGGTCACTCGGGTGTCAAACATGGATGCCATATGATCTGCTTAACGTTAACCAGAGACGTGGATGCCATCAACAGATATGATACGTTGAACTCTGTCTACCTTGGACAGGGTGTAGAACTGCCTGAGTTATTTAGGGTTACTTAGGAAGCGCTTTTTTTTTTTTGCATCACTTTGCAGAGAGGACTGGTGCCAACATTCTGAAGCCACACTCTTTGTGACTGAAGATACCCTGACAACAAGTGACCCCAAAACAAAGAACAAGACAGAACAGTTTTCAGTTGGGCTATGGAAACAGTCATGCTTGGGAATTCACTGCGTTTTCTTTTGTGATCCTCACTTTAGACATATAAAAATATTTGTGACAGTTTTATATTGAACAGAAAAGCAAGTGCTTAGTCAGGCTAAGTGCCTCTCTGATGGGAGCACATTACTTTCATTCTTAATTTTTAATTAGGATGCACTAGAAAATTACAGGTTGGTTCCTCGTCTCACAACCTTACCAAGTGCAGATGGGAAGAGCTGTCTCTGGAGTTAACATGCAGTTTTCCACGTCAGTGGTTAAACACAGTTCTTCAGTAGCTAGGTGAAAGCATCAGTGATAGGCAAGGCCAAGGGCAACAGGACGCTAGCAGAGTTCATCTTACTGAACGTTATTCCGAAGGTGTGCTCGGACTGCAGCTTGGAATAAATGCTCTTCCCAGTAACAGAGCCCAGTATCAGAGCTTGATTTTAAAATTAATAGAAACAATTCAGGAAGCAACTATGATCAATACTTTAAGGCTGGGAATCATGGGATATTGAAGATCCCACAGTTCTATCATATCATAAAGCAAAAGAGAAGCCATGGCATCACTGAACAGGAAGAAAGTACCAATGGTAACACCTTATACGTTACCAACTTTTCTAGCTTAAGAGCACATATACGTTCATGTGTACATGCTGCTGTGCAACATTGTTCTCTCAGAGTTTAATTGAATTGCCCAGCTCACCCACCCTTTCCATCTTTCCTCTCCTTTTCCTAAGTCCAACTCACATGCCTCATGAGGTTGGGTACTCATGGTATTTTATGTGGGACATTTAAAAAGCCCCTTAAAGAGGTTTAAATAAAATCATCTTAGTTTTATTTCTCCTCTATGCCTTCTGAAATAATTAATAGATTGTAACTCCTTTTCTGGGACTACAGCTTAGTCACTAAAGGGCTTGCCTTACCAGCAGGAGGACTTGTGCTTGATGTCTGGGTACCAGGACCGATGTAGAAGAGCCAAGCATGGTATGTATGTAATGTATGTATGTAATCCCAGCATTGGGGAATGTTTTGCTGGGACTCACTGTCCAGTTTGCCTACCTGACCTGGCAAGCTCCAGACAAGCGAGAAACTCTGTCTCAAGAAACAAAGCAGACATGGTTCCTAAGGAAGTGTCTGAGATTGTTCTCTGGCTTCCACATGTCCCTGAATATAGAAGTATATCTGCATACATGTAAACATGAACACACATGTACACACACACACACACACACACACACACACACACACACACACACACACACACACAAAGATCGTAAGATCTGCAGTTTCTTTTTCCTACATTTCCAAGCCACTGATTTTACTGGGCAGGTTTACAGTAGAGAAAAGGACTGCCGACTTCACTCAGTTGTGTGGATGCTCATGGTAGTATCTGCAAGAAAGGAGTAGGCAACCTTCTCAGCACTATGGTAGGTTCAGCATTGGCTTTGAAACCAAAGAAGGACTAAACAGTTAAAACCATTTACTTGGCTTGTTTGCATATTGCTGGAAATATTTCTTTTAAAATGTGCAAACATAGAATCACTGACTCCAGAGGACCACTGGGGACACACAGCCATGATCACTGTTTCTCTGGAAAGCCTCACAGACTAGGAATAAAAGAGGGACGTCTTTGTAGGTAAACCTGGTGTGCTGTGCCTTGTCTTTGTGAGCAGGCTCATATAATTTAATGTGAGGGAAGTAGGCTGCATCCTCTTTAGTGGTCTTCGACATCTTCCCCTTCCCCTCCTAAGTGAAAGTGGGGTTGTATACTAGTGGGGTGCTTCTTACTGACTTCACCTAGAGTTTGAATTCCATACATATCCATCAGTTTGTCTCAGCATCTTCCTCTCCACGACTCGACTTCATCTGCCTTTGGATTACAACTACTCCTTCACTCATCTTACATTCTTTATTATACTGTATGGTGATGTGTTGCTTTCTTCAGCATTTTTAAGCATGTGTGTGTGTGTGTGTGTGTGTGTGTGTGTGTGTGTGTGTGTGTTGCTTGAATGTGCAGCTGTGTAGGCATATAGCTCAAGATTGGTTTCAAGTGTCTTCCCTCCTTTTCTTGCTTATCCCCTTACATTTTTTTTTTTCGAGATAGGGTTTCTCTGTGTAGCCTTGGCCGTCCTGGACTCTCTTTGTAGACCAGGCTGGCCTCGAACTCACAGCGATCCACCTGCCTCTGCCTCCCGAGTGCTGCGATTAAAGGCGTGCGCCACCACCGCCCGGCTCCCCTTACATCTTGATGCAGTGTTTCCCACTGATCCTAGGGCTTGCTGGTTGGCTGAACTGATTGGCCATCAGCTCCAGAAATCCTCTTGTCCCTTCACTGTGTCCCCACCTGTAGCTCAGATGCTGGTCTTACAGTTATGCACTGTGTCCCCACCTGCACCTCAGATGCTGGTCTTACAGATATGCACTGTGTCCCCACCTGTAGCTCAGATGCTGGTCTTACAGTTATGCATAGCTCCACCAGGCACATTCACAGGACAGGCACCATTCTAACAGAATCATCTCAGGCCAGAATTCTTTTTAATTGGTTATTTCCTGGATTTCTGTTAACCACTTGATAAATTATAAGCAATTTGGCCACTGGGGACTCCTTTTAAACTCACAAAATGTGTAGTATATAACAGAGTACTCTGAATATTAAAATTTCGCTAACTTTCCTTCCCATATGTTTGAACTCAATAATGATGAATTTTATTTTTGTTCTCAGAGGGGGAAAAAAAAACACCAAGGCAAGTTAAATTTTATATTTAACCACCTTCAATAGTTATTTAAAATCTAGCCCCTTCTATTTTTACCTTTAAATACCATAATTAGGATTTGTCTATACACACTGTAGAATCTCAATGAGCTCCCACGTTATTCTATTAGTCATCCTCTGCACCATCAGGCCGGTAATTAACATTTCACCTGCCGTAGATTGTGCGCAGTGTCTTCGATGAAATGCTAACAAAGCAAGAAGCTGGTTTTAATGGCACAGCAAGCCAGCTGTCACGGGGAAATGTTGTGACGTTCGTAAGTATAGGTCTTCTTTTGTTACATGGTAATTTTGATTGATAGATCAACCCGACTATTTAAAATAGCTGATTACTACCCAACACATTTCTTTTCAGGAAATCAGCTAAAAAATTTATTCGGCTAATTACGATGTTCAAAAACATTTTTTGTGAGTAAACCATATACACTTAATTGTGACCGTATCATTGTATGAGGCAAGAGCATCTCCCAGAGCAGCGATGTTGTTTCTTCCTTTGACCCGCGCGTGACTCAGAGGTCCCAATGCCCTTGTCTCACGTGAGAGGAGTCTTCACTCATTGCATCATTATTCTGCCTAAGAAGTAAGTTCAACTAAACAGGAGTGAGTCACTGGGTCCAGGAGAAGGATAACGTCTATTTTAAGCCAGAAGGAAACAATTTTGTAAATGGCCTTTTCCAGTGTGAGAAGCAATCCCCTTGGAAGCAAGGGAAGTTAAGGGCTATTTTCTCTTACAGTGAAAACTTCTCACTCTTTCCTAGACAGCCTCAGATGCCAAGCACAGGACTCAACTTGTATCTGTTAGCCTGAAGACTAACCGATCGATTAGGTTAGATTTCATTTACAAGATAAAAATCACCACTCACAAAAAAATGTTAACTGGGCACGCATGCTGGGTTCAAGAATAAAGCATCTAAGATGGGTGCTGCCAAGCTGAGTCCAGAAAGACAAATAGGCAGAGAACAAATAGATGTTGACCCTGCACACAAGACAGAGATGTCTTAGAAAGACACAAATGAAAAGTACTTTCGAGCCAGCCTGTCACTAAGTTCAACAGAACCCAGCAAAACCAGTGTTTCCTCCAAAAACCACCAACAGGACTCAACTCCACTGTTCCGTAGAAATAGGGCACTTAAAAGAGTTACGTAACAACCCTTGCCACTTAGTACTGATAGGCTACATGTGGCGTTTGTGTTTGGTTTTGTGTAGTGCACTTTTAAACCTATATAAACACATTACACACATTTGTGTAAAACACTACAGAATAATAGTGTAAAAGCCTGCAGAGACAAATGAACTCATTGCTTACTCTCCACGCAAAGATAATCTCTCTGCTCCAAACAGTTTCCTTTCACATGACTGCTTCAAAGCCTTTACACTGTGGTCCTCAAGCGTGCTTTATCAGTGATATGACCTTTATTACAATGGGCACAGACAGAAACACACACCACACACACACACACACATACACACACCACACACAAACACACACAGACAAAAACATACACCATATACACACAAACACATACACACCACACACACAGATGCACATATAGACACACACACACAAATGCAGACACATGTGCAAAAACATAACACACAGACAGACACACACAAACATACACAAAAACACACCACACATACACAAACAAACATACATACACACACATAAATACACACATATCACACACACACATACAGGCATACGAAGAAACTCAGACACATACATACATAAGATACACCACACATCATGCAGACACACATACCCCACACACAAACACACAAAAAAACCAAACACACACACAAAGAAACACATATACACAAATTCATAGACACACACACACACACACACACACACACATACACACACACAAACAGCCTCTGTCAGAGAAGAGCGGTGAATTTTTATAAATTTCTGTCTGGAAGTTGTTAGTACTTTCTATTTATTTTTGGTGTTCTAAACCCTCACAGTGATATGCCCAGCTGTGGGTGTTTTCTTATTTTATTCAAGACTCAGTAGGAATTTTTAATTAAAAAGAACTTGCATGGTTGGCTCTAAAGAACAAGTGTTTTATAATTGTCTGTTTTTCTATTTTTTTTCCTCTGCATATTCTCTTGTTAGGACAAAATTTTGAATTGTTATATGTTTGTTACATACATTGATTCTAATATGCTTAATATTTTAACTCATATTTCTTAACTATTTGATTTTTGCTACTTTGAGAATATGTTTTCTTCTATTTTTCCAAACTTGTTAATTTTCAAAGTTTCAAACTAGAAATGTATTTGCTAAGTGTAAATTTGCATACACAAATGGTTTGTTATTTTTTTTAAGTGTGCACATAAAATTCCCCACAGGACTCTTCCACTTCTGCACAGTATCTTGTTCTTGTTTTATTAATGCATTACCTTCTGAAATCTTTGCAATTTAATAACACAATTATTGTAAGTGGTTTTCTGTTCCTCAAGTTTTCTGGGATATTCTTTGTGTGTGTGTGTGTGTGTGTGTGTGTGTGTGTGTGTGTGTGTGTGTGTGTGCGTGTTTGTGCGCGCGCGCAGGCAGTTTCTATACTTTTTTAAAATCAAAAATATATTCTTCTTAAAGCATCTGTCTGCTTTGTCCCTATCGCTGTGTTTAAGGAGGGGCGCAGTGTCGCCCGAGCATGTCTGCTTGTGTGAGCTGCACTCCCCACACTCTGGCTCGCCATGAACAGAACTCAAGCTGCCCATCGAGAGCTTCCTGTTGGGCTCCAGCCTTGTTCTAAATGCTAAACGAGGCCGCGAGGCACCCACACAGGCTTTACTCCATCTGCCCCTGCTCATGTCAGTTGTCCTAATTCCTCCCGGACTTGAGGACTGCTTCCTTAGAGAAATGCACTGCCCTGCTTTTGTTCACCACGTGCTGGTTTGCAAGCACATGAGCAAGGAGGACGTGAGCACATCGGTAACTACTTTCCTGCTTCACTCTGGTCTGGGCGCTGTCCCCGGGCTTCTGGCGGGCTGGTCAGTGCCTGCCCCTGCTGCAGCTTCTGCTGTCATGTGCACTCAGATTTCTAACGCTTTCTTCCACACGTTTCTGTTCTTCGGTGTGATGGCTGTATGTGTCAAGTTGGCTGTGTTACGGCTCTCATCCGGTCAGCCATGCTAACACAGTAGTATCTGAGAAGGTGTTTTATAGATGAGGTTCAAGCTCCTAACTCAGACTTTAGTGTGAGCGGCCATTCTCGACCCTCTGAAAGGGCTTGATTCACTTGAAGGGTTTTAGGGCTAACCCAAGGTTTTCTGAGAAAGACGGTCTCTACATGCAGACTTCGGCTCCTATGCTGAGAGGACCCGCCCACCCTCTTGTAGCCTGATCTATGGGTTGGGAACACGCAGCACCAACCTCTCACTCCTCTCACTCCTCCAAGCGTGTCCCTGTCATGAATCTTTCAGTATATGATGGCTACGGCTCATCTGGGTGTACATCTGCAAGGAAACCCGGAAGGTATCGAAACATCTCATGCCCTGCCTCCCCCTATCTTCTACAAACCCTCCCATGGCTATGAATTCATCTTACTAAATTTTGATGAGTTGGTATGAGCTGGGCTGCAGATATGGCTTTAGTATATCACTTACGACTGCACAGTAGGGAAAAAAGTTGTATCTTTCCCCTCAGAAATCGAAAAAGTGAAATGTGTGAGTGTCATCTGACGGTCGGGAAGTGTGACTCAGAAGGACTGAGGAACTTAAATCCTTGGGTGTCACTGTTCTCAAACGGGAGCTGTCACTTGGTCACAGACGGCCTTCTCAGGCAAAGGTCACAACGTGGACTTGGTGCAGGACAGACTGTCCAGTGTCTCTCAAGTAGCGTGGTAGAAAACTCACCAGGCAAATAACAGTCCTTTTCTCCTACACAGTCACTTTTAGAGTAACAGTTGTATTTGCATAGTTCTGAATATGTCACAAAATAAATAAAGCATAAAAGAATGAATAGAAGGCCAAAATTAATATATAAGTGAATGAGAAAATATACATTTTTTGCTTACAAATTTGACTAAGAATAGCTATTCCAGAAAAAGAAAAAATAAATGAACATCTGTTATTCCATGAAATGTTATTAATATTCATATAGAAATAGACGCTGCTGAATCATTCAGTATAGAATCTTAATATAGTTTAATTATTTTCATCTTCAGGATTTGCACAAGCCCTCTGAAAGCAATCTGTGATTAGAGATCCCAACAGATTTAGATTATGTAGGCTTCCTAATATTGTCAAGTGTCCTTGGTTATACTGTGGAATCCCAAAAATGCCCCAGGCTACATAAATCCTCAGAAATTAGGAAGCCATTCCTTCTATAGCCATGTTTTTAGTTTTAGTGAATCTGAAAGGTATCCATCGTAGCTAATTGCTGGCCAACTGATTAACCTTCTGTATTCTGAACATTGTCTTAGTCGCCATAAACAAGGTTTAGCTTGGGAAAGCGGCAGAGCTCAGACATATTTTCTGAATGTTGTTTCTCTTCCTCAAGTGTCCTTGAAGATGCCCTGCTGAACTGCCACTACTGGCATGCTCATCTGATGGTGACTGACTGGAAAGATCCCAGTGAGATGAAGCCTTGAGTAAGAGTGAGTTCAGAGCCAGGTCTCATGTGAGAATTCGCTTGTTTTGTATATTCTCTAAGTCTACCGTCTCTTGCTAACATCCTATCTCTGGTGACTGAGGGCTTAGGTTGTTCCATAATGAAAGAAAGCATGAAAGCCAAACCAAACAGGCAAAACCTCCAAAGCAGGAAAAGTGAAAGAACAGAAAAGAAGACAAAGAGAAAGAGGCATCATCAGGTGCAGGGTTGCCCAATGCAGCTAACCTGCTCTCAGAATAACCGAGACCAACTGTGCCATCTCGCTAGGTCACAATCTTAAATCCTGTGGTTTATTTAAATCCTGCCCCATATTTGACTACGTCCCCTGGATGGGGAGGCCTGGTGGCACTCAGAGGAAGGATAGCAGGCTACCAAGAAGAGACTTGATACCCTATGAGCATATACAGGGGGAGGAGGTCCCCCTCAGTCACAGTCATAGGGGAGAGGAGTAAGGGGAAAATGGAAGGGAGGGAGGAATGGGAGGATACAAGGGAGGGGATAACCATTGAGTTGTAATAAGAATAAATTAATAAGATGTATTTTAAAAAATAAAGTAAAAATAAATGCAGCGAACAAAAAAAAAATATCCTGTCTGCTTCTCCTATACTTCTCTTCCTATCTTCATGATTATCAGTTGTAGAAGGAGGAGGAGGAGGAGGAGGAGGAGGAGGAGGAGGAGGAGGAGGAGGAGGAGGAGGAGGAGGAGGAGAAGAAGAAGAATTATTCCACTGAACCAGTCAACAGGATGGAGAGACCACAAAACTCTCCTTGGAGTGAGGGAGTGCGCTGGCTCCTGCCGTCCATCTACTGCTCACCTGTCCTGTCCAGTCCCTGATCTTCAGTCTCTCGTTACCAGCACAATCATTTACACATGGCCCTCTGACAACTTATCAATCATGAGCAGCTGCAGTTTAAATATTTTGGCTTAAAACACCCCCTCCGTATGTCAGGACACATTAGTCTGAAATAAACATTTTGCTAAGACGCGAAACGAAGCAGACCCATTTTAAAGGCTACTGTCATGTGTTTTGATTTATTACTTTCTGGCGCAGTGTCTGCAGCAATGTAGACAGCATCATAGCTGGCCACTGTGATAGATCATCTAAAGGGCATGAAAGGGAATGAAAAAATACCAAGAACCTTCTAGATCCCAAGGGTTGTACTAGACACTAGGCTTCCTAAAATTTGTTCAGTTTTACATGTGTACATGGAGGAGGTACATGTATGCCACAGTTCTCATGTGGAAGTCAGAGGACCGGTAGGATGGGGATGGTTCTCTCCTTCCACTGTGTGGGAACTGAGGATCCAACTCAGGTCATGAGGCTTCATGGTAAGGGCCTTTACCTGCTGAGCCATCTCAGCAGTCCAACTTCTTTTATTTCCCTGTTCTGTTTTACACTGGCATTTGTTTCTAACGCAAGGAATAAAAAGTATAAAGATTGTCATAGCTGAGAAGTAACAGCAAGAGCAATAAAAGCCAAACCCCAGCTTATTCCCTTATATCGCCAATATGTGTTCATTCCACGTGAATATTGTCCCACGTGCTTAGAATAGAGTTTTCTTATTTCCCCATCCCTTGGTAGTTCCCATGAAGACTAGTGGGAGGAATACAGAAGCAATTTGGAAAAGTGATCAAAAAATGAATTCCAGCAATCCCAGAAGTCCTTGGAGATGCCGGGAGGGGAATCTCTGCCCAAGCAATTTCAGGCAAATATTGTAAGATGCCAGAGCCAACATCCCTTCCTCTGCATTGCCTCTTTGCTTGGGAGATGGCTCTCATTTCAGATGAGCCATGCAGGTCCTGGGGCTCACCCCGGAGAAGCCTGTGCTATATTTATAAGATATCCCATTATCTGGTTTCAAATACCAAGTCGGAAGGGAGTCAGGCAATAGTGTGCAGAAAAGCTTTTGTTATGAAAACTCAAAATACCAATCTATCAAACAAAGATGATTTGATTGCATCCTGAATAGTAAATCACACACAGCCGACTACGTCTGCATATAAATTACAACCTGAGTAATGAAACCAAACGTTTCGATATTCTTGCACTTTTGCCTAGGGTTCAGAATCCATCCGTTACTCATTTGCAGTGTTTTTAGGATGATAGCTTTCCTTTAAGTTTCTATTTCATTTAATACAAAGAGGAGTCCATGCTTTAAACTAATATGGGAAGAATGGGAAGGCATTAGTCTCCCTCATAAAGGCTCAAAGACGGAGTCAAACTCCTCAGCTCTAGGACTTACCCATGTTCAGTCCTTGTGACATAATTTCTGTCCCCAGCATCCATCAATGCTTTTCTTCCCTGCAATTCGGAACATGAACACGTAGAGGACACCCAAGGCCTTTCTCAAATAGGCCAATTTTTCCTACTTGTCTGCCTTCCTGGGACCCTTCAGTCAAGTAGCCAGGCTATCATGAGGCTCAGTTGTCAACATTAATACAGAAATCAAGCTGGACACAGAAGAGCGTCATAAGGAAGGAGGGCCTATGACTAGCCCTGTCTCAAATTAATATTCTGCTTCCCAGCACATACCCCCTGACAAACACATGACGGCGAGGAAAGGAAGCGAGGCTAGATAAGTTCCCCTTCCTGTTTTTCCTACATTATCTGTCTCTGAAAATGAACTCAGGATTACACTGAATCCCCCTTCGTGCTTGTAAAGTAGGTTTTCTCATTTACATATGTCAGTCACACAATTACATTGAAAAAACTCTGAACACAATTGATAATCTCGATATTAAGAAAGCAATTAGCACATTTGTGAGACCCCTCTGATGTATAACCACGGATTGTCCCTGTTCTTACTTCACTGGTTACATAGTGAGGGATGCATAACATTTACACAAGCTATGTCAAAGAGGATAGTTTATCATCAAAATTAAATTGCTCTAGATCAATACTTCAGCAATCTAAATGAGCGAAAGTTATGGGAAATGAAGAAGAGTTTGGACTTGATTTTCTTAAAAATTTGGATTTATATTCTAGATTCTCTATGTTCTATCTGTAAGGAGGCCAGTGATGCGTATGTCCCAGCACCTTAGAGAGGCCTGGAGCTGGTAAGAATTAGTTGGGTGTTGACCATGCACAACTTGCTGTTGTCTACATGCCATTGTATGATTTTCTCAGAATATTCACATGAAGGTTGAGTTTTGATTAAGATCATTTGCTGGAGATGAAACTACATGGAGTAGAGAGCTGGGTGAGCAGCGGAATTCTGGGGACTCTGAAGGGCGACAATATCCACTGCGTTATCCAGCCACATCAGTGACCTTCTAGCCACATCACAGATGCCTAGCCCAGCCTCCAAATGACAGGTTCTACACAGACGGGGCTTCTTCTGACTGGAGGCGAGAAGGGGCCTCAGTGACAGATTGGGAGCTGACTTGGGAGCATAGGGTAATTCTGAAGGTCAGCTCTACGAAAGATGAGCACTTCTAATGGGGGAGTCTGGGGAAGTGAGGATTAGCAACGCACACTGGGTACCTCCTACACCACCCACTGTGATGGGTGGAGGAAGCATCAGTGCCAGGGGCATGATGTATGGCCTGACATAAGGTGACAGCTTATTTTAGGAAAAGTATAAACATAGTTTATCATGCAGAAGCAGCCTCAGAAGCTACAGAGTTCACACCCTGGTGACACAGACATAAGGGCAAGAACAGCTCATTGGCAAGAAGCTATTTAGATTCAGAAGTTGTTGATGTCACGGCTTGCAAGCTTAGAACAAACCTCTACATCAAGTCAACAGCTTCTAGCTCTCCTTAAGCATCAGCCTTTTCGTACGGCTTGAAAAGGTTCAGTCAACAGTCAAAAACAGAAGGCAGGAAGTAGCAGCAATCTGCCACTCTTTGTGTCCAAAGTATTCTAAGGGTAAGGCTCTCTCCTACAACCAGCTACATGAAGCCAGGCAACTCCCCAACATACAGCCCATCGAAAAGGAAACCTACCCATGAAGGCACAGACTTCTTAACGCTCCTTTGATTTACTTCATTTCCACCAAAAGAAGGTGGAGATGTTCACTGACAAGTTCAGAGCAAGGGGTAATCCATGGTAATCCATTTCACTCACAGATTATCAAGACCATTCAAATGAGCACTAACCAGCATTTCCCTACATGGTTCATTGTTTTAGGTGTGTGTGTGTGTGTGTGTGTGTGTGTGTGGCAGTTGTGGCAGGAGAGTATGTATGTGTGTAGTTTATGAGTTCCTAGGCGCATAAGCGTATGTCTGTGTTTGTACAGAGGTGAGAGCACATGCCATGTTTCCTGGTATAACCCTGCACCTCATTTCTTGAGGCAGGCTCTCCCTCTGCTCCTGGAGCTAGAGTGACAGCCATCACTCCCTGCAGTTCTCAGTCTCTGCTCTACCCAGTCCCTGGCCCTACCTCAGTTCTGGCATCACCAGCACAAGGCTAACACATTAGATGGGCGCTAGATTTGCTCCTCACCTATGGTGACACTAAGTGCATCCTACTTATAGTGTGTCCCCTACACGGACTGACAAGCATGCCACCAATTCTTATGCTGAAGTATTATTTATTTTATGTGGATGGGTAATTTGCCTGAGTGAACATATATGTACAATGCTTGTGCCTGGTGCCTGTGGGCGTCAGAAGAGGATATTGGCTCTCCTGGAACTCAAGTTTTGACTGGTTGTGAGCGTGTGTGTGTGTGCGCGCGCGGCGCAGGCGCACTAGGGATCAAACCACAGCAGGCTCTCTCCAGGCTTCTGGTTTATTTTAAAGATGGCACTTGCTCCACTGTTTTCTAAGATGGGCTAATGTTGACCTTCTGACCTTCATTTCCCACAAATCCAAAATACCAAAGTCAATACATCTGTCATCCTTTGAGTTAACACATTCCTAAGTAATGTACAAGCATAAGCTCTCTCTCTCTCTCTCTCTCTCTCTCTCTCTCTCTCTCTCTCTCTCTCTCACACACACACACACACACACACACACACACACACCTCTACCATGTGTTACATCATAAAAATCCATCCCACACTCAGAACTTCTCAGAACTTCCACCCCAGGGAAACTTTTAACAGCCCGCCTTAACCCACACGTGTGCTGTTATGGACAAAATAATATATTCACTGGGGGTGGAGGGTGTACATTTGTTTCACTGAACAGATTTTTTTACAGAATTATTTTTATATTTATTATGCTAGAAATATCTACAAAATGAACATTTTTGTGCAATCAAATTTATAAGAAAATAAAGTTTCTGCTGGTATTTTCAGCACATATTTGGTATTTGCAGTACTTCCTTAATGAAAACGAGAAGAGAGAGCCTGGGGGGGGAAAATAGCATGCATGCATAAATTAAATGGTGCATCTACCTTCGGTGAATATTAAGTACCACAAACCATATTTCATATACCTGGTTATCTCATATATTGAATTACACAATGCTTGATCATATGAAAAGTAACTCTAGACAACAGATGCCTAATAAAACATCTCTATAGGGGCTGGAGGTAGTCAGCAAGTAAGAGCACTTACAGTGGACCAGGGCAACACTGGTTAGCTCGTGACCACCCATCACTCCACCCCATGGAATCTGATGCCCTCGTCTGTCCTCTGCAGGTACCTACAAGCACTTGCAACTATAGCCATGCAGATAAACACACATACATACATGTAATAAACTCAAAATAAACCAATATATACATGTAGCATATGGGCATTCTTTTCTCATTAGCATCTCATTACAGATGTTAACACTGTTAGCATTTGCAGCTTCCTCCACACCGATCAAAACAAGATCTGGAACTACAGTGTTACATATGGTTGACTATTAGAGGCCTGGTACAAACACGTGACTTTGGTAATTGCTTTACACTTTCTTAGATAGTTTCATAGATAATCCTGAGCATACATCCTAGGGGTGAATATGTTATGAAATCTAATACACTAGACAGGACTGGAGATGCAGTCACAGCTCTCAGATGTGCCGGTGACCTCAGGACAGAACATCAGAGCCTACGAATCTCTTCCGTCACCTCCTGCCAACAGGAACTATGACAACACTCAACACACAGTCTGGGTGGCTTTGGCCTCTGATTTTTACTAAGCACCATTTCCATACTACTCCCAATAGAGTGTGCTTATTAAAGGAATTTAAACCTATCGCTGTGAAATAAACAACTGTCTATTTTTCACATCCACTAAAAAAAAAAAAAAAAAAAAAAAAAAAAAAAACCTCTTTGACTGTGACAGTTATTTTGAAAGGTCATCAACTGCTTGAATTAATAAATGAAAAAGGTTGCTATTCAGGCTGTTTGTAAGGCAAACCAGACCCCAAGTTGGAGGAGAGGAGGCATGTACGGGTAATGAGAAAGCTCAGTGACAAGTTGTACGTAACTGCAGGCACACATCTTTTCTTCCTCGGATGAAAACTTAATGACGAGTTACTTTTCCAGCAGCAGAGTAAATGACTTAGGTAAGTAAAGTTGTACACTCCAGGGCACAGCTGCCACCATGCAGGTCCACAGAAGGCACCCAGAGGCATAGATACCGTTTGGCAGTGGGCGGGCAGGCGGGCGGGCGGGCGGGCGGGCGGGCAGGCAGGCGGGCGGGCGGGCGGGCGGGCGGGCGGGCGGGCGGGCAGGCGTCACTACAGTGAGCAAGTATGTCGGGGGAAAAGGGAAGTGGAATAGTTTGAGCATTATGAAGACAAGAACCGGAAATGCGAGGATAGTGAGGAGAAGCCTGATGTGAATCTGTGCTGTCGTCACCTGAGGCCATGGTGAGGTCCCCGGCCTGGGCTGCTGCCAAGAGCTATGTCTGGGTCTTTGGCCCTGAAGCAGCAGAGGTCTGTGTCGATGTCCCTAGCCTATGTTACCACCAAAGGCCATGGAAAGTGCTGAGGGTGTGCGAGTGGGAGAGATGGCTCCGCCTGCCCCTCATCTGTTGTGCAGTGTATGGGCCCCACCCTGGAGAGATGCCATGCCGCTGCCAGCCCCTCGCCACTCTCAGCAAGCAGAAAACAAGCCCCACCCCTCGCCTGGGCAAAGGGGGAGAATTAGTCCTGGTGGTGCGGGTGCTCAGGAGAGCTGGTGGGCTTAACAACTCAGCAACCCCCCCAGGCCCAGATCCAGGGCTTTGAGTTGGCCTACCCCAACAGCCTGCCCATCTATGAACTGGTGAGGCATGAGAAGGGGCGGGTCCTGCAGACTCAAAGCTGCAGAGCCTCCATGACTCCGGGCTACAACAGAGTGTGTGAGAGGAGTCCTGTTGAGGATCCAGTATTGACGGAGTAGCAGAAGCCAGAGGCCTCAAACCAGACCAACGACTTGGGGCAGTGAGAGCATTCACAGGTATAGCAACCTGGGCAAAAGGGTTTGTTGTGGGGCACAGCGCGATACACGTCAGCCTCCAAGAAAGATGTTTTTATTGTATTTGTTCATTTTAGTTTCCCTTTTTGTTTTCTTTGTGTGGTGGGGAGGTTGCAAGGGGAGGTTGCAAGGGCAGAGGACAGATATGGGGGGGACTGGGAGGTGAGTGGGAATGGGGTGTATGATGGGAAATTCACAGAGAATTAATAAAAAGTGAATGAAGTTGTACACTCCAAAAATGAAGTGATTCACAGTTTTAATCTAACCCAAAGCTATATCCCTGCGATATTTTTTCTGCCAGTGTCATCAACATAGCCTAAAATGTTTAACATTTCATTCTCTCTTTTTATTTAATTAATTTATTCAGATTACAACTCAATTGTTATCCCATCACTTGTATCCTCCCATTCCTCCCTCCCTCCCTCCCAATTTCACCCAATTCCCCTCCCCTAGGTCTAAGACCGAGGGGGACCTCCTCCCCCACTATATGGTCATAGGCTATCAAGTGTGTAAAAAACATTTAATAAAAAAAATGAAAAAAAGAAAGTTACTTTAAAAACCATTACATTCTCTCTGAACTACTCTCTAGGCTTTAGGAGTTGGCAGATAATGTAGACATCTCGTGACTACGGGTGGACTTGTACACCGCCCTGGAAGTTGAGGACACAGTGGACTTGGCTGCTCTCTTTCCCACCGTGCAGCCTTATTAAGAGAAGACGTTGATCCGTTGACATATATGTCCACTTCGTCATGGGAAAGACACATGGTGTGACAGGCAGACATCCTACCGAAAGGATGCTTTTCATTGTGTAGTGCCTTGAGTTTGTGTGTGTTCCATATATGCCAATCAAATTAGTGAACTGATTCCATCTTCATTCTCTTTGATGCATGAATACTATACTATACACTAATGATACATGGAGCTGATTCCACGAACTATCAGAGCTGTAACTATGTACTTATCTTACACAGTTGAGCACCACAGTTGCATGCCTTGTGGATTTGAGTCTTCTGTCTTTCCGTGCCAAATACTTAAGAGCCAACAGCACTGCTGTTTCTATCTTTCATATGTCAAAACTTGATGTAAGAAGAGAAATAAACTATGTACATATAAATCCTTTTGACTTAAATCCTTTCAACTTAAGTAAAATAATCAATATCTGGCCTACTTAATGCCAAAATGATTGGTTCAACCTGTATTATCACTTTTCATTGGTTTATTTTGGCATCACAGAAGACAGAATAATAGTTAAATGATACTTATCTATTAAGCAATAGAAGACTGTCAGATTAAGAAACCAGCCCTTGCCAAATAGGTCACGTCTGAGTGCTGTGTACTGAATTCTCATTTTATGTATTGATTGTTTTCTTTTTCTCTCACATTTCTTTGCTGCAAGCTAGAAAACAAAATCCTCAATGTTGTAAAAATTGTTTGTGCGATGTTCAACATATGTATTTGCACTTTTGTACTCTGTGCATTATTTACATGCACACATGCGCACACACGCACACATGCATGCACACACATGTATACACGTACACATGCGCACACACTCACACATGCACACACATGCCTGCACACACACAGACACATGCATACATGTACACATGCACACATGCGCACACACACATGTACACACATGCATGCACACACACGCATACACGTACACATGCACACACACATGCATAAACGCACACATGCACACGCATAAGCGCATATACATGCACATACATGTATACATGCACACACATACGCGCACATGCACCCACACGCATGCGCACACTCACATGCACACAGGACATTTTAACTTTAACTATCGTGGAAATTAGGCCTTCAACACATTTAGTAGCTGCTGTCTCAGATGGGTTGGCTGCCACCAACCTTGCTGACGCAGGCCATCATGAAGTGCATTGTAACAAGCTGTGCATTTTGTGCCATGGAGCTTGATGACAACAGGTTAGAGCTGTCAGCTGACACACCAAGGGTATGAAAGAGGTGCCAAGTGTGAGGGTGACAAAACCGCGGGAATGCTCCAGCTCTCTTGGAGTCAAAGTCTGGTCTTAGCTGAAACAATAGGACACTTTCAGAAATGAACTTATTTCTGGGATATGTTGACAGGCAAAGCATCCTTCATCAACAGGTGCACACTGAGAGTCTCTGGTTCTTAGTTAGAAGGCCCTAGAAGCATCCAGTAAGCCTCTCAGATCTAATTCGTCTTCCACTTCTAACTACAGGTAGATAATTTACCTTAAAGGTGTTAGAGGAAGTCAGATACTAATACCAACATTAAAGTCAGTCATAGCAATTAAAAATTGAACATCCACAGAGACAGCATCTCTAGAAACGTACAAATGTACCTCGAAGCACACCATTTTCTGAAGCTGTCATGTAAGAGAATAATAAAAACACATATTATGAAAAATCTAAGGTGCAAAATTATGATGAGAAAAATCATTATTTACCCATAGTCATAGACAGAAATTCCAAAGTGGGCAGTAGAGGAACTCTACTCAGAGTTAAATAGTTCAGTTATTGGGCATCTCTCTCTCCTCCCACATCCCGTGTGTATGAAATTGGACTTTTAACCTGCTCCACCCAAATCTAATTTCTCCAAAATCATGCTTGCCTAACTACCTCTAGATGAATAAAGCCTGTTACAACGGACTTGGCTCCCAGCTTTACCTTGCCCATTTCCTAGTGTACAAGGATCATTTCAATCAGAAAGATACGCAGAATAATTTGGCACAGAAATGCCCATTTGCACTAAAACCAAGCATGCCCTTCAAATGCAGCCTCCACATCTCAATTGCTTCCGGTCCTCGCTCTGTGGCTTCTGCTTTCATTAGCAGAATGCTCTGTAAAGGCGAGGAGCAGTCCCTGTGTTCCGTTGTGCTGAGTGATGTGGTGTTTACTTGGTTGCTCTTGTTGCTAGACTTACTTTCTACTGCAGAAGAAACACAAAGCCCTCCCTTGTGCAAGTAAGCATTGGCTTATTGGTTGCCAAATAAACTGAGCTATGAGAGGGTTTTCTTAAAAGTGATGATTGTCTTATCACAGTTTGTTGACTTATCCAAAGAAGCCAAAATATGCTCCTATGGATGGTTAAACCCTGTTTCCATAATGCGTTGGCTAATACTCACCTGGAACAAGACGACAGCAATAAACTAGCCATGCACATGTGAGAACAATGTCAGAACCTTAATACCTGGCAATATTTATGCTCTTACAATGCTGCAAGGGACAAACGAAATTAGAGAGACTACATTCCAGGATAGTGTCCAACGGTAAGAGTTCTGTGAAAGCACATCAGCTTTAATTAAAATATCAAAATCTGGGAGGAAACACAGCCTGACAGATAAATGTGAATACCACGGCATCGCCATTGTGTTTTACTAATGAGATTAGATTCCTCCTTTAATTGACATTTCCAACCGAGTCACAGATAACACAGATTTAATGGGAGAGGTTATATATAGCTGGACTCTTGCTGGATAAATGAGTGACATTTAAATTTAATAAATGGTATACTGTACAACTCCCCTCTCTAACCCATGGCGGTATTACGAAGGGTGCACAGATAATTTCAGTGCATGAAGTCCAGAGACCAGCACATAATGTAAAATTACCTCATGGGACATTGCTGCAAGCAACCGTTTCTGTGCAATGCATGCAGAGACTTAGATAGAAAAGACTCACACAGAATCCCTGCAGATAATTTAATTTGTGGCTTATAAAAATGAATGGGGGGCGGCCATAAAGTTGGTTCTGACAGTGTGTCAATGATTTTCCTTTTCAAATAACACTAATAAGGTGCTTTTCTGGAATTATTTTCATTGGGTCCTAACGAGACATGAGGGAAAAACAAAATCCTTCAACCAATGCAAGGGTGCATGATGATGGATACAAAAGAAATAAGCCCGTCATTTATTTTAAACTATCAGTGAAGACTTCCTTCTTTATTGGCCTTTAATGGGTTTCCACCAGGAACTCACCTTAAGCACTTTAGCTTAACAAACAACATTTGCTATTATGAAGCCCCTTTTGTACCAGGTCTTCACCCTAGGCAGGGCAGCTGCCAGAGCCTGGACATGATCCACAGTGCTTCTTTCTCTGAGCCCTGGGCTGCCTCTGGACTCCAAGCCATTCTCCCCCATTCACGCACTTTACAGCTGGAGTTCTGATAATTCAGCATATTTTGCAGAATCACTGTGGCCCTACAAAGCTTAAAGTGTTACTGCACAGAAGCCAAAGATGGACTCAGCAGAGAGGAGGCGGAGAAAGCGCTTTGCTCCAGGAGACAAAATTTTACCAAGCATCATGCAATAAAGAGAGAATGTCCCACGAAAGCCTTCACTTACCAGGAAACTGGGACAGAGGGGAGGACATCCTATTGGGACTCTAGATGAGAGAAGCATGGGAGAATGGCAAAGTAGAAGGATCCAGAGGGTCCTAGAAACCTACAAGTAGAACATTATGATAGGCAGATTTGGGCCCAGGGGTCCCGCTCAAACTAAGGCACCAGCCAAGGACAATACAGGCGGTAATCTTTAAACCCCTACCCAGATCTAGCCAATGGGCAGAACGACTTGATACCCTAGGATCATATTCAGGGGGAGGAGCTCCCCCTCAGGAACAGTCATAGGGGAGGGGAATAAGGGGAAAATGGGAGGGGGGGGGAATGGGAGGATACAAGGGATGGGATAACCATTGAGATGTAACAAGAATAAATTAATAAAATTTTTTTTTAAAAAAAGAGAGAGAATAAATGATGTGAAGATTGTATTATTATACTTTCTAAATATTGATGAACAAACACAATTTCCCAGAATCCCATGCATGCCTGTAGCTATAAATAGGGCGTTTCAGCCATGCACATGCAACGCCCGCCCACGGCAACAGTCTTTAAAATCCAGATGAACCTGTGACTGTCTGCTTTCAAAGAAGAAACATAACTTGTAACCGTGAATTGCATATTATTAGCTCCCCACACATTTATGAAATACTCTCCCTGGATCAGACACAAAGATGAACACTACATTTTCCTGGCCTCCAGCAGCTCAGTCTAAGGCCTAGCTAGGAGTCTACCTGAACAATCACATTTCATGCCCCTTGACTTGCCCAGGTGGTTGGTCTGCAGGCTTTGCACCAGAGGCGATGCTTTCCTATCTACTGAAGGCTGCGAGTGCTTTTTGTAGACCACGGAAAACAAAGAGGAGGGGGCTTCTAGAAGATGCACAGGAGAACTACCACAAACAGAAAACCACACCAGACCAGCCAATCCAAATGTTGCACTTTAAACTTTGGGCAACATAAATCTTACTCTGCTGCGGTAGGACCGGACAGGAAGGACCACAGGGAAATGTGTTGAAATTTTAACCTCTATCCAAGAGCTTAACTAAAGCAGCCTGTTTTGTTCACTCCCCATATCTGGCTACAAATGAATTGTGTTTCCTTTGAAAAAAAAATCATCTGTCACTAAGAATATATATTTGAAAGTCTTTTATTGAAAGCACACAGTGAATGTGTGATGGGATGAATGGGGAATGGTGCTAAAGGCTCATTAGGGACCAGGCATGCCCTTCAGGCTAGGGCAGTCAGTCCAGTGAGTGGCTCCGTCGGTGAGAGGATCTGCTCAGCTTCTGCAGAAACTAGTCCAGTAAGTGTTGGCAATGATGACAGCCATCTGAGCGAAAGCACAGATGCTAAGATAATCAAACTTGAGCTGAGGAAACGGGGATGATGAGAAGACACCCCAAATGCCTTCACTTCAGAAAGGGGAGTTACAGTGGTTTAAATGAAAATGGTCCCCAAAGGCCCACAGGGAGCGGCACTACGAGCCTGTTGGGGCAGGTGTGGCCTTGTTGGAAGAAATGTGTCCCTGCGGGTGGGCCTTGAGGTCTCAGAAGTTCAACCCTGTTCTCGTCCACTGGCCTGCTGATCTGGGTATCAAAATCTCGGCTCCTTCTCCAAGTGCCATGTCTGCCCGTGTGCCACCATGCTTCCTGGCATGATGACACTGGGCTAGACTCCTGAATTGTGAGCCATCCCCAGTTAAATGATTTCCTTCGTAAGAGTTGCCAAGGTCAATGTGCCTCTTCACAGCAACAGAGCCCTAACTAAGACAGCAGGCAAAGCACCCTCACACGCACGCACTTCCCAGATCTGGCAAAGGCGGCTGCAGCAAATGAGATTCACAACTCATTATTTGACAAATCACTCCTATTTTGATCACCAGAAAGAAACTTTTTGGCTTTTTTTTTATTAAGTACAATTTCTATACTTAAATCTTATTATTCTTATTAAAGTCAAATTTTATAGACTCCAGTAAGCATTGTCTGTTAAGTTCTAAATAGGCCAAGGAACTAAAGTCCAAGATGGCACCTTTAAAGATTTTAATTGTTTTTTAACCAGGGGAGAAGAACTTAACAGTTTCCTTTCTACTGTAAGTTTTTTAAAAATTATTTTTTAACATAATGACTACTAACCTTAAGCAATCTATTCAATGCCATGCGGGTCTCCCACAGTGAGGGAAGCAATTCAAATTGTGTTTAGTGGACTCTGAAGCAATCAAGCTCTTGGTGCATTCCGACTCGACCCAGTTGTTCACAATCCTTTCCTGGTGTTTTTCCTTAGTGTGCCTATGACTCAGGAAAACAGTTGTTCTTACTTATTTATTGAGAACTCCCTGAAATTAAATAGCCCTGTTGTGAGTAAAAGAATGTGCCATGTTGGTTGGTCAGCTCTCATCTCAACTTTATATGTGGGCCCAGGAAGACCACACTGATATGATCCAGAGCTGTGGGCAAGCCGCGTGATAACGAGGTTGGGCCAGGGTAGTCCCCGGCTGTGATATTAGCTGTGTTTTATAACACTGTCTACACCTCTGTTGAAACACATATGACCACACATGTGTCATGAAACTGTCCTCTTTGTCCTCAGATAGGAGCATCTCATCTGGGAGCTCCGCCCAGCACTTGATCCACTTGTCTGAACACACGTTGTCTCCACTGGGGAAAGCATGACGGCTTGTGCTGCCCACACATGGCCGGAGGGATGGCAGGGCCTCCTCCGTCCACTCAGGTTGAGCTGCACGACATTTGTAGCCTGGCAGGGGAGAGGTTGGTGTGATGTGATGAGAAGCAGCTGAGGAGCTAAGGACAGTGTGTCACCTGCTTGAGTCACACTAGAACAGGCCCAGGCCTTCCTAACATGTTGTGGCCTCTTGCAGACAGAAACCATGCTCAAGCGCAAGGATATGATGGAACATGGAGCCATTCTCCTCCCCAGAGTCTAACTCCCCTTATACTTTGTATGCTTTTCCTCATATTTTTACCTCCTATTTCAAGCTTACAGCAGAGCCTTTGGGGTCCATGGCATCCCCAGGTTTTTTGTTTTTTTTATAATTTCCAAACTGCCTTCTACAAAGAGCCAAGGCCAGGGCCATGACTCTCGGGCCACTGGATCCCATTCGGAGCCCTGGCTCATGCCATATACTTAGATGTTTGGTGAATGGATGTGTGATATCAACGTCTAGAAAGACACTGGCAAAGAACATCAGCTGCATGTAGCTCTGTTGCCACAGTAACCAGCAGGTGACCTCAGTGAACAAAGGTGGCTGAGAGGTAAAAAAAACAAAACAACAAAAAACAAAAAACAAAAAAAACTTGAGTTACTCATGCTAAATACGAACGGTAACACAGCAAGAGCCGGATGGCCAGGGAAGCACCAAGAATCCACTGCTTGGCTTCATCCACTGCGCTATAAGGAGGAGCAGGAGAAGAACCTAAGGGACCTATATGTAAGCATGTGGGTGTGTCTCTGTCCTGTCACTTGTCACACTTTAAACCTCTATAGCCTTGGAGCGTGAGGTCAGACTTCCTGGTCTGTGTCTCTTGGGGTGAGGCAAGCATGGGTGCTGCAGTCAGCCTAAAGAAGCCTGGCCAGAGACTTTTATGAGACAACTTGTGTTTTACACTGCTAATTGTCTGTCATCACCCAACTTTTGACAACCCTGTTAGGATGCTAGGAAGCTGGACTCTATGCTTTAAATGCCATCAAGACAATGCAAACCCACAGATAAAGGCTGGTTCTACAGCAACCTGGCAAGAGAACCATGGAAATCGTGGTACTACACAGAAGTGGAAGAACAAGCAGAGATTATTTTGCTGGGGAGGCAAGCCTGACAGGCAATGGCATGATCACCAAGCACAGAGAGCCATAGGGCTAATTTTCTTGCTTGCTTGGGGATGTCTCTTTTCTTCTATGACCAGCCAAGGAGAGGGATGTAATTTTCCTATCGTCTTAGCACTCAGGGTGAGCTTGGGGTTGACATCTTAATTCATCACTTTACAACCAGGAACAGCCTCCTTTCTGAAGCAACGCTCGCCTCCCTCCCTCCCTCAGGAGATGGTCCTCATGTGGCAAGCCCTGTGAAAGGCGCTGAACTGACAAGAAGAACAAACACAGGCAGTGTTGTAACCAGCAGTTGTACAAACTAAGATGAGTCAGGATCTGAGTCTAAGCGGCTCCATTGTTCCATACTGCTGGATTGAGCTTGGCTTTGACATGATTTTAAATATTAGCTACCATGCTATAACAATACCTTAAAACAAGGGCGTTATTTGTCATTTTAGGACCAAATCCTAAGAAATATTTTTATAAGTTAAAAAAAAAGTCAGAATGAAACAATAAATAAGTAAACATTTGACAAAGTGCAATATTCGCTTAAATCTAAAATCAGATTCCTTTGAATCTGGTACTATGTAAGTGCTGAAGCAGAGAAAGGAACGTAGTCAAATATTTACAATCCAACGTCATAAGACATATAAGAGAATTTCATGAAAAGTGATATGGGCACAGAGTAGCTCATAACTCGAAAATAAAGAGTACAAAAATAAAGTGCAGGGAGTGAAAATTATATCGAGCCATCTGTTTCACTTCAATTCAAATGTTATATATCTATATATATTCAGATATATGCATGTATATAGCATAGGAATATATACATGTACACATATACAGCCTGTGTGTGTATAGACACATACATACATATGCCTAAGTTAAATTTAAAATATCAAGACATATACATAACCATTGCAGAAATGCCACTCCACTGTTTGTTGAATGCCTTTTGATCCAGTCAGCTACTACATCTGTTGTCAAAACACATAATTGACAGAAATATGAGCCATTTGACTCCTCTTTTCATAACAGTTTCTAATCTTACATTTTGTTTCATCTTGATCGAGAAAAATGTATCCTGCAAAAATGAAAACCATGAAAATTATTCGCGTTGATATATGAAAATACGATGCTCAAAGGATGCTACTGTGTATGTTCTCACCCTTTATCTTCATGTACCAGAACCCAAGGCCAAGCTGACGTGACAAGAGATGTTCTCCATGTAAACTGAGAAGGGCCTGCACCATGGATGAAGCTGACCTTCGCTCTGCCCCATCATGCCTGCATCGTGGTGTGGTGTGTGGAAACAGGCAAACGTGACGGCACCTTTATGTACTGTGGCCTTCCTTGCCCCTCTCGTTTCTAGCTCACTGGGACAGCATCTCAAGCTAAGCTCTGAAAGTGCTGATCTCCACACCCAGGGAGAAGGTGCTGCAAGAACCAAAATAACTTTCCGAGGAACAAATCACAGCCACCTAAATTACTCCGCTGACAGAGTAATGGATCTTGCAGATGAAACGGGAGCAGAAGGTGTCATTTATCTTGACTTCACAAGACTCGTCAACTTTTCTGGGTCTTTTCTGAAGAACACATTCATAAATAATTTGGAAAATTATGAGTTAGACCTTAAAACATTTGAGGTAGACTACCACACCCGGGAATTAGTTACGTCTGCTGCTTAGGGCAGGGAATGGAACCACAAGGCTGTTTATCCAGGCAATAGCTTGAACCCGGTGCTGTCGACTCCTGATAGAAGCCACTCATGTCTTGATGGTTCAGTCTCATCTAAGTCAGTAGTTACACATGCATTCAGTGGGACCACTGTGGAACTGCAGATGCCTATGATGTGGCTGTCCCTGGAGGGTGGAGTCTCTCCAAAATCTGTATGCTGAAGTCCTTGTCTTCAGTACTTGAGACTATGACCCTATGTCAGGTTCATTCTTTTAAAACAGAAAAGAATGATATCATAAGGGTAAACATCCCCTCCATATGACTACTGTGAGTGAACACCTAGACATGGGCACACATGGACGGAAGACCCCACGAAGACATCAGAAGAAGGTGCCTTTCCTCACCCACGAAAAGCAGCCTCAGAGGACACAGTTTGCTTTCCCCGGCTTCAGAGACCAGGAAACCCCGGAGAACAAGCATGTATGTCTATGCTGCTGGGTCTATGGCACTGTGTTCTAGTGTCCTGGAGAAGTTTGTACCCATCCCTATGCCTAGAAGTAGTTATGGGGTGCCTGAGGGATTCAGGTAGCTCCCACTGGGCCAGGAAAGAGCAAGCTCCCTAAAGGCACAGGGTGGACAGGAGCATGAGGGGGGTTAATGGTCACAGACTGTCAACCAGAATGGCTCACTCCAGGACTGGCACTGGTTGGTACAGGGGACTGACAGCTGGTATAAGAGGAGTGTCTTGCACAAGGAAGGAAGTGTCGACCCAAGGGGAGATCACGTGGGCTGTGAGTGAAAGTGGGAGAGGTCTCCTTCAGTTGGCTTCTAGCTGATTCCCAAATCCCCTCACTGAACTCTCGAAGAATTTCTCCTGCCTTCTCCTGTGTTCACAAAACCCATGTGCCCAACCGCATATCAAGAGAAGACCAGGCCATGCACTGTCCAGAAGCTGGAAAATGTATTCCTCTAAATTACAGGTGCAGAGCTTCCAAATTGGTAACTGCCTGTTCCTTTGGGAGAGGACGTTAACCAATATGAGAGCCTCCCATGGGACATTTTCATTCTGGAAAAAGGAGAATATTCACATTCATTTTATCCTTCAGAAGGCCTGGTACACCATGAAATAAATCAAATGTCCATTCTTCAGAATTAAATGTAAAGTAAACTTACGTTGCTTTCTTAAATACTGGCATATATTTGTTGAACATAGTAATGAGTTTCATAAGAGAATTTTCTACAAAGATGTCACACTTAGATCATATTTATCTCCGTCCTCCTCCTGTCTCTCCTGTTTATGTTTCAATACTGAAAATTAAGTACATGCTCAGGGTTTCCTTTTGTTTCACCTTATCACTGAATGCATATCTACACGTATGTATGAATATACATGCCACACCCACTTGTGAAGTGCCACGCCCACGCGTGAAGTGCTGAGGACAGCTTTGATTGAGTCCATTTTCTCCGTGTACTCTTTTGAGGGAAGGGTGCTTTGTTCCTGATATGCCAGGTAGCCCAGCCCAAGAGTTTCTGGGTGAGGCTGCCATCTCTGCCTCCTATCTGACCATGGTTGAGATTACAGACACAAGATATTGAATCCAGCTTTTCGTGTGCCTTACATGCATGAAACTTGAGCCACTGGTCTTGACCTTTACTCGTTGAGCCAGCTCAGTGCCCCAAAGGTTGTTCTTTTAAAATTTAAAAACATAGTTCTTACACCCTCTGTAAATCAGAGTTCGGATGTAGATTTGAGATGATCTAAACATAGGAACATATGTATTTAAAAATTACTATTTATAATACAGGGTGTTGTGTGTGTTTTGTTTTGATTCTTGATTCCATCTGAATAAGAGTTTACTCTTGGGGTGAAGACAAGACCCCTGCAACAAGGACAGGCAGGACGCTGATCTTCCCCGTGCACTGGAGGAGTGACTAGGCATGGAACAGCATTAACTAGGATGCAGCATTCCAATGCGCCATCTCTTTTGCTTCATGGTAAAGTTAGACAAGGTGGCATGAAGCGTGACCAAGAAAACAGCAAGGTGCAAGTAGATCTAAACTCACAAAGATCTTTCTCTGGGGAATGAGAGGGGATAAAACATCACATAAAAGATCTCAATAACGTCCTTGGATGCAGAGGTGACTGAAATATGCCTGTGTGATATGGGCTGGGGTCAGAGATGAAGCTGGACCAAGATATTCCCAGTGAGCACTGCTGCGGCAACACCCCCCCAAACACTCAGATTGGAAGTACCTGTGTCTCTTAGGTGTCACCAAATCGCATTTTTTACTTTTTGCCGAGATACCACCCTTCTGACATTGGGACATGTCACTGTCGTTGTTATGAAGAATTTTCACCTACAAAGTTCAGATTCACAAGCTGTATAATCAAGCTACAAAACATATTGCAAAAGAATCTCATGACGCTTTCAGTCAGGTCCCTACTTCAGGTTGAGCCACATTCGCAGTCGTCCTTGTCTGCCTGCGGCTCACGGGCCAGAGGTTGTGCATCTGCAGACAAGCAAATCCAGGAACAAGGAGTCCATTTAAGGAGCTAAAGGGAAGGAGTTTGCTAAGCCATGGACTAAGTTAGAATCTTGGAGAGAATCAGCCTGCTGCTTTGTGCTTTGCTCCCAGAAAGCTCCAGGCTGGCTCATTCCTCCGGGACCAAGTTTGGGGGGAAATTACCAGAAACGTGGAGAAGTTGGAGTTCACGCAGCTACGAGGCTGGCTCAGTTTGTGATCAATGATTTGATTGCTTTGGAGTTAAGTCAGGTCAGGTCTACAGACATCAGATGGAGTCTTCCCACGAGGAAAAGGGAGGTAAAAACAAATTAAAAAGAGAAAAGAAGAATAAAAATGAGAAATATTTCAGGAAGTTTTTAAAAACTTAATATTAAAAAGTTCTCAGAGAAGAAAAAAATATATTATGGTCATGAAACAAGAATTGCCTGCTATAAAAAGGAGGAACACTATATTAGACATTAAAATTTTAATATCACAAATTGAAACTATCAGGAGGAGTGTTAGAAAATATAGGGGAAGCTAAAGAGCTGTCCCAGGAACTATGACCAAAATAGTAAAAAACAAAATGTAGAACTCAAGAGAAAACATAATTAAATCAGAGGATTCATTAAAACAAAATTGAGAGGGTTAAAAAAAAACCCACATAGGAATTATTTTAAAAGAGAACAAAGGCAATATATATGACAAAAAGTCACCCCAAAATCAATAAAGAAAGTACCCCTGAGGTAAAGTACATGGTTTCTACCTGAAATTGTCCATAAACTGCCCACAAAGCAAAAATGACAGATACGAAGTTACCCCTCAGCTCGGCATTTTGAAATTTCAGTGAGGGAACATTCTACTGAAAACAAGGACATCGTAGTTTGCCTGCTATATGTAGCTGAACAGTGCCACCCTAAGATAGCTGCATCCATTTTTTTAACCTTATAAATGATTCCACAATTGTAAGAGGACCCTTATGAATGGGGCTCAGAATCGTTAACGTGAGATCTTTCCAGGTTGCGAGATGGATCTCAGATGGCATCATCAGTGTCCTCAGAAGAGGAAGACAAAGGGATAAAGACGACAACGAAGCAGAGGCTAGAGGGCAGTGGCCTTAAAAATGGATGTGCAATAGTCACAACAGTAGGAATATTAGCAGCTACTAGAAGCTGGAAGAAACCAAGAAGACTCTGCTGTAGAGTTTCTAGAAGGCACGTGACCACTGATGTCCTGTCTCAGCTGTTTTGGCACCCGTGTTAGACCTCTGGTATCTAGCCCTGTGCTACCATACATTCCTGTTGTTTAAAGATACCTAGTATTTAGTGGGGCTTGTTACAGCAAGCAGAGGAAAATGGTGTGCCTCTGAACGGCCACGGGACTAAATTAAATAAAGCATTCTTCTCGGGTGTTCTAGGAGTCTGATGGTTCAGAAGGCTCCTCATAATGCGTGGGGATATGATTAACAATCCAGAATTATATGTCAAGTGAGAAACTGAGGGCAAAATCATAAAGTCTCTAATGTGTTCATCTTCTAGGAACTCTTTCTCAGAAGGCACTAGAGTACATGACCCCACTGACATGAAAGAGTAACCCAAGACTCATGTGGAATCTAGACGTGGTGGAACCAACACAGGAGGGCCGTGAGTGGTTCTCATTGGCTGGAAGGGGAGAAAGGCTTTGGAACACCACCGTGCAATAGTCTTGAGTCCTGCAGAGGCTGTAGGTATTAGCTTGAAGGAGAAGCGTTGCCAAGGAAACAGGTGTGACACAGAGGTGACCTGGTGTGGCTAGCCGTACTGTAATGCTAGCAGAAAGGTTGAGGAGCCAGAGATAACAGGTGAGAAACCAAGCAAAGGAATAAAACCAATACAATGCAAGAAAAAGATATTGCCTAATCAACTATGAACACAGCAGAATAAAATAAGGTAAGTACTGCCAAGTCATTGGGAAGGTATCTTTCCTGGGCCAGAAAGGAACAAGAGGCAAGATCCTCACATTCCATACTGTGGAGCTAGTGCATAATATTTATCATGAGAAATAAATATCAGCAGGTGCCTGGTATTTAGAAATATGAAAATAAATGCCAGAAAAACATTTGAAAGAGGTTTCCGTCAGGGAGTAAACATTGCAAATAAGGCTGGTATCATAATAATTCATGTAATATACTTAAATCTCTAAAACTATAATTTTTTTAGGTATAAATTTGCTTTTGTAAAAATTAAGATTGAATAAATCCTTCCTCTGTGGGACGGGCTGCACTGTGACCCTCCACAACACATTGCTTGTGTCCTAAACCACAGTCTAACAGAATGATGTGGGGAGACTCTGTAAGGAAGGGGCTAAATTAAAACAAGACCCAGTATGATTGTCACGTTATAAAGCAGAGATCCCAAACCACAAATAGCAACCAAAACCAGTGAGCACGGTCTGAAAGAGATTTTTGTCTCAGAAGGAATCGTTCCTGCAGAGACTCTGGTCTCAAACTCAAACTGGTCTTCGAATCTATACAAAAGTAAAGTTTCTGTTGAACTCTCCTAACCTGTGGCAGTTTGTTAAAGCAAGCCTGGGAAAACAATTTTTGTTGGAGTTCCTGTGTGGTGATTATTCTTTTTAGCAGAGGGATCCAGGACACATTCTACTGATGGGTTAGGCATAAATTAACGGGAAATTCTGGGGCAGGAAATGAAAAGTCCTTGGAAAATATGAAGGAAAAAAAAATCCTGACTTGGGTTGAGCACGACAGCTTTGGGGCTGGTACTTATCGTGTGGATAACTTCCCTGACAGTGAGCTGAGCAGCTGCTCTGTGCCCATAAAGATTCAGGAAGAAATGTGGTCCAGCGGGGCTTCTCTTGAGGTCAGGTTTAGACAGAAGCATCCTTCTAGGCATGATTTATGATCCTTAGTATTTGGTGACACTCACCAAGTTCACAGCCTCTCCTTGGTTACACTTGACACTAATGGGAGATTTCAGGAGGTACGAGGAAGGAACAGACAGATCAGAGTGTCAGTGTCCCCCGAGGAGCACCGCTGCGCCACATGACAGCACACACTTCTGGATTGCACACACAGTGTGTTCTCTAATGTGTTCGTGGGCCACTCTCCATTTGCAGCACAGACTGTGTTCCAGAGGCTAAGGGGGATGGTTACGAACCTAAAATGTTCTTTCATCTTTAAATCTTTAAGACGAAACTACATTCAAAAATACAAGATAAGGACAGTTTAACATTTCATTTGACTAAATTTTTAGGCACGCTTCCCTCTGTGCCGGTGTGCCCCCTGGATCCACAGAACCCAGAGCGCAAACCTTCCTCTCTGCGCTGGATTCCATCCCCTGGTGTGGTACTTCCTGTTTCTTGGGTACCACCATTTCTCTTCCCCCTGAATTATTCTCACCAGTACACATTTCTTCTAGAAAAGTCTCATTTCTTTTAAAACATTTTTTTTTTTTTTTTGCTCTTGATCTCACGTTCCCCTCTGTTCTCGCCCTATCCTCTGTTCTTTAAATCAAACTCCCTGAAAAGGATGGCTGCATTCGCTCGCCCTGCTTTTCATCTGCTATTCTCTCATGAAGCTGCCTCAAACAGACTTTTGTCCCTGTTGCAGCACTAAGAAAGCCCTTGCCAAGGCCGCGGCCAACAAGGACCTCCTCTTACTTGACCTTAACCTCTCACCAGCATTAGTCACCCCAGCCCCTCCCATGTTCTTACAGCCTTTCTGTATCTGGTTTCCAGGACACCACGCTCTCCTCCTTTAGCCCTTTTATCTCTAACCTCTCTTTCCCCGAGGTTTTTTTTTTTTTTTCTTCCTTTTTCCCTGCTGATTTTTTCTTCTGTCAGATTGCTAAATGCCCAAGTAGCCCCAGGCTTTTTCTATATTATATTCCTTAGGTGAGCTCATCCCGTTTCATGGCTTTAAAAATAGCTCCTGAGCTGATGGCTCTCAGCTTTAACTGTGGAGCATCTGTGGAATCTACGCCGCTGGGCACCAACCCATTTAAGGTCCAGCCTCATCCTCTTCCTCACAGACTCAATGCTCGCCTACTCTTTCTTGCTTTCAGAGAGAGTGACAGAACTGCCTAAGTCAATGGAGCTGCTGTGACGACACTGTCTCACCGCATTTCGCCTTAGAATAGACGGTCTTTATTATACGTCCCTTCTTATTAGAGTTTTTACTATTTTTAAGCACTAGCTTTTTCCTAGCAGGATTCACAGCCAAAGATGATAGAACTATAAAATTAAAAGGGAAAACGAGAAAAAAGGAGAAGAAAAGGTTACTTCTATCCAAGATTAGGAAGAAATCAGGAATTTAAAAGAACCATTCAGTTGTGCCTTATTTTCAGCTAACCAACTCTTCAGAAACTAAAGACATGGATGGGGGTTTAAAGCATCACTACAGAGACTAAGGGAGGCAAGAAGGAAGGGTTCTTCCTCACGAGCTCAGAGAGTTCCTAGATAGATGTGCTTCCGAGGAGAGAGCTGTGACATCGTCTCTCCAAATACAACAGTCTGTTCCAGAAGATGTCAAGGCACACACTCCAGAGACTGAGAGGAAGGATCTAACCACCTCCCCTGGGCCCATATAACTGAGATTTATAATGTCCCATTCCATTTCCACCAGACTTTGGTTACACACCGAACACGCAGCATTAAACCTGGCACCATCTGGGACTCAGCCAACGCCCATCGGTGGCTGCAAGGGGTTCACACCAAAGAAGGTGCTCACACATTTGTGGGCCGCTGGCATGGATATTTCCTTTTCATACACAGTGCCCTTCGAGTTTCCTTTTGAAAGCACCACAAATAACAGGTTTTAGCACATCAGGTGATATTTTGCTTCCTGGAGCATTTAAATTAATTTTCTATTACCAATGCAAATGCGTACTTTCCAATTTACCCACTGCACAATAAAGCCTAATTTAAAGCAATTAATGTTCATTAATGGTCCCATCTGTATGTTTATCACTTTATCCTTAAACACTTGAGACATGGTATCCACAGCTTATAGCTCCCTTCTTATCAGCATGGCTTCTTCTCTTCAAGGGTAAGTGTGAGACTTCCACGCCAGATTTTCAAATCTTTACAGAAAAGCCATGCCGCTCTTACAGGAAACAGTTGTGATGAGCAGGTTGGGTCTCATAATGATAAACACGCTTAACGCAAAGCACGGCCTTACCCCTCGTCTGTCTCTTGCTGCTCCCCTCCTGATTGGCCACAGCTGGATTAGCACAGCGGCAAGTGCGTGCTGGCTGCCTACGGTGGCTGCAGCCTAAGCTGCCTTCTTCCTTTATGCCATCCTCCATGCCACAGAAGGGCAAATATATCAGTACGTGCCACCGTGTCACCAAGCACAGCTTCAGCGTCAGATAGTTGTTGCGTTGCCATTTGTTACTGGTACTGAGTACCAGCACTGGTGAATAATGACCGAACTTCCGGAGCAGGAGCATTTTTGTTTTCATACTACCTGAGGGCGTTTCTCCCACAAAGCCACTAAGATAATGTGTTAGAAGATGAAAATATGCTGTGACTAAGGGCTTTGTACCTCATGAGAGAGAACGAGAGAGAGACAGGGACAGAGACAGAGAGACAGAGACAGAGACAGAGAGACAGAGAGACAGAGAAAGAGAGAGAGACAGAGAGAGACAGAGAGAGACAGAGAGAGAGAGAGAGAGAGAGAGAGAGAGAAGGAGAAAAGTGCCCTGGATTTCTACAAGGTATGTAACATAATAGCATCTGTATTAAAGATACTATAAGGATAAAGTGTGTTAATATGTATAAGCTCTTTAATAGAGAGATTAGTAAAATGGCAATGGCTTGATGAATGTTACCATGAGAAACAAAAGCAGTAGAGTACTTTGGAAATAACAGACACTTTTTATTAAAGCTTCTCCCAGGAGTCATGGCTGAGGTCTGAAATGTGGCCTGTGGGCGTAGCAACAAGATTGATGGCACCAGGGCACACACAAGCCGCTTTTTTTCACCACCTCTTACCAAGTACAGCAAGTACCCTTTCCGTGACATACTATGTCTAAAGTCTAGTGGCCAAGTGTGTGTGTGATTCATGGGAAAAGAATACAGTCAAAGATATGTTGACATCATTGTGGCAGGTGAGTGTGCATTTTAAAACCTAATGATAGTGAATAAAGATCAACATACAGGACTTCTTTATTTGTGAAAGAAAAAAATACAGTAAATCATTTCCACACATGTGAGTTCAATGAAATTTACATTTACCAGTCATTATCATTTTGTTGGAAGGAAAATGATATTGTGTGTCACTGGAGGGACAGATGGAGTGGAGCTTAGGAATCTGACAAGCTGGCTGACAGAGATGAGTAAAATTTATGTTCCTACCAACCTAATGGCAAGCAATTATCTCTGAACTAGATAACAAATGTGCTTCTTTATCCCAAAACTTGACATACGTTATAGAAGTTTCCAGAAGGCATATTTTCTGTAAGGAAGCAGCTGTTTCTGTATTCAACTTTTAGTACAAGAGTTTAATTGGATACTGACCCTTCCAGAAGCTTTGCTTCTAACTGAGGCATTAAGAGAGCAGAAAATTTACCTGAAGTTGTCTGTTACCTTCTGGATCTATTTCTCTGTCTAAATACTGACTTACAAATGTAGCTCTACTTCCTATTCAATTCTATTTACAGATATGGGCATTTGTAAAATATACATTGCTCTCTATGTAATCCACAGTCATACTATTTTATTAGTATCATAAATAAAACGAATACAAGCAGGAACTCTGGTGTCTACTTTAAGTTGAAGATTCTTAGTGTGACAAAGAGCATTTTGCTAATGACAATATATCATCTAACCCATTAAAAATGGGAGTATGTTTTGATGTAGATGATCAAAGGTGACAATATGTATTTAAATTTTATTAATATAAAGTTTTACAGTATTTAAGTATCTCTATAGTGTCAATTTTGATTATTTTGTCTCATAAACATATTCTGTAAGACATAGTAACCAAACACAAAACAGTATCCTATATAAAACTGCACATATTGAAACAAAATACAGGGCCTATTTGAATTATTTCCATCTCTTTACTTTCATGAATGCATAAAATATCAGTTATTTGACAAAGAAGTAAAAGTATAAAAATTAGTTAAGTACAAAAATACATATTCACAAGTTATCTTTGATGCAGAGGGCCACATATTTATAATCCAAATCACTTGTGTTTGAAATGAGGAATCAGATAGATTAGAACACGCTGTTTCAAGAGCCTAACTGTGGTATTGAATAAGAACAGTGAAAGTATTTCCAACCATTTAAAATTAATTATGAAAGTAGCTTACTGATGTAATAATCTCAATCTAGTAAACAACAGAGGAAGGGAAGACAAAACTCTGATGAATACGCGACATCTCACTGGACTGGGTGAATTTCTTCAGCTCAAAAGGAAAAACATAGAAAGAAAGAGAATGGAGAGAAATGAGACCAATTGCCTACCACAGACACAGTGTACTAGACGCAACAATAAATGCATGCATGCAGAAAGCGTGAAGAAAAATCAGGCCTGTCTCGGCTTTACTTGGCTTCATTTATTAGTGAGGAAATAATGAAAAAGGAAAAAAAGTGAACAGTAAATAGCACACAGTGGAGAATTTCAAACAGAGGCTAAGTGTCAAGGACATTGAGTTCCTAATGGAAGAGGAATATCCTGACACTGTAGCTAGACAGACGATGGGAAGGCATTGCCAACCACCTGTCCCCAGATGTCATATTCTTAATAAACTCAGAGGAGTATTTACTTGTCAGAACAAGTGAGGGAGAGAGGTGGGCTCTTAGAGCATGGAGGTAGGAGTGAGGCAGAGATCTCCTGGGAAGCATCAAGCATGCAGCCAACACTCAATGAATTGCCGGGACTATCAGTTGACCTGTCTGGCGTGGTGTTTCCTGTTACAGAGCTCAGCACTGGGGAGAAAGAGAGGAGAATGCACAATTGGATTAAGGATGAGGAAGAGGGTGATGATGCTGACCATGACAACGGCAATGACTGAGTCTGTCAAGCATCATGTAAAGCTATTCTTAGGGATTACCTCATGTCTTTCATCCACCGCCCTATGCTGTAAATATCACTCCTGTTACAAATGAGAAGGGGAGACTTTGTTTTTGTGGTGAGTATTTCTATTTCTATTTATTTATTTATTTTGCTTTGATTTTTTGAAGCACAACCTTACATTGTAACTCAGGCTGGCCTGGAGCTTACTTTCTAGCCCAGTCTGGCCTTGAACGCACAGAACTGCACCTACCCCATCCCCCCCCCCCCCCGACCCCAGAAGTGATAGATTATAGGCATGGACTATCACAGCAAGCCTGGGAGTTTTTTTTAAATGCATCTTTATTGAAGCATAATCACAAATTATAAAATAAACCTATTACACATGTAGATTTGAATTGTATTTAATAAGTGTTTAATGAGGTCAGCTATCACACCATCAAATGTAAAACATTTTTATCACCCTAAAATATTCCATTAAGCTTGTTTGCACCCAGTCCTGTTCCAACTCCCTAAAGTGGCTTTATAAATTTTTCTTCTACAGAGATCTCACATAAACAGATCCATGCAGTGTGATGGCTCCTCTTGGGTGACTTTATTTATTTATTTATTTATTTATTTATTTATTTATTTATTTATTTACTGATTCTTTTACTTTGGTGGCTCATTCATTCTGTGGGATGCGTTAGGTTTGTATGCTTTGTATTGATGAATCATTTAGCAATGAATATGGATTTGAATTAGATGGAAGTTTGGATTATCTCCAGGTAAGGCCCTCGTATCAATGGTGTGGCTGTGATGCCATGGATAGTTCTTGGAGATGAGATGTAGTCTAACCTTCAGGTGCAGGTCCTTAGAAATGCAATTGCAGAGGTGTACATTAAGCGTTTCCTTAACCTTATTGAGAATTGCAGTTTCCAGTGTAGGTGTGTTGTCATATGGTCTCAGTAGAGATGATATCGGATAGACCCACTTTCTCACCACCACGTGCACCTCCTAGCTTCTGTGCACTTGAGCATGTGCTATGCAGGATCATAGAGGCATGTTTTAATTAGTATTTTGCTGGTGACTAGTGATATCTGTACCTTATTATGGGTTTTGTACTCAGTTGTATGATTTCTTTGATGAAGTGTCTAGTACCACCCACATGTCTGATCATTTTCTAATTAGAAATTTTGTCTTCTTGTGGAGATATAAGATACCATTTTATATTCTCAGTATAAATCCTTTATGTACAGAATTTGAAAATACTTTCTCTCAATCTGCAAAGCTCTGTGTCTTTGACTCAATAATGCAGTTTGCGGTGCAAATGGTTTGATTTTTATTGATTGGTTTCTTTCATTGTTAACGCCTCTAATACTCTTTCTGAGGATTCTGCCTAATCCAAGTTTACCAAAAAAAAAAAAAAAAAAAAAAAAAAAAAATCTCCTACCTTTCCTTTCTGAATGTTTATAAATTTGACACTTACATTTAGGTTCAGTTAAATTTTGAGATTTTAAAAAGGCAGATATGTGGTCTGAGTCTCAGCTCCCTTTCTCTCTCCTTCCAGGAGTAAAATCTGAGTTTTCTGACACATTGCATTGATTGAAAAGAAGACTTGCATTCATTTGCCTTGACACACTGCCGTGAATCAATGAATCGATAAATCAAAAGACTTCATCTGAAACTATTCAGATTTGTTTTATTGTGCCATACACTTGCTCTTACACAGAGCTTCACCTCACGTCTGAGGTATGATTTAGTTTTCCTGTATTTTCTCCGTAGTTGGAAGCATAGTCATTGGGCTGGAAGTTTCCTGCTCCCATGACGTAAACACTTAGGGTTGTGACCGTCTCTACAATGCTAGTCGGCTACACTCTCTGACTTCTGTATTTTGCCCTAGTGTTAACTAACTCTTAAACGATTCTTTTTTCTGTACTGTTTTTCTTTTATAAGTTTCAGTTAGATTATTACTATCTAAATATTTACTCTCTTCCAAGACTTTTTCCTTGTTGTGGATCACTTATTTGTTAAAATCAGAAAATACTGTTTCAATTATTCTAATTTTTAAGTATGAATTGGTAATACTTTACTTATTTTTATCGTGCAGCACTTGGGGTTCGTTGTGACACTGATTGTATGCAGTGGTGTACTGCCTGTCCTGGAGACTTCCCCACTCTGAAACCTGAGCCCATTGGCCAAATCATATCATGACGTCAATTGAGTGGCACCCCTGTCTGGCTGCTTGTTACGCTTGGTACAGTGTTGGGTCTCCCTTTCTGAGCTGTCTATTTCTCCATTCTTTAAACTTTTGTTTTAGGTATCTGGGGACTTCTATTCTTAGGTGTGTACACAGTTATCATTATGTACTTTTCTAATATAATTGACTTTAAAATATGAACTGTCTATTTCTAATAAAATACATTATATAAAGATTTACATAATTTTATATTAATATAAAAATTTTCATTCTATTAAAACTACTAACACATATTCCACATATATTTTCTTTCAGAAATTTTATGATTTCTGGTTTTTACATTTAAGTTCTTATCTATTTTGTATGTGGTAAAATAAGAGGCTAATGGTTCAGTTTCAATCTTGGCATGTGGGCTTCCAGTTTTCCCAACATAATTTATTGAGTAGATGGCCTTTTCCCTGATGCACATGAACAAACAGTAGCTGTGACTCACTTCATGTCTGTTAAATTTTTATTATTTGTTGAGAAAATATTTATTTTCTGTAGGAAATTACAGTTTTATAACTGTCTATTAATGTTTTAGTCTTACAAAATTCTGAAATTTAGGTGTTGTAATTCCCATATCCCAGCTAATGTGTATTTTGTCCCAAATAAGTGGGAGAAAATTGATGGGAATTGAATTCTGATGTACTGGTATATTCCACACTATAAAAGGAAATTCTCTTCTTTAGAATTTAACTTCCTTTAATTCCACAGCTTCCCTGTGATGTAAAGGTACATTATGTCTTAAGTGTCTGGGGACCTTTATTACTAGATTTATGTATGGGATAGAAACTTGATGGAAATTCAGTACATTTATAGAGAAAACATGTATAAATCGAGTTCACAAGCCACGAGGGATTAAATGAATGTTAGTATATCCAGCCATTAAGAGTGGCCCTATGCTGAAATTTTGTACAAAAATATATTCATAATATAATAAAAAGAAAGACGTCTCAAAAGACTGGCTATAAATAGAATTGGATAACCTGGAAGTGGATGGACACATAAACAGTCAATTGATGCTGGGAAAGACACTCATGGGAATCAGTAGGAAAAGCATTAATTTCCTGTAAAGGATGTTTGAGTATTAGAGATGAATAGAAGAAAAAGCTATGCCCATTATTTCATACACTCTTTTGAAGTTACTATTAGATGGATCATAAGTATAAAAACACAAAAAAATCTAATGAAATTCATAGAGTAAAATACTCAGGACATAATGCTTTTCATTAGTACATAAAGACAATGTTCACCAACAAAGATAAACTATAGTTGCTTAAAGTTGAACAATATGGTAATTAATGGTTTATTAAATTGTATTAATCTGCTAAATTGATAAACTATTAAATTCCTAATTAAAGACTTGCCCTTATACCCATAGAAAAGTATATCTCTCAACCCTCATCTGTAAATGTTGTTTTAATTTCCCTAAGAGGGGATGAGATGAGAGCCACACCTAATCTTTGCTAATAGATAGCTTGGGCTGAGCCCAGAGCATTTCTATCTAACTATTCCTAGGCCTAGGCCTGGAAGCTTCTAGCCTTCATGCAACCTAATCTTCTGTAATCCCAGACCTTGAAGGCTTCATCTTCCAGCCTCTGTCTGCTAATCTAGGCCTAGAATATTCTCCGCCTCCAAGACTTATTGCTGAATAATCTCACCCTTTCTAATTCTTTTCTCAACTCTGGCTGGCTGGTTCAACTTCAGCTGTTCTGGCTCAAAACTCCTTGCCAAGCTGACTGATTCAAACTGGCTTCTCTTGGCTTCTCACTGAATTTCTCAGCTTGGAAAAACTGCCCTTGGACTCCATGAACTGCGCACTGCACTGACTGCACATACTGAACAGAACTTCACGAACTCAACTGATCTGCACAGAACTTGACTCTTTCCCTGAACAGCTCTTAGGCAGCCTCTCCCTCCTGTGTGTCCTCATGAGAGCTGGGCATATCCAACCTCTGCCTCATTCTCTCAAATCTTTGTCTGCCCCTCAATTAGATGTCATTGTTTGGGATTAAAGGTGTGTACTAAAGGTCTGCCCATGTTCCAGCTGGATCACACACACCTAGGTCTTTGGATGCGATCTCTTGCCAGAGTAGCCATGCTGCTGGATTAAAAATGCTCCACACTCATTAAAGAAGCTTCTTTTTGCAGGATATGGCAATTAACATAGAGACCTACAACCAGGCAATGTGCAGAGAACAAGAGTCTATAGGTTTTCCCAGCCATAGAAGAGACATCTATATCCCTTGCACCCTAAGGGTCAGGCACTTTTGAGGAAGTGTGTCAGAAAGACTGTAGGAGACAGAGGCAGTGGATAATCACAGCAAAGCAGCGTTTTCTGGACACGACTGCCAAGTTTCACACAGAAAGTCACAGCAGCTGTGACTACATGCACAGGCCCTGCACAAGACCAAGCCAAGCAAAATCTCAGCATGGAAGCGGGTCATGGTCAGGTAGTCTCACACCTAGTTTAGTACTTGTTGGCAAGTGATGGATCCTGGGAGGGCAGTTAGTAGATGGCCCTGTGCCTGTTCATGTCCTGGCAGCATTAAGTGCACTCCATGTGTTTCTAAAGGAGAGGGAAGTTACTAAATGGGAGGGAATGGGGGCTATGGGTAGACAAGCCTAAAGTCCACAACACGGCTTGTTACCAAGAATGCGGAGAGGGAGAGAAGTCGTTGCAACAAGTTTGGAAAACTGTTTGCTGATATATGTTAAGGAGATATATATATATATATATATATATATATATATATATATATATATATATATATTATTTTTTTTTAACACCATGGCCAACAATAGACCCAAGAGAAAGAGAAACAAGAGAAACAAGATCTCTCTCTCTCTCTCTCTCTCCCTCCCTCCCTCCCTCCACCCTCTTTCTCTCTGTCTTTCTCTTTCATACACACAGACAGAGAGAGACAGAGACAGAGAGAGACAGAGACAGAGGCAGAAAGACAGAGACGTCTAGAGCACAGAAGCAGCACCTCTGATTCTCAGAAGGCCTAGTGTGTGGGAGGACCCCACCAGGAACCTCCAGCACCGTTTTTGTTGCTACTGCTCCCTCTCATGTCTCACTAAGGCATTCTGAGCATGGATCCCTGTCTAAAGGAATTTACCAGGCTTGGCTACATGCACCTAGAGTCCCAGTACTTGGAGGTAGAATGAGGAGGGTAGGAGTTCAAGATCAGCCTCAGCAACATCTTGAGTTCAAGATATGCTGGGGTTACGTGAGAATCTGTCTCATAAAACCAAACAAGATGAAGCAAAAAAGCAAGCCCCAAAATTCAAAGTCAACTTGTAGGTTTTTTTTTTTTTTCACAATCAAAGTGAAGAATTAAAATACAAACCAAAACTATATAGTTGAGGACTCCCAGCACCTGCAAGGCCTCTCCAGGTTTTGACTGGGAGCTGTAATAAAGTGGAGCCCTTATGTTTATGCGCTCATCTCAGCAAAGAGTTGAGCAAAAATGTGGCCTCAATCTATAGTGATTGAAATCTATTTTTAAACATTTTTATTTTTTGTGTAGCAAGTAGTTGAGCAACCAACACTGACATCACCCTCCTGATGATTGTTATGGATGGTTTAGTTTTATGGCACAGTGAGGCAGTCCTTAGTATATACCACTTGCTGTGATGGTCTTATGTCCACAGAGCAGTCAAATATGAGTTCAGGATTGTCAAGTAGTACCTCTCAAAATGTGGGCCTTTAGAGCAATTACCTGTCCTATTGTTAACTACAGCAACGTTTTCAGAGAGCCGTCCCTTACAAGGTCCTCAGAGACTGGAGGCAATTCACATCACACATTCTGAGACACCTGTGTGACTGAATTCAATCTTCCTTTCAAAGAAACATACAAAACAATTTGTTCTGATGCTCTGCGCAATCAGGAACAAGTGAGTGAGACGCTTTCAAACCAGAAACATGTACATGGCTCATGCAGTGCAGGGAGAAGATGGTTTCATAACATCAGCACCTTTCACTGTGTATACTAAGTACATCAAAGCAAATCATGCCTCAAAAATAAGAAAAACAAGAAAGCAAAGGACAGGAAGACAGATCAAGTGAGTGGAATGGAAGGAAAGAGAATAAAGGAAAGAGATTAAGAGGAAGAAGGAGGGAATGAGGAGTAGAGGGAGGAAGGGAAGGAGGGAGGGAGGGAGGGGACGAAGGAGGGAGGGAGGGAGGGGGCAAAGGAGGGAGGGAGGGGGAGAAGGAGGGAGGGAGGGAGGGGGCAAAGGAGGGAAGGAAGGGGTAGAGAATAAACAGGGGAATAAAAGAGAGAAGGAGAAGGAAGAGACTGCATACACACACATACATAAGGCATGTATATACTTATAAACCAGTTATACACATAGAGTTGTTTATATACATACATATGTACATATATAAAGATATTCAAATATGACTGCATTGTATATAATAGTAGAGGCGTAACACTATATATGTATATATATGTGTATATATATATATATAGTATTTTAAACAAAATTTGGTGTCTTATTTCATATGAAGAGAAACACATAATACTTCATTTTTCCCATAAATTGGAATATTACCCTATCATAATTTCACTGAATCAGAGGGGATTTTATGAGTTGCCAAGGTTGCTTTGAGGCCACTTTTGCTACAGACCTATTAACTTGATTCTGTGATGTCTGATGACGACAAGAACAAGATGAGAAGGCATGGCTTTTTGTGTTTATATCATAGCTGTCTCTTTTGCCACGTCAGCCTTTGGGACAATTCCTACTCTGCATAGTCTGTGAAACCTTTTATCTGGACGACAATACCGGATAACTTAGCTTAGACTTGCCTAGTCTCTCTGCTAAGCTAGTGACACTTTCCAATTTCCCATATTTAGATAAAAGGAGAGACATTGTATCTTACATACAAAGAGATATGCATATCTATATTCAGATAGTCTTTAATTTGCCATAATTAAACTTACTTTTTTCACAGAGTCTTAAGCTGGGCCCATAGGGCTAGTAGGCCACACGTCCAGTATTCAGCCTCAGACCCTTGACTCGGCGTTTTGACCTCACCATGCTATGCAAGAGAAATAGCACTTCAAGATTTTGACATTTGATATTTATCATGCAACAGAAGGTGGTTAAAATTCTCTTGTGATGCTGACCACAAGTGAGGAGAAGGAGTCAGCACTCTACAGTGTGCTTGCTACAAGACTGAAATTAGGGGTATGCTAAGTCTATTGAATGCATTTTCAATGAACTTTATTTTCAATAAATGGGTTTGTTGGGATGGAACCCATTATATGTCAAGAAACATCTCCATAATACATATATGTATGCATATACGTAGAGACTGAGAGGATGGGTTACAGGAGTGCATCATATTAAGAGCAGAAGTTTAATACAGTAATGTGTATATTCTGATATCCATATACAAAAGTCAATATTTGACGTAGTCTTCAACAAATATATATACAAGTCATTATGGTTCTAAATGTTGAATTATGACATAATCTATGGATCCAAATTGAATACACTTATCATTCCAAAAGCACTGACAGAAGACTTCCAATAAGAAAGGCTACACTGTGGAGACGGAAAGCCAAGGAGAGCATGGCTTCTGTGGGCCATATGAGCTTTAGTCCTCAGCAGGAACAGACATGCGAACAAGTAACTCTATACAAATGAAGGAGTAGAGAGACCATCCATCACTATAGTCTAGGCATGGGGGAGGGGGCATAGGGCTGGTAGGGACAGGAAGTTTGCTGAGGCCTGATGGCTGCCGACTAAGCTTATGCTCACTGGGAGACCCTGTCTCAAGGGAAGCATGTGATGGGTGACAGAACAGGACGTCTGACATTCCTCCTCCGATCCCTGTGTGTGCAAGGGTGTGCATGCTCACACACATTTGTACCAAACACACACACACACACACACAAACACACACACACACACACACACACACACACACACACACACACACGACATGCTTAGGATAAAAGTGAGCAGGTCCATGGCTGAAGAGGAAGGAGGGAGGACCTTAGCATGTCTGATGGTGGGAAGGAGAGAGGGAAGAGTGTTTTGAGAGGGCTACCACTCATCTCACCTTAACAGCTATAGAAGGAGAGTCTGCAAGTAAATATAAAACTATCAGCTATGGCATACGACAGCATTCCACAGCATGCTCGGCAATGTCAAGGTGATTCTGGTACCTAAGCTACAAGAAGCAGGGAGAACCTCAAGCTGGAGATGCCATTTCTGGTGTGGACACCACACTGAGGCTGCACCTCAGGGTGGGAAAATCCAGACATCATCACCGATGACAGTGTGGAACAGGAAGCATTGTTAGTGATTTGCATGGAGATGTGTAACTTCCACCATCAGGAAGGTATTTGTTTTCTTAATCAAAAAATAAAATAGTACAAGGAAAGGAGAAGAAACTAATGATTTATGGAATGAACTAGAATAATTAAATGGTTGGTCACTTCTTGACACATGGTAGAAAGTTATTAAGTATTAGCTGAGTAAATATCTATCACAGGGGCATAGAATAGAAAGGATTTTTAAAGTTTTGACTGCATCCCAATTGCCCTTGGGGCTGAGGAAGAAAGCTGGCAGGGTTGGGGGAATCATAGGGATGAAGTGTACAGAACACATCTGCCGGTGCTAAGTATGTCAGACCTATCTACACACAGCCAGAACTCACAGGCTGGTAAGTAGACAAGACTTAAGGGCCCATTTGTGGCCTCACACTGTGCTTCTCTGAGCCGTTCTATTTTAGTCTCCTGTGAGCTGACGGAGCATTGAGCTAATCTTCCACATGCCTTTGGATTTAAAGTAAGTTCTACTGACCCATGTGATATTCAGAATTCATCTTCATATTCTTAGCTGTTTCAAGAAAACAGAATCCCAATTTCAGCCTCAACCTGTAGATCCTGGTCTAACTCACTCACTAAATCTACTCCATTCCTGAGAACTCTTAAAAATGAACAACCAAGGAAGGACTTATATGGGGAAAGGTTTTGCTGTATTTTGGATGTTTGAAAGAAATGAAACCAATGATGAGTTGTGTTTCAAGATAGGCAAATCATTCACAAAGATTTATGACATGCTAGCCACATGCCAGTCACTGCTCTCTGCTTGCTGATATAAATCAGAGAGCAGGTGGCCGGCGCCCTTGATTCCATGACGCTGAACTGCTGGACAAGAAGCACACATGACCAACTGTCTCACGTACTCTGGTGCCCCATATCTGACCACATTCCCTGGAGGGGGAGGCCTGGTGGCACTCAGAGGAAGGATAGCAGGCTACCAAGAAGAGACTTGATACCCTATGAGCATATACAGGGGGAGGAGGTCCCCCTCAGTCACAGTCATAGGGGAGGGGAGTAAGGGGAAAATGGGAGGGAGGGAGGAATGGGAGGATACAAGGGATGGGATAACCATTGAGATATAATATGAATAAATTAATAAAATATATTTTAAAAGGCACACATGAAAGACAAGAAGTGTGGTGAGTGTGTAAATTAAATGCTATTGCTGTGGGGAAAGTGGAAGAGGGTACAGGTCACCTTTGAGGAATGGCCTGGATGGACTGGTCTATGGAACAGCGTGGTTTGAGAGGTGGTACTACTTGAAAACAGGACACATCACTGAAGACTCAGAGGAGGTAGAAGGAGGTAGCTCTGTGAGAACGGTCTAGGGGAGAACATATGGGGCGGAGTAGCTATCAGGAAGATTTCTGGCAAATACAAAAAAAGCAAGGCCAGGGTAGCACAGGAGAGTGAGAAAAAGGCAACATGATGGACAATATAGTAACAGAAAATCTTTGGTGCACCTTAGAGGGTATTTTAAGCGTAGTAAGTATGGCTTTTACTCTGACTAAAAGGGGACCCATTTGAGGGTCCATCTTTCAGCTATCTAAAGAGATATGTTAAATTGACAATTGAATATCAGTTATCTGCAGAGAGGTTAGGGACAAGAATGGAATGTAGGGAGTACTCTACATACGAACTGTTGGGTAAGTCATGAAAAAAGGGCTAATATTAGATCAAGTAGGTAAAAGAGCAGAACCAAGAACTTCACGCAGAGGCAACCCACATTAAAGGAATGAAGATAACTATGGTGGTGCTCCCACAGAGCAGGAGCACCTGCGTGTGGCAAAAGATTGCTAGATAAAGACTCCTACTTCATGCATGCTATATTTGAAGTGTATTTTTGAAATGAGATGACACTCAGTCCTGTGCTGTTAAATGCTTAATCATCGGCTCTGTATGAAAGAGAGTAAAGTTTGCACTTGCTACTTTCCGTGGTGTAAATACTCCATCATGGCCAATTTTGAGATGAAGTATGGAAGCTATATTCGTTAGCAGTAGCTGGAAGTAGGGCAGTCCACACAAGATTTTTGGAATGCGTTTGGGGTACACATCCTCAGGGGGTGCCCAATGATAGAGTGTAGTAACACAAAGGCGGGGTGTAGATGTCACAGGGCAGAGCATCCCCAGGTTAAAAGGAAAAACTAAGGCTGAAGACACAGTACAATGGCACGGCTCTTAGCACCTTTGAGGCCGTGGGTTTCATCCACACATTGTAAAATTAATCAATACACAGAAAAATAAAATTTAAAAAGTCAAAGTAAGATTTTAAAGTAAAGATTTTAAAGGGTTTTCAAGCATTTCTACATCCATTTTGTTACTATGGTCAAGTACTTCTTTCCTTCTTTGTCTATAACATGGGAATAAGCTATGACCAGGTAGAAACTTTTCTTTATATTCTTTTATAGAATGGATACAGTGATTTGTCCATAGAATCATGTCAGGATTTCAGTGTGAACTTCAACTTGATAAAGCATAATTTGCTCCCTTTCAGTTTTCCTTAAAGTAAAATGTCTTGTCTACAGACCAACGTATGCTGTGATGATTTATTTCGGATGGCACCTTGACCAAAATCAAGGGCAACCTAGAAGACGAGGCTCAGCTGTAACTGGGATGGAGTCCCTAGATGCTATTGGCTGAGGTGGGGAGAGCCCCTGTGATGTGGGCTGCGGCAGCCAATGGGCTGAGACCCTGTGCTGAGCAAGATGGAGGAGCGGACTGAGCAAGCACAGTGTCCACTTCTTCATCCTTCCTTACACGGGCACAGCAGGACCTGACGCCTCACGGCCCTGCGTCTCACGGCCCTGCGTCTCACGGCCCTGCTTACGTGACTTCTCCGCCACAATGGGCTGCCCTAAGAACGTGAGCCAAAGAAAGCCCATTCAGCGGTGCTGCCAGGTATCTCGCTAGTGCACCAAGGAAAGTACTGGACCTGCATGCTGTCCGACTCTATAGAAGGGCACAGTGCTTTCTCAGGCATGCTTAATTTTGTTTTCATGGGACAGGAATATGAAGGACAGTCACGCTGTTGAAAAGTTCATTTACCACGGGCACACTTAGACAACTGGCCTTTCCTACGTAACTCCGCTGTTGGAGAGTAGGACAGAAAGACTATGTTTTTTCCTTCGCTCTTCTTTAGTTTAAGGTTTGCTGCTGTTGTCACTTTTCAGACAGGACTCAATCCAGAGGCCAAAGTGACTTGGAACTTGCTGTATAACCCAACCTGACCTTGAACTCATGGCAATCCTTTTCCATCACCCTCCAGAATACTGAATATTCAACACCACACCTGAAGAGTCTACTTTCCATTATTAATTCTTGATTCTTTATGAACAATCCACGTTATGATAACCAGACACAGCATTCAGCATTCAGAATGACACACTATTTAATAAACTCCACCTGATTTTGAGGTGCCACACATACATGGAAATAATGTTTTTGAATTTTATGGGGCAGTCTCTTTGTCTTCCCAGATATATTTTTATTTATCGAACTAGGAATCGCATGTTTGTCTTTTAATTTCACTTGAAAAAAATATAAACGCTGTTATCAGATTTGCTTGGGGTAAAAGTAAATTTGTACTCCCCTACTGCATCTACTAGGTGGTATAAAGAAGCCCACGTGAATCTAAAAACTCTGAGAAAAGTCCCTACAAACTCTACCCACATGCCCTCTGGGTCTAAGTCTGGCAGCCCGATCTGCCTCGTCCCAAGTGTTCTCTCCTGCCGCAATCGAATGTTTTTTCTGAACATTACACAGGCCCCAACTCCAAGGAGTTTTCTGCTTTCAGGATGTCAAAATCATGACTTGACAAAAAGCTGTTGCATGTTTTCCCCAAGTAATTGCCATGTTGAAGCCAGTGAGCCTCTTCCAAGAGGCACATCTCCATGCCAGCGTTGGAGACCTTGCACAATCTCCCCCAGGGCCCATATATGAAATGAGGGCAATACGGAGACTTATGTGTTCTCATAATTGATCCACTTTTATTCACATAAAGGGATGGAAAAGTCTCAGATTATTAACAGTTCAGTGCGTTTACAGCTCCCACCTACCACCCACTTACCGCTTTTCGGTTTCCCCTAATTGAATTACCAAGAGCAGACCAGATGACCTTAGTTGTCCAAGTGCTATTTATCACATTTTGTTTTAAATGAATTACACTTAAAAAAAAAAAGAAAATATTCTCTTCATCTATTCTCCTTCTCATAGTAATTATATCATCAGTGCTCTAATGTTCTTGTGACTTTTATTTTCAAGAAACAACTATTAACTTTCACATAGCCAGTGACCTTGTTTGGATGACTCTGCCCTCTCAGATGACCTTGAAGCAAATATCATAGAAGCTTCAGTTGGCGAGTTCACCAGCATCCAGTAAAGTATGAAGAGGCTAAGAGCTTTTTATTTCTCAGCACTGGCATTCATCACAGAAGACACATAAAAAGGAAGGGCAAATTCCAATGCCATGCATCCAATAAATTGAGACTCTTGTCACAGCAAATGCCAAGTCAGCTGTCCCTAATCACAGCAGATAATATGCCTACATTACTTGTTTTTTAACCCTTAAACTTGGGGTTTCATTTCTTGCTGTGTATCTTTAAATGTCCTCTGTTGTCTCTGCTACCAGGCTTTCTGAGTCTATAGAATGGCGTCTTGGACATTAGTAGCATATTGGTTTTGCGATGGCATCTGATGGATAATCACAGATGAAGCAATTCTGAAAGGCCTCTTAGTTGCAGGTAGACTACTGTACAACTCTCAGTTGTTTATAAAGTTTCGGTCCAGGGAGCTTTCCATTGAGCAATTTGTATGACATTCTTTCTCATTTTATGACAACAGATGGCTTCAAATCCCCTTGCCTGGATCTAACTATAAAATTATATTCAAGATCAAGCATAAATACCAAGTTTATTTGTGAATGGAGACGGAGTGATTTAATACGGGACACATCAGTACCAGCGTTCTTCTCTATTAGACCTGTGTGGTTGCATCCTAAAATAACAGCACACATAAATAAAGTATATTTTATTAGCACACAGAGATTCTCGTGCATGCCCAGGCCCACCCCTCCCCTGAGCACAATATAAGAAGTTCGGTAACTCGGGGCAGACACAGGGCAGGGAGATCGCCAGCGATTGGTGCCCATCTCTCAGAGGGCATCTTGTTGGACAGCTGCTCACACTCTGTGAAGTCACGTGACCCTATAGGCCTGTTTGGCTAAGTAGACACTGCGTGAGCAGTGGGATTTTGCTCTTGCTTTGCTCTTGCTTCTCTCCATGCAAACCCAAATAAATACAGAACAGCAAAAGGGGACGGACCAAGGCTGCCAGTGGGTTTAATAAATACCCGAGACTCTGCTGAAGTTTTCCCCTTGGTAATCCCATTCTCCAAAGGCCTGCGGTTGCATTTATCAGTAATACAATGAACCACAGGGTGAACCCATGTTTTGATGTCAAGACCTCTATTAAGTAGCACATTTTAAACAACTTTATGCCTCCGAATCTTTTCACATTTTCCCTTTCAGATGACTACAGCACATGTATTAGAATTTGAAGTTAGCGTTTTGGAATGAGAATTTATTTAGGTTATATTCTTTACCCAAAATACAATGTTAAGACCATCCATCAAATGCTTGCCATATATGGAACATGTTATCTCTGCAGAGAGATCCACAGAGGAAAGTCCTCAGAAGTATCTTTTCTGAAACTTGGTTTGTCTATTTGCCATACCAATAAATAGATTGTAGCGTTTGATGCCAGTTCCTATACTTTCTCTGATTCTAAGGCAGAGCCATTGCTTTTGGCTACTCACTCTGCCATCACATCCTGGATTTTCTGGACACGTGTTACAAAGCTCTCCCTCAGCACATTTCCATCCCACCAAGAACATCAGCCAGTTGCCTAGCCTTCCTGTATTTTCTGTCCTTCACTCCCCTGGGACAATCCAACCCCACCCCCCACCTGTAGACCCCAGTGCCCACAGGCTATAGTGGACTTTAACATCAAGAAAGGATCTATTGTCTGCTAAGTCTACAGGTTTCAGAAGACTTTAAAAGTAGAATTCTGTTTTCTTCAAAATGCTGTTAATTGGCCAAAGACATGTTCTGACTCAGCATACATTCCTCTAAAAGAAGCAACGCACGGCTAAAATTCTACAGGAAATGCTTATTATCAATCACTTTCTAGGAATGGACTTGAGACCTTCACTGGCATCTAACATGGCAAAGTGTTGGAAAAAGGAGGAAGAAGAAAGATATTTTGTTTCCTTTTGCCTCATTGTCATTTACAATATTATAACCATAATGGCCATCTCACTAAGTTGTCTTAAAATAACAACAAACAAACACCATTTATTAAAGTGGTTCTCAGCCGGGCGTAGTGGTGCACGCCTTTAATCCCAGCACTCGGGAGGCAGAGGCAGGCGGATCGCTGTGAGTTCGAGGCCAGCCTGGTCTACAAAGTGAGTCCAGGATGGCCAAGGCTACACAGAAAGACCCTGTCTCGAAAAACCAAAAAAAAAAAAAAATAAATAAATAAAGTGGTTCTCAATGTTCCCAATGCTGTGACCCTTTAATACAGTTCCTCATGTTGTGCTGACCCCAAACAAAATTATTTTCATTGATATTTGACTGTAATTTTGCTATTACTATGAATTATAATTTTAAATTTTAAAACATATTTTTTGAGATAGAGGTTTGCCAAAGAGTAGCAACCCACATGTTAAAAGCCACTGATTTATCAAGTCTCCAGCAATCAGGAGTACTCTAAACAAAATTAAACAAGAAAAACATTTACTGGATACCCAGGAGGACTGTCCTCCATAAGGCAGGCAGATAAATTAGAGCCAACCCTTTATAAAAAAAGCAATTGCTTCTGCAATTCAGAAAACATTTTAAATCCCAAAATCTCATTTTTAAATATTCATGGTCTTTGTTTTTTTTTCTACAATGTTTTTCTTTTTCTTCATCAGCTCTTTAGTTGACCTGACTTAAAGGTCATCAAGTAAGCAAAAGCTTCCTTAAGTGGGCACAGATGAATAACGGACTGTTGTCTATGTCTAACTAGATAGAAATGTCAATAGAAGAAAGGAAAACTCAGAGCAAAATACCAATAATGAGACAGCAATAGGAAACATTCCCCCTCAACTTTTCCTTGCATTTAGATGCTTGACTGCAGGGACCTGAACACCCTTAGGATGGTGTACCTGTTCAAGAAGCCCTGAGAGAGTCTAATCCTAAACTCCAAGAATCTACACAAGGAGAAACGAATAGAGCGCAGGTGAGTGCTGAAGGTTTTCTATAGCACACTCACACAGAGCCTTCCGCAGGGCTCAGCGCTTAACCTGCCAGTTCAGGTAAGGAGACCTCTGCCTAATCAACATCTGACCATTAGATACATACTTGGCAGTATAGAGTGTACACAAGCGCGCGCACGCACGCACACACACACACACACACACACACACACACACACACACACACACACACAGAGAGAGAGAGAGAGAGAGAGAGAGAGAGAGAGAGAGAGAGAGAGAGAGAAAGAGAGAGAGAGTGTTAACCCAGAAAAATCACTAAACAACAAATAAATTAAAAACTTTTATGAGACAGTAGAGTCTCATTTTCAGTGTTGTCATTAGCATATTATTTTAAATGGATTCACTTAAATATTCAGTTTACATATGAAAAGGAACAAGTCCATATAGCCCAAACATAGGGGAAATAATTTTTAAAATTGACCAAAAAAAAAAAAAAAAAAAAGGGGGGGGGAAAGAAAAAAGAAGAAAGAAAAAAACACCCAACCCACCCTCAAAGGCTAAAAGTTACATTAAGTTACAAGAACTCTAAAACAATTGTTTAAGGTAAATTCAAAGAATCATAGCATAATATACATGGAACTAAATGAAAGGGTGAGTTTGGTGTCTTGGTGTCTCCCACGCTAGAGAATATTTTTTTTACAACTTTTGTCTTAACATAATAAAGGATAGACAATTTTTTGGGGAAAAGAGACTTAGTATAATTTAAGGGTATTTCCAATAGAAAATAAAATATTATTTGTTTGTTTGGTTGTTGGTTGGTTGGTTGGCTTCAGGAATTGATGGTGCTTTGCTGTGGTGTTCCCTTGGAAGTATCTTTTCAGAGGTTCCCACTTACCTCGGAGGCACAAACATCCTCTAGACCTATACTATGCACTGTTAGTGATGGTGGGATCTCTAAAAGTGTATATTCTGAGTCATTTACTTCCTATAAGGAGAAAGGTGGCTGGTACTGAAAAATACCCCTGAAGCAAAGTTCTGTGGGTCAAGAATTGGGTGTTTGATTTGATAATTAAAATCTATGAAATATGTAGGTGCACAGGGGAGTTCATAACAACTAAACACATTTTAAAACATTTTAAATTAAAATATAACTGCACCAGCCCCCCCATTCCTATTTTCCTTCTGATCTCTCACATGTACCCCCTTACTCGCTCTCCAAAAATAGTAGAGGAGAGAAAATAGCAGAGGTGATAAAAAATATTATAAATAAATTAAAACTCCCACATGACTACTCAACAGATGATTTGAGCAGTCAGAAGAAAAACATTGGTGAACATTATGATATGTCAACTAAAATTCCTTAGCTATAGGATTCAAATAAAAAGGAAAATTAACAGACCTCAAAGCCTGCACATACCATTAAGTTAACCAACATATATATAACAAGAAAAAGAAAATAAAAGGATAAAAAGAGCAGAAAAGATATTTGAAGATATAATGACCCAAAGTCCCCACATTTGATGAAATGCCTTAATCTATATAGCCAATAAGATAAATTTTGTAAGATAATTCAAGAAGATCCAGGCCAAGACAAAGAATAAACACTTAAAATTTAAAGACATAGAGTCAAAAGTAGCAATAAATACCAATTTATAGTCAAGGATGCACAGTGTATTTACAACTGATGCATCAACAGAGACGGCGGGGGCCAGAGGCCAGTGGGACACAAGTAGAGGGCTAAAAGGACTGTCAAACAAGATGAAGTGGCATTAAAATATGTCAAAAGAATTTCTTCAAGTTGGAATGAAAAGACATCAGTTTGTAATTAAAAATATTCCTCAAGAAATTAGGAGCATAAATAAAGGCAACTACATTGGTAGATATAACAGATAGCACAATGCTTATTTTTTTTCTCTTATCTAAAACATAAGGCTTTAAAGAGCTACAATAAACTACACTGGTGGACACAATGAGTGAAAACTCATCTCTACAACAGTAACAGCATAGAGAATGGAGAGTTAAAGCCAAGCTATGTAGCAATAAACAGTCTGTAGTTCAGAGATCATATGGGTATAAATCCTAGCTAAATTGTCCTGCATTAAAAATCAAGGTAGATGCTGTGCCACACTCCTGTAATTCCAGCACTCAGGGAAGCAGAGGCAGGCAGATCTCTGTGAGTCCAGGATAGCCAAGGCCCCACAGAGAAACCTGTTTCGTGGGGAAAATATCAGTGTAGACATCCTGACAACCAGTAAGAGAATAATTAGAAACGTAATAAAACAACAGACAAGGACATTAAAACTGCACAATGGAAAACATCTATTTATTACCTAAAAGCCTTTAAAAATGGTGTCAATGATCCATAATCTATAGAAAACAAACAACAAAATGAATATGTGAGCCCCACATCACTAGTAATTGTGTTAAAGACACATAGATGATACATAGTGATTTGAAGACAGCATTTTAAAAAGCAGAGTCCAAATACACGGAGTCAGAGACACCTTTCAAAAACACATATCTTTGAGGTATTATGATGTAAAAAGTTATATCAAACACAGGAAAGTTCTCCAGTATAGGACATGGGTTGGGTCGTTAAATAAGCCTCGATAATTTATTTTTCTGTCTGCTTTTATGCATAACTATGCTTTAAGTTTTCCTTCTGTCTTTCTCTGAGGTGCAGACCAGAGGCTAAGGATGCTTTGTCTGGTACTGTAGGCTTTCCTGCTCATTCTCAAAAGCTCTGCTCCCTTCCACATGGCTGTTAGCCAGTGCGTGGCTGTTACCATGGAGTCATTACCCGCTACATGGCTGTTACCATGTGGTCATTACCCACCATGTGGCTGTTATCCACTGCATGCTTGTTACCTTGTGCTGTATTACCCACTGTGTGGCTGTTACCATGTGGTCATTACCCACTGTGTGGCTGTTACCATGTGGTCATTACCCACTGTGTGGCTGTTACCATGTGGTCATTACCCACTGTGTGGCTGTTACCATGTGGTCATTACCCACTGTGTGGCTGTTACCATGTGGTCATTACTCACTGTGTGGCTGTTACCATGTGGTCATTACCCACTATGTGGCTGTTACCATGTGGTCATTACTCACTGTGTGGCTGTTACCATGTGGTCATTACCCACTGTGTGGCTGTTACCATGTGGTCATTACTCACTGTGTGGCTGTTACCATGTGTTCATTACTCACTGTGTGGCTGTTACCATGTGGTCATTACTCACTGTGTGGCTGTTACCATGTGGTCATTACCCACTGTGTGGCTGTTACCATGTGGTCATTAACCACTGTGTGGCTGTTACCATGTGGTCATTACCCACTGTGTGGCTGTTACCATGTGGTCATTACCCACTGTGTGGCTGTTACCATGTGGTCATTACCCACTATGTGGCTGTTACCATGTGGTCATTACTCACTGTGTGGCTGTTACCATGTGTTCATTACTCACTGTGTGGCTGTTACCATGTGGTCATTACCCACTGTGTGGCTGTTACCATGTGGTCATTACCCACTGTGTGGCTGTTACCATGTGGTCATTACTCACTGTGTGGCTGTTAACATGTGGTCATTACCCACTGTGTGGCTGTTACCATGTGGTCATTACTCACTGTGTGGCTGTTACCATGTGGTCATTACCCACTGTGTGGCTGTTACCATGTGGTCATTACCCACTGTGTGGCTGTTACCATGTGGTCATTACCCACTGTGTGGCTGTTACCATGTGGTCATTACTCACTGTGTGGCTGTTAACATGTGGTCATTACCCACTGTGTGGCTGTTACCATGTGGTCATTACTCACTGTGTGGCTGTTACCATGTGTTCATTACTCACTGTGTGGCTGTTACCATGTGGTCATTACTCACTGTGTGGCTGTTACCATGTGGTCATTACCCACTGTGTGGCTGTTACCATGTGTTCATTACTCACTGTGTGGCTGTTACCATGTGGTCATTACTCACTGTGTGGCTGTTACCATGTGGTCATTACCCACTGTGTGGCTGTTACCATGTGGTCATTACCCACTGTGTGGCTGTTACCATGTGGTCATTACCCACTGTGTGGCTGTTACCATGTGGTCATTACCCACTGTGTGGCTGTTACCATGTGTTCATTACCCACTGTGTGGCTGTTACCATGTGGTCATTACTCACTGTGTGGCTGTTACCATGTGGTCATTACTCACTGTGTGGCTGTTACCATGTGGTCATTACCCACTGTGTGGCTGTTACCATGTGGTCATTACTCACTGTGTGGCTGTTACCATGTGGTCATTACCCACTGTGTGGCTGTTACCATGTGTTCATTACTCACTGTGTGGCTGTTACCATGTGGTCATTACTCACTGTGTGGCTGTTACCATGTGTTCATTACCCACTGTGTGGCTGTTACCATGTGGTCATTACCCACTGTGTGGCTGTTACCATGTGGTCATTACCCACTGTGTGGCTGTTACCATGTGTTCATTACCCACTGTCTGGCTGTTACCATGTGGTCATTACTCACTGTGTGGCTGTTAACATGTGGTCATTACTCACTGTGTGGCTGTTAACATGTGGTCATTACTCACTGTGAGGCTGTTAACATGTGGTCATTACTCACTGTGAGGCTGTTAACATGTGGTCATTACCCACTGCATGGCTGTTACCATATAGCTATTACCAAATGTGTGGCTGTTACCATGTGGTCATTAACCACCATGTAGCTACTAGGTAGTGAGTGACTCTTAACCATGTAGTCATTACCCACTGCATGGCTGCTACCATGTGGCCATTATCCATTATGTGGCTGTTACCCACTGTGTGGCTGTTACCATGTGGTCATTACCCAGTGCATGGTTGTTACCATGTGGCTATTGCCAAACGCGTGGCTGTTACCCACCGTGTGGCTGTTACCATGTGGTCATTACTCACTGCATGGCTGTTACCCACTGTGTGGTCATTACCCACTGCATGGTTGTTACCATGTGGCTATTACCAAGTGCGTGGCTGTTACCCACTGTGTGGCTATTACCATGTGGTCATTACTCACCACGTGGCTGTTACCCACCATGTGGATGTTACCATGTGGCCATTACCCACTACGTGGCTGTTACCCATTGTGTGGCTGTTACCATGTGTTCATTACCTACTGCATAGCTGTTATTATGTGGCTATTACCAAAGGCATGGCTGTTACCGTGTGGTCATTAACCACCGTGAGGCTGTTACCCACTGTGTGGCTGTTACCATGTGGTCATTACGCACTGCATGGCTGTTACCCACTGTGTGATCATTACCCACTCCGTGGCTGTTACCTACAGCATGGCTGTTATTATGTGGTCATTACCCACTATATGGCTTTGCCTACTGTGTAGTCATTACCCACTATGTGGCTGCTGTGTACTATGTCTGATTCCTTTGCCTAACTCAAATAGGATGGCTTTTTTTTTCTTTAAAATTTTCTCTAAAACTGACCTTCTGTGATCTATAATTTTCATACTTTGGGTTCTATGTCTATGTCTCAAAATTATAACTATTAATAATTATAATATTGATGTGGAATATTCAAGTGGCCTTGAGAACAAAGGAAACCTTCTCTTGACACTCAGGGACATGATGACCAACAAAAGCCTTCCCAACCCAGGGACTTTCAGATTCATGCCTTAAAATTTATAAAAAGTGTATTCCTCAAGTTGTATAACTTAAAAATATATGTCCAGCAATGCTTCAGACTTACTTCTACAACATATTTTATTTAATTCTCAGAAGTGCAAGAAGAAGGTTCAGTGGAAAGGACTGCACACTTTGCCTAAGGCAAAACAAGAAACAAAGCTACACTTTGTGTCCTTCTGCTGGAGGAGCAACTTAACGCTGCCTCATCACAGAGATAGTTCCACCCAAGCAGACGGTTAAGGCCCTAGAGTAGTTCAAACTCAGAGAATCTCATTATCCATGGAGATTTTTCTCAGGGTCTTGTGTGTATCTGGGGGTAACGAAAAAAAAGTGGGTACCATAAGTTGGGTGAATAACTCACTTGTTGATCCGTGACTGAAAGTCCCAAGTATAAGGATTGCTCTCAGCCCTGGACAACCAAGGTCGCTAGACACACAAGCAAGCTGCAGGAATCTCTTCACTGACTGCGCCTCACCAGACTCCCTCGACAGACAGTGAAGGAGACAACAGTGCTGCGGCTGGCTTTCCATCAACAATCGTAAGTAACTGGACTCTCAACCAATGGAAGGTCTCCATGTCAACACGTTACACGGTATTCTCCTCAGGCACCATGGAAACACCATGCAGCGACAGAACAAAACAGGACTTCAAATCAGGCTTTAAATAAACTGAGGGATTCGGCCACAGGGCCCTGCCATTTAGGGGGAAAGGAAGGATGTATTATCATTTGTTTACAAGTTCATTCTGTTTTCTCCAGAAGACATCCTCCCCATAAAAGCAGGACGTTCTGTTTTGATTCGCCGTTGAGTACGCGACATGGTGCAAATGTCTGGTACCTGTAGAGCATCTCATGCATTGCAGATAAGCACATGATCACGGGGCTTCTGAGGCTTTCATCTTAAGCACCATCTTAATCACCTGCCTTGCTCACCCCTTGTCTTAATCCTGACATTGGTAACACACATTGCTCGCTGGGACTAGGCAGGGCACTATCCCGGTGACCCCACAGAGCATCCTTTTGAAATCAATGTTCCCCCTTTTCCAAAAGAGGAGACGAAAGGCAAGGTGGAAGAAATATCTTCTCCAGGGCTCAGTATTAACCCCCGTTCAGCATTCACACTCTGCCTTCCCATCATCTCTGTTATTTTGGCAGAAAGACTTCAGCATTCACACAGTGCAGGGCAAAAGATAGCAAGCGCTTCACAGACCCTCCATACGCAGGCCATTTGTCCATGTCTGCTCCCAACATCGCTTGTCCTACCAAGGTAAATGTTTTTCCTATCTGGCATGTGAACGGCAGCCTTGTCTGGGCCTCCGTCCAACTGAGAAAGTTCAAATTAACGGAGGGTTATGGGAAGCTGCAGTAACTATAATAATATGCTTTGAGTTCACCGAATACAAAATTTTTAGTCTACAAATAATATAGCATCCTGAAGTTTTTTTTTTTTTCTTCTTTTAATTTGTAAGAGACAACCAAGAAAGGCATTTCCATTCATTTTCTGTAATTTTTAGTTTATTTGTCCATAAGCAGTAGTTATAACCCCCCTTTTTAATCCCTCAGGTATCCATGCATGATATTTAAATTTAATTCCCTAAAGCAGAACAGCTTTATCTTGAGGCTGCAGCAGGTAAAAGACTAGAGTAGACATCTTCAAATACGTATAACCTCAGAGCTGGCTTCCTCTGAACCTCTGCCCTCGCCAGCTCGTTTAGAACACAATTTTCCAAATGCCACTGCTTTCTGGGATTTGAGGGAGGGAAAGAGAGCAGTTTCATTTCATTAGATTTATGTCAATTCCATTCTGCGCTTCTAGCATTTGGGACTCTTGGAAAAATACGCCGCTTCCCTCAGAGCTGCCGTGCTGTGGCTCTGGCACTCTTAGGCACCAAGAGTAAATAAAACAATCACGCTGTACTGTGGGCCAGAGGAGACCAGAGCGGGACAACGTCGATGTTCCCAAGCCCCACTCCCAGTGGCATGCTGCTGGCTTGTTTAGCAGTGAGGGCTGAACTGAGCCAAATTGCACCCTTGCAGCCAAATTCTTCCCTCACTCTGTACAGGCAACTTAATCCAGAGTCAGTTGGTGCGAGCGGCGGCCATGTTTGAGAGTGAGGCTTGGCGGTGGCGCTATTGAGTTCTCTTATCATAGTAAGTGTTCGGTACTTGCTACGCAGTTAAGTATCTTTGCACCCATTTCAACACAAACTGGAGCTCACTTGCCATTATCGCACGGCAGCCTGTGTTGTACGATTCCCTCAGTCTTTGACACATTCTGTGTTTTGCCAGCCAGGAGCGCATTTTCCAAGTCCCTGGCAAGGACACGTGTACTTTCTTCTTGGCTTAAACATTCCGAAGGCAGACGAAAGAAACGGTGCCCAGGAAAAGCTTTAGAGTCCGTCAGATCATCCACGAAGTAGCCTGTGCTCGTGCAGTCAAGATTTTAAGGGATTTTTTTTCTCTTTAATTAAAGAAGCAGAGATGCAGACGAGGCGACGTGGAACACAGGGCTGTGGATGCAGCTCATCCTTTCCGGTCCTTCTCTCTGTTTTTCTGTCAGGCTGAGTCGGTAGTTTCCGTTTCCTATGAGCAGGCTCATGCTGTGTTCATTTGGGGTGAGACTTATAATGAGGCCAACATAATATCGTACAGCATTTCTGGTATAGAGCAATGGGTCTGGCAGTTCAGGGCAAGGAAGGTCCATTAGTTACATCTCCATTCTGTACTCGGATTCCTCCCATGGGAAAGATGGGGCTGCGAACGCATAGGTTGCCCCGTGGGAAATATAGATGCTAGGCACAGGTGTGTTTGTGTAAGTTGTTATTGGAAGTCCCTTGAACTATGCTCAGGGTGCCAAAGAGGACACAGCAGATGGTGTGCAACCATGGTGAGACGGCTGGGAGGGCTGATAGGAGAGGACCATGTCAGAACTTAGTCCCAACAAGGAAATGGATAATAACTGAAAACTTAGTGCTTCTAGGCAGGGTAGTGGTCCAAATGTAGGTAGGAGAGCACGAAGGAGGAAGGATGGAAGCACTGTACACTTCAGAGCACCTTCTGAGAATAGTGCATCCTTAAACTAGAGAGGCACACAATGCCTAGGCGAGTAAAAATAATAATGATTATCTGTTTTCATGAGGTAAACACTGAGAATAATTTAACCCCAAGAGAATCACACTCATCATTCCTTTTTAATTAGCTTAAATTGGGAACATAATAAAAACATCGGTTTTCCATGTGCAAGCTGGTAACAGACAATCCACAAGGGAGCCAATCGGGAGCCAATGGCGATAGTCTTGCTGAGAAGCCATAGGGGCCCATATCACAGCATTGTTGGCAGGGTGAAAAAGGTATCCCGAGAAAAGCTGGCTAGCCTGCAGCGGGAGGACAGCCTGCCTGGTCAGAGGAGGGGCTTCTATAAGCCTCCAGTAGTCTCTGGGCTTTGAGCTATGTGAGCCTGAAGTTAAGTAGGAACCAGACTAGGGTTAAATTATTTTACATGGGTTTAAAGGCATAGACATAGTGTTTGAAAGGCGACAAAATCTCCCACCAAGAACCCGCTAAAGACAAGGGGTTCCGTAGCTGAGAAGCCACAGAGAAGAAACCGTTCGGGATCGCCATGAGCAGCACTGAGCTTGGGACCGTTCTCCCACTGGGTCGCCTCGTCCAAGCTGGAGATGGGGGTTTGTGACTTGTCTTGGTGGTGTTCAGTTGATTTCCCTAGGAGACCCTCGCTGTCTGAAGGGGAAGGAAGGAGCAGTGGGTGGGGGAGGGGGAGCTTGGAGAGGGAAGGGAAGGGAGGCCACCGCCCACCATGTAATAATGTGGGAGAGAAGACTAAGTAAAAAGATTTCGGAGACTTGCCAGAGCTGTTTGTGAGCTGCAGTGGGGGCGGGGGAACTGGGGTCCTAGTGAGAAATGTCTTCATTAAAAATGGCAGAATGCAGAGCTCATATCACACCACTGCAGAGTAAAACTAACACAATGTCTAAATATTTTGGTAAGAAGAAAGTCATCTTGTACAGCATTTAAGTTGCAAAGGAGTCCAAATCTCCACCTTTACAAATACCTATTTGGCGCTCGCTCTCTCTCTCTCTCTCTCTCTCTCTCTCTCTCTCTCTCTCTCTCTCTCTCTCTCTCTCACTCTCTTTCTCGCTCTCTCTGCTTTTCTCCATAATTCCATGCTTTCAATATCAGCAGTGACACAGGGCAAATACTTTGTTCAAATGCAGAATTCAAGAACATCTGTCCCTTACCACTCGCCACAGATACCACCTACTGTGGTCAGCTCGGATGACCATAAGAAACAAGCACGGAATAGAGGGTTATAAAGAAGAAAACCCCACATCTTGCAGCTCTGTCTTAGTTTTCTTTCTATTTTAATGATAGAGATCATGACTCAGGCAACTTGGGCAGGAAAGGGTTTACTTGGCTTAAAAGCTACACTTTACTATTAGGGGATGCGGACAATAGGAACTCAAGGCACGAACCTGGAGGCCTTTTTTGGAGATTAAGTTTCATCACGCGTCTTGGAGGAAACACAAGTGTTCGAACCATCGTAGCTGTAATCATCAGAGTGAATCATCCTGACTCAACTGAACTGAGCTCTGCTTTCCATGGGATTTCAGGCACAGGAGCATTATCAAATGGCGCAGGGGCAGGGTTGTCTTCCACGAACCTTTTCCCTATGGACATGCTCAAGAAATACACCACATAGTCACTAGTTTGGATTAAAATAATTGTGGTTTTGGAATTTTGCCACATTTCCTGGAAAAGTCTTGACTGATATTTAAGAACTATAGCCTGGGCTAATTTCACTGATGGTGGTATATGGGGGAAGTTTGCGGTGTGCCTTGGCAACAGCAAGAAGCTATGAGGTGCTACAACTGGGGCTAAACTCTAAATCTAACAGACTTTTCGTGGGGCTGGAAAAGGACACCAGAGACATGTAGTAAGTGCTACTTCTTCCATGGGTGCATCCTTCACCCTGAAAACTTTCTTTTTCTTTCTTTCCTTCTTTCTTCTTTCTTTCTTTCTTTTTTTGGTCCTCATTAAATTGTAACATGATTGGACACAGTATCTTCTGTTATTCTTTTGAGAAAAACTATAGCATTTATGGATGATATTTCCCACTAACACCTTTGTTAATCCCTCACTCCTTGATCTGAGTAGGCCACTGGTGTTAGACACAGGGAAGTATTGATAGACAATTGTCAGGTGCAGTGGAGAGAAGGAGTCACTAGGCACACTAGAGAGAACAGTCTGGAGGTCTGATCTTACCTGCTTTTGTCTATTTTTACAAGCTTGCAATTTAAACTAAAGGGGTTGCCTGAAATATCAAATTCACCCAGCTCATTTGACTGTCACCTGGATCTCCACACAGGTTTCTCACAGTAACAATCCAACTCATATATACTCATCCTTTCCCGTGTAAACATTTCTGCTTTTATTTTACCTTTAAAAGTTAAAATATATACACTTCTAATTATAATGGTGAATTGAATTGTATGTCTAAAACACAAAAATTCAAAATTATTTTTATTCCTATCTCCATTCTAACTGGTATTGTAAAAACAAAACCAAAACCAAAAAACAAACAAACAAAAGTCCTAGAGGAGACTTTGAGTTTCTAAAACTCTCAATTTTCTCAATATTTATCTTTTAATAATGTGAAAAATAGGGAATATAATTAAATCTAAAAGCATATATATTTCAAATAGTCTCTAATTGATAAGGGAATAAGGAATTAAAATTGAAGTAAAGCCCTAAAAGACATGGGAGTCAAATTCCAGATGATCTAAGCCAATACCAAAGCCACAGGTGTCTCAAAGATATTGATCAGGTTCTGTGGCATTGACTCCATTTAGCTCACTTACCAGGGTACATGAGAGATGAGGGGCAGTCAGCTCAGAGCGAAACTTCAGAGAGCCCTACATAAAGCCCAGACCCCTAAGTAGAAGAGTAAAGTATAATCGTTGAGCCCAGGAGAAGACTAGATGTGAGGGAGAAATTAGAAATCATAAATTAATCATCACAAGGAAGGGAGCTTATGTAACCCGCATTCACACTTGATTAGGGAACTAGGGAATAGAAAACACAGAAAATAATTAAATGCACATTCCATGGCCCTGGAAACCTTCTTTAGAGGGACACAGCATCGTTGTAAGGCAAACTGTCCTCAAGATAATGATAAGAAAAACAAAGAATCATACAGACATACTGCACAGACACCACAGACAAGGAACCCCAGAAAGTTATAGAGTGCACAAGGCCTGGACCTATGCCAAAGTCTGATTTCTCAAATCAAATCAGATTTTAAAAGCATAATTTAGATACAATAAATCTTTAAAGTTTAAAAGTCCAGTAGGATAAAGCAACAGAAGACCCAACAGCATTGAACTTGAATGCAGACAATAAACGTGGAGATAAAAGTGTTGGGGGGGAAGGAGTTGTCAGGATTACAGGATTAAAAATTATACACAGAAAATTCAATTTTATAAAAATAGTATATCAGAGGGAATGGATAAAACTGGGAAAAGAAACTTTTGAAAGACTTATAATAACAAATCCATCCAACAATGTGTTGAAGACACAGACTTTTGATCCAAAATACTCAATGACATCAAAGCTAAATGAATAAAAAAATATACATTTAGCAATACAGAGAATGATAATGCACTCCTGAAAACAACAGAAGAGAATTTAATAGAAACAGAAAAGTGAATATCACTTACAAGCAGACACTCATATTGATAAATGATGGTTTGATGGAGCCACAGATGTCAGAAGACTGTGTCCTGGGAAAGAAAAACATCATCCTGGAAACTATCAACACAAGAAAAACTAAGTTTCCAGAACAGAGGCAAGCTAAGGACATTCTGAGAAAAGCAAGCCTGTGAGTGTTCATTATATACAGACTCACTCTAAATGAAATTCTAAAGGACATGCTTCAGGAAGAAAGAAAATTAGACCAGATGGAAGGACTGAAATGCAAGATTGGGTTCTGAGTACAAAATCTGGCGAGTGTGTGATACACACAACATGCATGAACGTGCACAGTGGCCCACCCTTTGGTGGCCTACGTAAAACACGACCAACAGGGCTAGGACATAACAGTGTACAAGTCAGGGGAGAGGATTACCACAATCTGAGGAAAACACTGTAATATCTTTTGTGTAATTTGAGATAAGGACAAAATAACGAGTAGTTTTAAGCTGTGTTAAGTATGAATGTCAAAATAATCCACAGTGAGTATGAGAAAAATAGTTAATGAATTTCAAATATAATTACAAAGATTTAATTGAAAAGGAAGCAAAAATCGAGAAAAAATAAAAACAATGACAAGATACAAATTGAACAAGAGAAAAGGGAAAATAAAATTTCAATGAAGTATTCTATCCAGTATTACAAAAGTTGAATGAATTCACACGAATATACATCTTTCACTCATGTACACACACATGTGTTTTTGACTATATGTGTGTGCTCATATATACACACTTTTAAAAGATGAAAATATTTATGTCTACAAATATTAACTCCAAATATCAAGAGTATTGGAAATAAAACCTATAAACATAGACAAACACAGTCTCTATACAATGATACAAACTTTAATTAACCAGTTAATGGTTACAGGTTAAAAGAAATGCAACAATATAGTTCTACATTGACATTTTCCTGCTAATGAGACGATGACAAATTCCCCAAGCTGTCAGAAGGTGTTTCCATCCTTTTCCAGGCATTGAGAGACCCGGCAAACAAAAAGTCAGTAAGAGGTGATAAAGATTTAGATAGCACAAACTTGATTAAAATGTACGAAACAGCTCAAGACTACACCTTAATTTTGGAAGGTATGAATTATTTATGAAAATTGCAGTCATGTGAGGCCATAAAGCATGCCCTTTAAATAAATATGCATGTAAATGCTATAAATTCCCCTCCGTGTTTGTTAGCTGACTCCCAGACAATTCAAAAAATTACAAAATGCAACCATGTAAGCAATATTCTTTATACATAAAAATTGGGAAATACTTAGGAAATGACTATATTATCATAATTTAATACAATTTCCATCAAAACTACAATGAGTTTTGGAAAAAAAATACAAAAAACTCACATGAAAGCATAAACCACAGTTAACTACAGAAGAGTTGAACATAGACACCAACAATAAAGGTATCACAACACAACCTCAAACTACACTACACAACACAGCCTCAAACTACACTACACAACACAACCTCAAACTACACTACACAACACAACCTCAAACTATACTACACAACACAGCCTCAAACTACACTACACAACACAGCCTCAAACTATACTACAGAGCCATAGCAATAAAGACAGTATGCCACACAAGTCATGAGGACCAACAACACAACCTCAAACTACACTACACAACACAGCCTCAAACTACACTACACAACACAACCTCAAACTACACTACACAACACAACCTCAAACTACACTACACAACACAACCTCAAACTACACTACACAACACAGCCTCAAACTACACTACACAACACAGCCTCAAACTACACTATACAACACAACCTCAAACTACACTACACAACACAACCTCAAACTACACTACACAACACAACCTCAAACTACACTACACAACACAACCTCAAACTACACTACACAACACAACCTCAAACTATACTACACAACACAGCCTCAAACTACACTACACAACACAACCTCAAACTACACTACACAACACAACCTCAAACTATACTACAGAGCCATAGCAATAAAGACAGTATGCCACACAAGTCATGAGGACCAGTGGCAGAGAAGAAAGAAACCAGAATAAACCTACACATTTACAGCCACCTAAATTTTAACAGAGGCATTTAAATGGACATTAGAAAAAAATGGCTGCCTCACTGACAAATGGTGGTGAAAATAAAAGGCATCTAGTAATAGGGCAATGACATCAGAACCATCTCTCACATTGCATACAAAAAAATTTAAGCTGGAACAAAGACCTTATATTACTCAAAGCTTTGAGCTGTTAGAGTAAAATATATGCAAAATATTTCAAGATATAAATATAAGTAAGGAGTTTCAAATAAGAATCCAAAGGCTAGAGAAATAGGAGTAAGAAGTATTTAATTGTAATCCTTCTCAAGTCTCTGATGGTGTTAAAGTAAGTTTAATTGTTTAGGGATTAAGATGTTTTTAGGTCTAGATATATGTTTGAAGTTGACAGAGGTGAGATATGATATTGATTTACATTCAGAATTTTAGACTCACCAAGATAGGAAAGATGTTTTCTTCAAGGCTGCCAAATACAAATAGCCAAAACATTAAGAATGTAACATTTTTCCAGGACCTTCTGGATCCTTCTATTTCCCCATTCTTCCATGCTACTCTCACCTAAAGTCTCAATAGGATGTTCTCTCTTCTGACCCACTTTCCTGGTTAGTAAAGTTTTTCATGGTACGTATCCCTTGGACTAGTGTTTTGATATAAGTGAGTATATACCGTTTGTCTCTTTTTGCTTCTGGGTGAACTCACTCATTATGATAATTTCTAGTTCAATCCATTTGTCCCCAAATTTCAGGAATTCCTTGTTTTTAATAGCTGAGTAGAAGAACTTTATGACAGGCAGATCTGGGTCCTGGGGTCCTCCTCAAACTAAGGCAGCAGCCAAGGAGAATATAGGCAGTAAACTTCGAACCCCTACCAAGACCTAGCCGATGAACATGATATTCTCCACCGTTGAGTGGAGAGTGAGATCTGACTCTCACACGAACTCTGGTGCCCCTTTTCTGACCATGTCCTCTGGATGGGGAGGCCTGGCGGCACTCAGAGGAAGGATAGCAAGTTACCAAGAAGAGACTCGATACCCTAAGAGCATATATAGGGGGAGGAGGTCTCCCTCAATCACAGACATAGGGGAGGGGAGAAGGGGGGAAGTGGGAGGGAGGGAAGAATGGGAGGAAACAGGGGAAGGGCTAACAATTGAGATGTAATATGAATAAATTAATAAAAAAGAATGTAACATTTTTATAATTCCTGATTGTAGTGTGTGTGTGTGTGTGTGTGTGTGTGTGTGTGTGTGTGTGTGTATACACACACTACAGAGATAGTTCCAGGATATCCAGGACTATACAGAGAAACCTTGTCTCAAAAAAACAAACAACAAAACAAAACAAAAATTTCATAAATGAATGAAACTACACTCCATCTTATTAAGGAATTTACATATTTAAAATGTGTGCTAGGTATTAACTGCCTAGTCAGCATTACAGTATTAAATAGCAAAGCCCACTAAAAGGCTGGAGACGTAGCTCAACGGGCAGAGAGAACTGCTTAAGATGCACTGGCCTGGATGCAGTCCTCAGAAGCACATGGTCCAGGCGTGCTAGCACACACCGCTGCCCTTGCACTCAGGCGCTGGGTGCAGAGGGAACAGAAGCCAACGATTATCCTTGACTAAATAGTGAATGTGAGGCTTGGCCTGCATCACAACCTGCCTCCAATCAAATAACGAAAACTTGGGAAAACATCTCTTTTAATTGAGTATTGGAAAAAAGGTGGGGGTATGGCAACTCCCACACATAATTGGGAATCTAAGCTTATATATAATCATTTCAGGAAATGCTTTGCTACAACTTGTAACATTGGACAGGAGCATGGCTTACAGTCCAGCAATCCTATCGTACCTAAAGAAATTTCTAGATGTGTACATGAACATATTGGCTCAAAAATTCCAACAGACCTATTTTTGTAGCTGTTCAAGCTGCAAAGGAATCCAATCTAAGCTAGCATCAGAATGAACCATGAATGTATTTTATTCCTTCAATGGTATATTTTACAGTTGTGTAAACAGTTAAAATGCTAATTGTCTGCATGAGCAAATTTTAAAAGTAAGGCTTAGGAAATGAAGGAAGTAAGAGAAGGAATGCGTTATTCTATCCACCTGACGTCAACATATGGGCAACACTAAAAATACGGATTATTTATGGATATGTATATATGTACCTATATATATATATATATATATATACATACATACATACATACATACACACATATGTGCAAATACAAGGAAATCCATGACACTGGTACAGGCCTCCGAGGTGTCACCTCTGAAGAACATGGATTCTGTGATCAGAGGGAGATTTGTAAGGTACTGAAATGGTACTAGTTCTCAAGAAGATTACAGTGAACATATTTTCAGTTTATTATTGTTCTTCTAGCTGTCTATATGTTTAAATACATACATTTAACACATTCATATCAATACATAAATGTATATATTATAGTTATATAAAATGGTTTTCACCATAAAAAAGAAATTTTACCAAAAATAGACAAGCACAAAAAATTTACAACATCTACATAGTATTCAAGAGCCTATCAAGCAAGATTTGGCCAAGAATGGACAGATACCCAGGAGTGGTGACTTCCTTCTAAAAAAAAATCCAAAACAAACAAGAAAAAGCAAAAACAAGGTAATCTCCACAAGCCCAGAGCATTTCCTCCTCATAGAAAAAGACACTTGATAAATGAAAGTATATGTGACACTATGGCAGATGTTTAGCAATGTTTTCTTGGCAATAATATGTTATTTTTGCTTTAGCTTTTGTTTTTTGACGAGGGTGCTACTATGAAGCTCAGGCTGGCCTTGAAAATTCATTCCTCACGTCCCAGCATCCTGAGTGTAGACACAGCAGACGTGCATAGCCACACCTGGCTCAATATTCCATTCTTCACTTGGACTTCCATCCCACCCTCAGTAACCCATATGCTCCTGTGTTATCCTATAACCTGCCATAGCCAAAGGTCAGGCATGAGTTGTTACGCCAGCGTATCTGCGAGATGCACCCTCAATGGGAGATTTACTCATAGACAGTGCACGCCCAGTCCTCATAGACCAGGATAGACACTTGGGTAGTCCAGACTTGTCAGGTGGTCTCAGTTACGGTTTTCTAACGTCTTGCAGACAAGAGATAACATGGCACCCTCAAGAACCAAGGCAGGCTCTCTCCTGACTCGTGTCTCCCTAGCCTCAATAATATTAAGATCAAACGGGACCAGGCGCAGTGGTGCACATCTGTAATCCCAGCACTCAGGAGGCAGAGGCAAGTGGATCTCTGTGAGTTCGAGGCCAGCCTGGTATGCAAAGCAAGTCCAGGACAGCCAAGACAAAAAACTAAGCAAAACAAAAATCCAAACAAACAGAAAAATATCAAAGGGAAAGAGAAAGATGAGTGAGGTGATATGCAGGTAAAGATAAGCACAGTATGATTTGTATGTTTCAGTAAAAAAAAAAAAAAAAGCCAAAGCCAGGCAAGGAAAGGGGATTGTTCTAACACCCCTCCTTGGTTGGGTACTCCCATGCAGCCCAGATTGACCTTGATCTTACAGCAATCTCCCTGTCTGAGCATCTCCAACATTAGGTTTTGAGGCATGTGCCACTATGCCTAATAAGACACAGCCAATGACCTATATCTCTGTACATACAATCATAGCTGTCTACACATATGCACAAATATACAACAGGAAAGCCGAACCCAAAAACCTTTCTTGGTACAAAACATTTAGAAATGTCAAGTCTATTACAATACCTCTTTTCGGTGGAGAGCTGAGCACACAGGATGAGAGAAGTCTCTCAGCGTAGTCAGACCACAGGAAGTACAGTCATTCTCCTAGAAGTATAGAGGCTGATGGGTAAGCTGTAGAGATCCAAGGGGGATTACCAAGAAAGATCTGAGGGACACTGCAGGACAGGAAATGTCGCAGTGCACAGACTGACTGCAGAGACATTCTCTTTGGCTGAGAAGCTCGGCGTTTTATAGATTTGATGGAGTTAGGAGGTGCTATCTCTCATCTCTAAGACATCAGGAAACTGTAACTTGGACCATTTGAAAAGTCTGAAGTCCAGTGACTTCACTGACAGTGCCTCTCCTGCACCACCAGGACAGGGCAGGCACTGGCCTGTGTGAGTAAATCTTCCACTGGGACCTCAGTTCATACCTAAAGCTTTACTATCGCAGGATATAGGATCCCACATTTGTACGTGAATAAGCAATATACTTGGCTGACAATGTTCCTGAGAATCCGTCGCCACCCCTCATCCCATGCATAGGCTCAGCAGGGCTTGAATGAGACAGTATTGGATGAAGCTTCAAGCAAAAGAAGGTGTATTACAAAAACTACTGAATTAAAGGGGAAGGGGGAGGGGGAGGAGAAGGGAAAGAGAAAGCACAGATAAGACAACAGGAAAGGATTGTGGAGATTTCAGATGGAAGAATGGCAAGATGTAAAATAAAGGTTAAGTTACTTAAATAAAACAATGAAGGACATAATAGAAAGGTGAAAATTATGTCTGACTACTATCACGGATCCAGGCAAAACTTGAAAAACAGCCACCTGGAAATAATAGAAATAAAGTGCTTGAACTGTAAAAACCTCAGAGACAAAATAAACAGGTAAAAGGGATGTAGATGGAGAAAGAACAAGGATCTGGAAGATGCTGATGGAACCATGACTAAGGACGCAGGGCTGAGAAGAATGCGTAAACTGAGTTATAAATGATGCAGGTATAAAGCCCAGGTCTTAATCACTGTGAGCTTCAAAAAGAATCTGTATTTAATATGAGGTCAAAAGAGGTGGCAGAAAGAGCCACAGGAAAAAACAGAAATAAGATATTTGACTTTTTATTTATTTTGACTCAACATACAGAGCAGCAGAAATAATTCATGATTTTTTTTTTTTTTTTTTTTTTTTTTTTTTTTTTTTTTTTATGCTGCTTGATCAATCCCGGTCTGAAGTCCTCTGTATTCGTCAGCCTGCCCGCTTCAATACAATTAGTCCTGTCCTTCTGAGAACTTGGTTCTTTATACACCCACGCCGCCCAAAATGACAGTGGAGAATAGCAAAGTAAACATGGGCACGAGAAGGAAAAACTGAGCCTGAGCAGTCAACCGCTGCAATGCAAGGAACTGGAGCCGAGTGTGAGGTGAATGGAAGGCATTCCACCCAAGTAAGCCTTCTCTGCACAGCTCGTACCAACCAAATAAAAACACCAAAACCTCATCGAATTACTTGTGACTACTATGGCCAGAGGAACTACATAGATGAAAAAAAAAAAAATTCTGCTCTTTCCTGTAGAAGGAAAGTCGCTTTGACAAAGAAAGCCTCAATTTCCAGTAAAGGCATCATGCCTCAAATAAGGGGGTTCCTAGACACACCATGCTACATCTATCTTAACTGTAGTTTCCAAGGAAACAGGACCTCAGATCCACTTCAAGGTCTAGACTTGACATTAAGTCCTTTGCACACGGCTTTGCTTTGTTTTGAGCCTATCCAAACACTTCCTTATTTAAGATTCGCCTAAACTCTATTGTCCCTCAAAACCCCATAAGAACCTCTGCCTTTTCCTTTGTTGAGAAGGATGCACATAGCTCCCCTGGTTTGCCAGCAATCTGCCTAGTCACAGTGGTGCAATAAACTCAACTTTGCTAAAAAAAAAAAATTTCCTATCTGATGATCTTAGATAATAGGTTGGGATGAATGGGGAGGGGCTAGCCAAGCAAACCACCAAAACAATGATGTTTGTTTTTTAAAAAATATTTTCCTGGAGTTATCTAGAGAAGAGTACAAACAAAATTTGAAAACTTCATTGGAGAAGTACGGTTAGTCTGGTGCTGAAAACAGATGTTTGCACTGGTGATGATGCCCTGAAGAAAGGCAGTACTGAGAGAAGGAAGGGGTACCCCTCAAGCTCCAATGAGGACATGGAAAGAACATCAGGTATCTGCCAAGACAGGGGACCTCGTGCTCCCCGCTGCAGCTGCACAGGCAAGTATAGGCAAGGGCTGTTCTTTGTGGGATCCAGGAAGCTGAAGGGATTCCCAGGAAACCAAGCACAGCCTAGACCACGTGCCAATGCACGGCCTAGCATCCAGCTGCCTCCCCAGGTCGAGGGCTGCGTTCCTTGGCTGTATTTCCAGCAGCCAACTGGCAGCCATAAATGTCAAGCCCTGATCAGTGTAATCCCTTCACGTCTTCCAGTTCAGTTCACAGCCAGGGAAGGTGGCATCAGGAAGATTTTCTGTGTTGGGGAAAAATAATTGCTGGCCTCAGACAGGCATTTTATCAGCAATGCTCAAGTCACAGATGGCTTTTGGTCTAGCAATTCGATGATCACTCAAGCACTTGTAGAAATCAGACCTTGCCGTAGTTAACCCAAAACACACAGTTCAGTATCGTCTCTGATTAGTAAGTTGACTTAGATGTTCAGTTGGACTTCTCATGACAGCACACCCTGTATCATAAACTAACTAATTAATGAGTGAAGCATAATAAAGCTCCTGACCCAAGTCTTCTCAAGAGACTTCCACCATGGACTGATGTTTGGGTTAGACAGCGTCATCCTCAGCTAATGAGAAGGAAAATGGCTTTCAAAGGCAACTTTCAAGGCACAGGACAATGGAAAAACTGCTAAGGAGAGTGGCAGGCTAGCCAAGCATAACTTCTTTGTAAGTAGCTCAATAACTGTGGCTTTAACTGGCTCATTTATAACTTAATTTTTATTTACCTTACTTTTTTAAAAAAGATAGGATCTCCTAGACTAGCCTTGGGATTACAGGGATTCCACTGCCTCAATATCTGATTACTAGGATTACAGACAGGTATGTAATCTAGTTTAGTCAATCCCTAACTAGTTGATTTTTATGTTCCTGCAATTCCCACACCTCTGTAGGTCCACTTACATTACAACAACAAACATGTTGAATTTCTTGGCTAAGCCACTTTTAATAAAATAAACTCCTCAAAATAGGAGACAGAGTGGGGCAAATGTTCTACATTAAATACTGGAGGCTACTTAGGAAGGCAACCTTTTTATAGCAATAGTCGGAGATGCTTTCGACAGCACAGAGAAGCCACACATGGTGCCTCTCCTCATCCTCGATAGGAAGAGCCATCATGCATGTCTGTGAACTTTGGAGAAGGTGCAAAATACGATTCGCCTGACAGTCTCCACAAGTGTCAGTTAGACGTAAGAACATGACACGTAGCTTCTCAGGGAGGGAAGGAACCTGTCAATCCAACTGCCTTGTGTATTTCACAGACAGGACAGTTAAAAATGCTTGGCATCCCAAAGTTTAGTTGTTTACACAGATACTGCCAGTGATATGTTGCTGGGGTCTGCCACCTGCCAACATTGTCCAAACTACCTACGTAGGAAACTATGAGGGTGTATGTGCCATCCGTGTAGAATATAGGATATTAAAATAAAAAATATTCCAGCTCTTTGATTTCCTCTGATTTTGTGGGTAATACAATAACCAGAATGAGATAGCTGAAACCAATAAAATCTGATTTATGGCATTAAAGGCAATCTTTATCGCCCTTATTTATGGTACATTACATCTAAAATCCAATTTCACAGGCTGCTGTTTGAAACTTTCTGTTCAATCATAAATACGCCACATACACTGTACCTCAGCACCATGGAGTTAGATTATATAAATGCCTGTATCCTCAGAAGGTATTAAAATCCAGTCACTATGGTAGTGAGTGAGCTAGATGGTCATTTCCCCAACCAACTCTTCAAGCACAAGGATCCAGTCAGCACTCGGCAAACACTGAAAATGATAATGTTGCTGCCATTAAACGGAAAGAGAACTAAGCCAGCTAACTGTACATTGTGGGATGAAATTAATTGAAAGGAAGTAATAGAAAATTGAGTGTCTACACTCCCTCACTTCAATGGAGAAGACCATGCTCTGTTCAATTACTATAATCATTGTCAAAGAGAAGGCCAGGAATACAATTTGACTCTCAGCAAAGAACTGTCGTTTGAATCTTAAGCAACTTCGCTTCGGTTTAAAAAGAGCTTTGCCTTAAAACACACACACACACACACACACACACACACACACACACACACACCTCTCCATCTGCCTTGCTTGGCAGGTACTGGATAAATACAAAGAGAGAGGCTGGAAGGCCCACCTGACCTGACAAGCAGGCAGAGTTCTCAGTGAGGGGCACACCCTTCCACACTTAAGTCTTGCTTCCTAAACACGGTCATCCATAAATGTGCACCATGTGTCCATCAGTGCTTTCTGCGTGTGCCGCCGAGTCCACCCAGAGTGCAACTTGAGATTCAGAGGTAACCGTGAAAGGTGGCAGGAATGGCAAACAGATGCTTAGCCCAAGTAGCTAGTATTTATTAAGCGTTTACGACATGTCAGAAAGTGTTCCATGCCAGCATCACAAAGGTCTCAGAACAGCCGAAAGCTAATACAGTTTGAGAGTCAGACTTTAAGAGAAGACACAAGTTTAAAATACAAAATGACACCCACATCTACTATTATTCAGATAATAAAGGCCCAAACTAAGGGCCTTGGGTAAAAGTGAAAACCCTACTTTAGGCTTAAATTGTCTTAAGCCTCACTAGTGATGAACAGAAACAACTCTTGTTCTTGCTTCCTTATATAATTTCTAATGTTGTAGCCCTGAATTGAGCAAAACTGCTTTCCAAACAAGAAAGCTGAGTGACCTGATATGATCAGGTTGGGAATGGGCTCTCCCAGGTATGGAGAGCTGCAGTATACCTGAAAAAGCCTCTGTACTACTGAGTTCTGGTTTGAGCGAGTTGGGTTTGGGCCGTGGTACCTGGGCTGTCTAGGAAGGCATGCTGCCCTCGTCTGAACAGAGCTGCTGAGCGTGGATGTGCACCAGCATCCTTCGGAGAAATTGTGAGAACAGACTGTCTCTATGACTCTACCACCAGAGGCCTGTATTCAGAAGACGGGTGCGCATGCCTGAGCCACGCCCTCGACAAGTGGAACTCATTCCACGCTCTGTTCACCCCAGCTTTCTTCCAGTGCGGCCGCGAGTGTAATTTGGCTTTGCGTCATCCTCTCAGTTAATTCAGTGCAAAACCTTGGGCTGGATTAACAGCAGCTACAGCCCCAAGGATGACGAGAAAGTAGAAATTACTGAACCCTTGTCTCGGATGTACAGAGTAATTCTTAGGTTGAAACTCAGTCATGATAGAAGGCAATATATTTACATTAGCTTCACTAGTGCAGGGTTTAAAATTGTTCAGTAACCGTAGTTACTATCAACTCATACAAATACCCACATTTTGATAAGCTAGTAGAAAAATAGAATCAATGAATGTGATAAAAAGCCAAGGAAAGGAATTTAGTATGTAGGGAAAGAAATGCTAGCCACTAAGGGCATGGAATGTCATTGGAAATTGAGTTAGGAGACTTTAATCAAGGTATTTAAATGCATTCTACAATAGAGTACAACTTACACTCTCTATTTAAGTCTGATTCAATACAATAATGATGGACTTTTATTACAGGATGGCTATTCAGTGATGTCTAAGAAATGACTGTAGACAAATTATGTCCATGACATACTACAAATTTCATATCCATAAATTAGCTGAACACGCCAGTCCTAAGCATCTTAAGGTCTGGAAGGCTTCATTTCGCTCTGAACTCTCGTGTCTTGGAAATACATTTACAGAGGAGGAGATGGCCTTTTGTCACCATTGCATCATAAATTATTAGGCAATCATCACTCTTTGTATATGTCCTTTGTTTGAAAGTCTACAATGCTCTGTCTATTCAATAACAAATTTTTGACACCTCTTATGTGACCATCAAAGAAAGTTTAATAAGACCAATAATAATAAAAAAAAACTTCATCAACTTCCATTTGTGGATACAAGTTGAAGAAAATAAATAGAATTAATATAATAATCCAATGAATTGCCTCACAAATATAAAATATTAACTTGACATTGGGGTTCATAAAGTTCTTCTGATAGGTCTGTGTCATCTATAGAAATGCCAATCATGGGCCCACAGTTCTCTCATGCAATCTTGCTATTAGAAAGTAAGATTTCCAAGAGTTCACGAACGTGGCCCAGAACAGAATGACTTCTGCACCTCAGATCAAGGATTCTCAGTTGAGTTGTGTGCGATGACATTTGTACAGGAAGTGTATAAAGGTCAGCCATTAGTGGAAGGCTGATCATGAGAGAACATTAGGAGCATAGCTAAATACGAACACCAAATTTTAGACTCATGAACTGGTAATAAAATGCTGCCTTTGACGAGGCTGAAAACCTTTAGTGGACACAGGAGCAGGACTCAGGAACTCAGGCTCCACTCTGCTACCTAGATTGTACAGCAGGATGCAGAGCAACAACTCCCACATTCCACAGGCAGATGGTTCAGAAAACATGGTCTGACCTCAAACAAACAAACGATAACATTTCTGTTAGCTTGCGTCAACTTTGCTTTCATCAATCTACGGTGCCTGAAAATAATCTTTCTGATCTTTAAAAAAAATACTTTAGCATAAAATTTATCTACTATATGAAAGAACTTTTAAAATTCCTAACAGAAGCAAATCGTCCAAGTGGAGCAACTGTCTTACCAAAGACAACCCGGGTCGCGTGAATGGGATGAGGCCAGGTGTAGACATGAAAGTAATGCTTATCACAAAATCGCCCAATTTTAGGCTTCTTGGAGTAGCATGTATCAATGTAGTCTGTATCACAGGTTCTTAAAACCATCATGGTTCACCCCAATGAAGTCACGCTCCAAGAGTCTCTTTAGCTTCGTTTACTTCATTCTCTGAACTTTGAGGCAGGAGGGACCTTAGAGTTGACTTTGTCTCTCCACTAGCAACTCATTTTAGGTGTGGTTTATCAAGGCCCAGGAAAGTCTCCTGATTCATATGGCATCTGCATTCCAGTGATGAATGGCCCACAGGTGACTTGAGCTACTGTCCTGGAAACCATTGCCCAGCAGTGCTTCTGCCTAGCTTTAGGAGTGGCATGTCCTCAAGAGTTATCTCAACTCGCTGTGCCTGCTTTTCTGGGTGGCCATAGGCCTATACATAATATTCTGAACTTGCTCTCTTTGGTCTAGTTTTTCTGAACCACAGCTAGGTCTGCTGAAAGGAAAACAAAAAAAGAGTGAATTAAGCTGAAAAAGGCCAACTTCATGAACCATAAAGCCTCATACCAGTGTAAGGAACTTTCAGAATCGTTCAGCTTAAGTGTGCTCTGTGATGTTTACCCTTGAGAAACTGTATATGTCTTCCAGGGATATGTGGAATACAAAAACATCTGTGCCTCAATTTATCCACAGAAAACTGATTGAAGATATTTTAAAGATAAATAATATATAAATGTTAAGTGAATCTTTATTAAAAATGTTACCCTGAAGTAAGCTTGAAATTCAACAGAAACTCAACCAATATTTATAGAATTTGTGTTGCTTTATAATACCAGGGGCTAGAGAGATGGTTCAGAGGCTGAGAGTATGCACTGCTCTTCTGAAAGACATGCATTGGATTGGCAGCATCCACAGGGTGTAGTTCGCAGCCTCCTCTAATGCCAGCTCCTGGGGATCTGCCACCCTTTGCTAGACTCTTCAGTTATCTGTACTCACGTGCACAGACACTCACTGAGACACACAGATATATTAAATTTAAAGGAATAAAAAGCAATCTTAAAAAAAAAAATAAGTATGCCAAAATGACAACTGATGGAAGAAAGGGTTAAATAAAGCTGGGATTCTATGTTTACATAATTAAGAGAAATGCATTTTAAAAGTTCCCATAAAATGGAAACACATCAGTTTAATTCTTGTCAGTAATTTTTACACATAGGCACTTCTGAATTTTCAACAGTCCCATAGCAATTTACAGCATTAATAAGAAATTGAATTTTCAGAAGTTAATATACTTTCTCTCCATGAAGCACCAACTTGTACAAAGATTCACAACATGAAACTTTCCCATTTTCATGCTTGTTCCTGTGTCGGGGAAGACTTAGTCATTCTCACCATTGATACTGCTGTCTCCCCATCACCCCTGAACACTGAGGTGATTTCAAGGTACCATGTATCATCTTTTTTTTTTTTTTTTGAGATAGGTCCTTGCTACATAGCCCTGCCTACCCTGAACTATGAATGCAGTTCTGTCTAACCTCAAGGTCACTACAACCCTCTTGCCTCTACCTCCAAAATACTAAGAACAGAGGTGTGCATCAGCACTTCAAGATCCCTACGCTCTTTCAATGTTAACATCCTCTCTCTACTAAACCTTTCTTAACACCTCTCTTCAGTCTCCATGGCCCCTGCCTACAAGATATACAGGAATAAAGATAGAGTAGAGACGGAGGGAATGTTCTATCAATTCCTGGCTCAACCTGAGATCCATCCCATAGGAGAGAGCCGTCCATTGGCACTAGCAATGACACTGCTATGCTTGCAGATGGGAGTCAATGGCCTTTCTGCTTCTGTTACTCTCTAGCTATAAAGCTTACTTTCTGCTATTCTATCCCAAGGACTTTGAGCATCTTAGATGCATAATATATTACATGTCTACTCACAGCCTGGCACCCAGCATGACAAATACATAGTTGCTCACTTTGTCTTGGCTAATATTCCTATTCCTCATCAAACATCATCTTATTGACTGTCTCCCACAACGCAATTAAAAGAATGAAATATCAGAGATAAGTTCTCTTTTTAACTTGCTCCATATAGTACATGACGATAAGGAGGCAGTCAAGGGTTTCATATATAGTACTTACTGCTGAGTTTACAATAGCAATGTTCTAACAGAAATGAAACCATGCAGGCAGATATGTTTTTAACCCAGAAAACTTTCTTAAAAGAACTTCATTTTCCCTCCCTCCTCCCCCCCTCTCTCATTCTCTGTCCCATTCCTTCTCTCCTCCCTGTCCTACCCTCCCTCTTTTCCCTATCCCCTCTCCCCTGCCCCTCAGAAAAGGAAAGCACCCCTACTAACCCATCCCAAGTCATCTAGTTGGATCAGGACTGAACACATCCTCATCTCCTGTGGCCTGGCGAGGAAGCCTCACCAGGCAGAAGTGATCTAAAGCAAGCAGCAAAGTCTGAATCAGAGATAGCCTGCTCCCCTTACTAGGGAAACCACATGAAGACTGAACTGCCCATCTGCTACAGCTGTGTAGGGGGCTTAGGTCTAGGTCCTTGGTTGGTGCCTTAAGTTTCCATAAGCCCCCATGGATCCAGGTTAGTTGGCTCTGTTGGTCCCCTTGTGGAGCTATTGTCCCCTCTGTGTCCTTCTATTCTTTCCCTGACTCTACCACAAGGCTCACTACATTCTGTCCAATGTTTGGCTGTGGGTCTCAGCATCTCTTTTGATGTATTGCTGGGTGGAACCTCTCAGAGGACAGCCATACTAGGCTCCCATCTGCAAGCACAGCAGTGTCATTAATAATGTCAGTGGATGGCCCTCTACCATAGGAAGGGTCTCAGGTTGGGCTAGGCATTGATTGGACATTACCTCCATCTCTGCTCTCTCTCTTTATTCCTACACATCTTGTAGGCAGAGGCCATGGAGACCAAAGAGACAACTCTCCAACTAGACAGGACTCCTCATGGAGGGAGAGGAACACCAACCTACCCTCAGAAACGTTAATGACATTCTTAAAGACATGAGTATATATGACGATTGAATAGAAGAAAACCTTATAGTTTTATCTGTCTATGGCTCCTTTGGTTGATGGGCACAGGAAAGAGGAAATTTTCTTATCACCTCACATCACTCTAACCAAAGTTTTCGACAATCAAAATTCAGAGGCAGCCCACATTCTAGATGCAGGAAAATAGTCAAGAATTGAACAGAAACAGCAACACGCACGCCAGTGAAAACTCACTTTTTTCGTAGGCTTGTGGTCCATCACCACCACAGCTGAACTGTAAGAGTAAAGTATTTGATTTAACCTCCTTGTGATGAGATGGCCTAATCTGTAAGAACACTATCTGTATCATGGGGCTTGTTGTGGATATTGTAGTGGTAAAATTGTAAAGGTCTTCAAAAAGTGTGTAGCACATGTGTTAGGTGTGATAAATAAAATTTCAAATTATCTGAGTTATACCAAAACAGTCAGTTATGAAACAATATCCATGTAATAAATAGCATATCAATAACCTGATGAGATGTAAGGGAGGCTTGGGGGTCTGAGGAGAAACTATGGTGGTTAAGGCACATGCAACATATGAATAGAGAGCTGATCCATGTCTCCACCACCCAATATAAAAGTCAATCACAGGAGTGCACATCTGTAACCTTAAAGCTAGGGGGATGGACACAGATGGGTCCAGGAGGCTTGCTGGCTAATAAGTCTCTTCAAATCAGTTTGCTTAAGGTTCAGTGAGTCCCTGTCTCATAAAACGTAAGGTGGATCGCAACAAAGGCATATGTGGTACATGCATGCATGTAAACACACATGCACACAGAGGACAGGGGAAAGGGAGGGAGAGATAAAAGGAGACACACACACACACACACACACACACACACACACACACACAGAGAGAGAGAGAGAGAGTGACAAGGTGACTTTGAAACAAAGGAACCCAGGCCTAAGTATCTACATCTCCACAGTATTTATAAAAGCTTTATAAAAAGAGGAACGACCATGGGTGAAGGCTTATGGATGGAATGGCACAGAACTGGAATATTAAAGAAACCCAGTGTCCCAGTTATATTTTCACTGTTGTGATAAAGAACCCAAAAAAAAAATGGGGCATAGGAAAGAAAGCACTTATTTCAGATTACAATTCCAGGTTACAACCCATTATTTTAAGGAAGTCAAGGCAGAACTCAAGCAGCCAGTCACACCTGGCCAAAGAGTATAGACAGAATGAATGCACGCACCCTTGACTGTTTGCTTGCTTGGGTTCATACAGAGCAGGATCGCCTACGAGGGCATGATGCCACCCATAGTAGGCTGCATCTCTTCACACCAAGAAACAATGACAGCACTCCCTCACAAATACACACAGCCTGAGTTGTGTAACTCCTCATTCCCAGACTGTCCTGTGTCGAGTTGATGACTAAACATTGCACTAAGGTGACCAAGTGGAGCGTCTGAAGCAAGCAGGGCCCCAGGTTGGGTTGAGATGGAAGACTTGATCACACCAAGCCATATTAAGAAGGAAGAAGAATTTTGCACTAGAGGCCAAGTGCCACCCTTGAGGACAAAGAAGGAGCTTTGAAGAGAGGAACTATATTATTAGATGTCTGATTTAATCCCCAAAAGATTCTGCTTTGTTTTTGTGGTACTAGACAGGCAAACCCAGGACTGTGCACAAGCTTTGCAAGTGACTAATGACTGAGTTACACTTACGGCTCTTTAGATATCTGAAAAAAGTCCATGTTACCTGCTGTGAGAAGAGTCCAGGGTGACTCAAAAGTCTTACTAAACCACAGAATCACTATTGGTTCAACTGTGAGAAGTAGGAAGGGAATTGCGTGAAGTGTCACTTGGACTTTGCTCAGGGGCAGTTCCATTTGAGATTCCCATGAGAAGCCTAGGAAGCACGTACACGGAGGCGTCCAGAGCCAGCCTGGAAAGCTTGGAGCCAAAGCTAAAGCTATCATAACTGAGGAAAACTTTTAAGAGACATGAAATTAGGGATGTGTGGGGACACAGAATTAGGAGAACTCATTACTCTGCCTTAGTATGTACTCCACAGATAGGGGTTGGATAGATGTGTAGGCTATAAATAAATAACTTAAAAGGGACACAAAGGGGAAAGGTGGGTAGAGTAAGGAGGACCAAGTGTTGCTCGGAGCCCCACCCCTCCCTGGCTCTCCTGCCAAGCCTTCTCTTGTCTTCCACTAGGGGTGTTTGAAACAGAGTGCCTAGCGTCTCTTAGTTGATTAGTCAGTTCTTTAAAGGCCTACCATCTCCCCTTCCAGCATCCATTTCTTCAACTACTGACATAGTCAAATGATTTGCCTCCCTAGAGGTCTTCAGTGGGCCCTGCCGGAGTCTGAAACCCAGTGTTCTGCATTTTTGCTTCAAGGCCCTATCTCCTAATGTCCTAATTCCTTCTCTGCCCTTGTGCCTATGATATTTCTACGTCAGTCAAACTAGATCATCATGACCCCTGCCTCCTAAAATGCAGTTCTTTCCTTTGTGTGCCTAAGAAAAGCTCCTTCTGTGATTCACCGAGACCTCCCAACTCTCTGATGTAGATGCTTTTAATACTTTCTGGCCGAAGAGTTTGTGTTTTATACTATTATTGTCACATTTTGTTTGACTTTAAACTATATTCACAGTTGTTCCCTGTCCTGTCTTACTAAATGCATAGGAAGACCTTGGCAAATAAAGTCATGAATGTGAGGAATCTAATGGTCCCTAGTGCACTACTGGCCCTAAATAGGCACTCATATCTTTGATGACATAAAATAAATATTTCTGCTAATACTGCTCACTATGGAAGCAACCATATGAACTCTCTGATGTTCTTTTTAAAATGTTAATATTACTTCGTTTCACAGAAATATATTGTATGTAAAGAGATGACAGATGATTGGTTGATTGATAGATGACAGATTGCTAGCTACCTAGCTAGATGATAGATGATAGATAGATGATAGAGATAGATAGGTAAATAGATAGATAGATAGACAGATAGATAGATGTTAGGCAGTAGATAGATTGTAGTGAGATTATAAAAATGTTGGATTCTTTAAAAAATCACAGAAATACTATAAGTATGTGTCTTCATTTTAATCCCAGGTGTGGGGATACAAGGCTACTTAGGACTGTGCACAGAAGCTGATTATGATTTACCTTGTCCTCCAGCAGAGGCATGGTTTGCCAGCTGCAGATAGTTTCTGCAATTGTGTGACATGTGGAATTCTGGGAACGTCTTAGGAGGGATGTGTGTGTGTGTGTGTGTGTGTGTGTGTGTGTGTGTGTGTGTGTGTGTGTGTGTGTGTGTGTGTGTGTGTGTGTGTCAGTCAGATTGAGAGATTTCCTATTTTCTCTCTTTCCTCTATCCTAATTTCTCTCCTATCTAGTGTTAGAGGGTAATACCAGGCTAGGAGAGTGAGAAAAAGAAGAGCCTGCAAATTAGCAAAAACAAGCTACAAAAGGTAATACATAGACAGACACACAGATAGACAGACAGACAAACAGACAGATTTATTCTCATTTACATAATGTTGTTAGGTAAATTGTAAAGAAAGACAAAAGATCAAAAAGAAAAAAATCGTATAAGCAAAAGTAATAAAGAAAAGTGGGATTGACACATCTCCACTTTTTACTTGTTTGTAAGCCTGATCTATATCTGTGGCTCACCATATAGGTAATACCCTTGGGCTTTGCTTGATAAGGTTAAAAAAAATTTCTATGATATACCAGTGTATACTTCAGACAATATGTCTTAAGAATTTTTTCCACTTCTTTTCCAGCTCAGCTATAAGCTTCTCTGGGGAATGAGCTATAAAACAGAGATCTGGTATTATCTGTCTCTTCCACTTCAGGGAACTGCAAATTATGTGTTTTGAGACAGGAGGAAGTGAAACATTGATTGCATACAGCATTCAATATCCAGGAAGGTGTTCTCATTAACACAATAATCAACACAGTCCTTTGATTGAAACATGTTTCAAAATCAAACTTTTTTATGATTTGACAAATATAATTTATTCTTTAATGGATTTCAAGCCACAGGTGTAATTTGTGTTTTCTGAACACCAGATATACAATTAACACATGGGAACAAAGGAAATGCCAATAATAATTTAAACACTGGCTATCAATGGATTGATTACAAGGAAGAATAAGGCCCATTCCTAGCATTTCTGAGTGTCTACTGAGATAAATCCCACTGGGAATGCTGGAATCAGCAATGTCCTGAGAAGTCCCCTAGCATGTGTGATATTTATCCATAAGCCTCTCTTCTCACTCTACATTTCTGCCTAAGAAGAAATAAATACTTCTATTTTGGCACAGAATTACTATATGAAACAGTCAGTGGAATTTTTTTTTTAGCACAAACTCTGCCAGGCACAGAACTGAGGGTTTTAGACTTAAAAAGTTTAATTTTTCACAATAACATAAAACTGTAGCTAGCTCTGTACCCAGATGTATAAATGTAAATTTGAGGAGATTAAACCGTGTCCCAAAACTGCAGAGGCCTTTGAGTACAAGAGCTAAGATTCACACCCAGGCAACCCCATGGGAGAATCTCTACCAACCCCATTGTTACCTGTTCTATTTTCTCGGTGTCTCCCCAGTGTCTGGGTACCTAGAAGTGTCTCACCATGCAAATACAAGAAGCACACCTATGAGATGTACCTAACCACTCCATAAGGCAGGGAAATGACACCTACCATGTATCTATGCTTCCTTCAAGATTTAATCAGAAGCCATCTTCATTTTGAATATCTTTCATTTTTTTTTCTAGGAACACTAAATCTTCGTGTGTTTCCAACTAATGCTTCATGTCCTGATGAAATAGTTTCCGTTGAATTCCTTGTCACATTTTCATATAACAATGATTGTCCATTATGTCATATGCTTTCTTCATAATTGAAGAAAATCCTTTTATGGCCATCAGAATACATAAAGGGTCTATGCAGGGACCAACTGGCACATATTGGCATACTGTATTCGTTCTGCTGATGGTTTGATTGACAGTTCTCATCTATAAGATGCCTTTCATGTCCATGCCTCAGTTTACAACAAACTTGTCACATTCTCACAGGTCCTGGTAAGAAGTTATAGTTCCATATTTCTGAACGAAAGATCTTAAGAACAGACTTGGTCTGCTGTGAAACCAAAATTTCACAATAATATAAAAATGAGAAGTAAAAATTCTTCCAGATAAAGCCAGTAGGAAGGACTTTTCTTGGCCATTTAGTACTAGCCATTTTTATATTAATAGTCACCATTGAAAGAAAACTTAAATGTGTGACTCATTTATCAGAGTTGGTTTTGTTTGTTTGTTTGGGAGTCTGGTATGTGTGTCTGTTTGAAGAGTTCCATTTTGTTTCTTGTTTGTTTGTTTGGGGGTGCTATGGTTTGTGTGTTTCAGGCTATGATTGTACATTTGTTTGTTTGGGGGTTCTGGTTTTTATGTTTGTGTGATTAGGGGTTCTGCTTTGTATGTTTTGTGGTTTGGGGGTGGTTCTGGTTTGTATGTTTGTTTGGGAGTTCTGGTTTGTGTGTTGGTTTGGGACCACTGTGGTGTGTTTCTTTGGGGGTTCTGGTTTTGCTTGGTCTTTAGGTTGTCATGGAATCTTCTCTTAAGACAATATGTCACTTCCTGAGTGCATAACAGTGGAACTGCTTGGATTTCTAAATTCTCCAGTTAATAATGTAGTGGTTGGGGCTGGATGTAAAACACATGAGCAATATATGGGGACCAAGAGGCTTAAGAAAACATGAGTGTAAAATACATCATAGATGAACCATGGGGAATAAAGTACTATGGCTTCAGCCATTCAACCACCAGCCCCAACAGGCAAAGCCATAAAAAACTGTGATAGAATTAACCTTTGGGTCTCTGTGGTTGTTTTACACACCAGTATTAGTACATTAGGCTAGAATGTTTAGAATTTAACTATATTTTCAAGATAGTATTGATGTGTTTTAGCATCTTATAATCCATATAAATATTGTTACTAATTATCTACCATTCTTTCCTCACAAGATAGCCTTTATCTTTGGAGAATGATCAATCTCAGCTGAGAGGTAGGAATGTCCTGAGGCCAAAAAAACTGAGAAGTAGAGTGGAGGTTTTAAAAAAAATTCTGTTGATAAAATATTTAAGATTGACTGAGCTGAAATACCTCCCAGAGAGAAAATATTTTGTAAATGATATGCAAGTCTTTAAAAGTGTCAATATTGGACAACTTAAAGACCCTCCCCTTTGTGCACCTCTCACTGTAGCTACTGGGCTTCCAAAGGTCGGCTTGAACCCTCTGGTCAAACCCCGGTTCAGGAAATCTACTTGTGGAAGCTGCACAGCAGGCCTTAAAGACACCATTAAACCGACATCTGCTCTGAGATGCACGAACCTTAAATAGCCTGAAAGCATATAACGTTCCACCCCAGCTCAGGAGAAATAAAGATAGGGGCAATAAAGTGTGAAGTAAAGATGTACGTCAGTGAAATATTAATTTAAACGTGTGCAGGTGTGCGGGTGCATGCTCTTGCATGTGTGAGCACTTGCTCTCTCGCTCTCACCATCTTGCAGTCTCTCTCTCTCTCTCTCTCTCTCTCTCTCTCTCTCTCTCTCTCTCTCTCTCTCTCTCCCCTCTCCCTCCCTCTCTCTCCTTCATGTTCAGATCAGCTGTAGATCCACAGCACTGAGTACAGAGCTGAAATACCATAAGCTCAGTTCACTGGTGACATGCACTGTGCATTATTTATAAAGAACGTCACCTTGTGCTTTTTGACGGTTACCATTGAGGCCATACGCATCTGCGACACCTTTAGCCATGTAAATGTTCTTGTCTTCCTAAATAATAATCCAAAACACTTTGAATGTAAACTAGAGATAGACATCGCTCAATATGTGTCATCCTCCTCAGCTGAGACCATTTCGGGGTACCTTGACTCAAATGATACTTTCAGTATCTCCATCCCCAACACACTTAAAATTAATGGAAAGTTGAATTACACCCACTGTCTCTATTTTTAAAAAAACATTTTTACAAAGTAGCAAATTGTTTCCACTCAGTAAAAATGATGGATTATAGTATGGTGCAAAAAAATTAATGAGCAGATGGAATACCAACCCATTATTCATTAAAATATTGCACTGGGTTAATTCAGCAGATAAAAAAATGGAGGCTATAGCAGATGGCCATTTATAGTTCTCTTGATTTCTTAAACTACTTCTTTACAGCCAGAACTGCTCCTATATTTAACTTGAAATGCACAGTTCGTACCATATGCGCTGTAAGCAAGCATTCATGTGACCTTGTAAATGTCTCGTGGAAAGCGGCATTGGATTTTATGATTTACTTAAAGGAGCACCATGCATGCCCTGCACACGGTGCTCCCGCAGGCCCAGGATTCCAGTGACAGCTTAAATGTTCTAGACTCAGTAGATCCTGGCCATTGCTATCTGGTCTGAAGTAGGCTTAAGTAGGCACAGGGGTAAAATTGTAAAGGAGAAAGTGATCAGCTTTATTATAACCTCTGAGGTACGCCAAGCATACATAAAATTATTAGACTAGCTGGTATTTCTTTTAAGGCAACACTTTCCCTTTTATGAGACCTTAATTCTGTAACTTAACGCATTTTAAGATTCTTTCTACTAGCGTAGAGCAATCAGAATAATCACCTGGGAAAAGAGACTCAAACATCAGGAACCTATTTTTTAAGTATACATTACAGCTCAATATACATGTACCAGCTTTTTTCTTCTTCTTCTTCTTCTTCTTTTTTGACTTCTGAGTCATATGCCTACAAAGAACAGGGATACGCAGTATTCAAAGAAGTGATACTTACCCAAAGGAAAAGCAGGAAGCAACCTAGATTTGGTTATTATGTAAGAAGCTGTCTACTGTCACAGCGAGCTGGGCAGCGGGACAACAGACGGCGGGTGCTACATCACTGCTGTAGACACTTCAAAGGCTGGCAACGGGCTCCGTGAGGGTGGCAGTCAGCAGAGAACTTGCTTTAGAGGAGGGCAACACGTGGAACCAAGGGGCCTCTCTGGCCGCACTTTTCTAAGTGGTTCATATTTGAACTGCTTCTTATGAAACAGTTCAGAGCTCTACAGCTAGGATTTACACATTCCTCAGTGGGCAGGTCATGCTTTAATTACTTTCAATCATTGAAAATAGACAAACACCATCAGCACCCTTCATATGTGGTTCACACGTAGTCTTGAGTGTTAGGCAGTGATTAATAGCAAGATTTACATCACATCATAGTAAACAATGTGAGATCCAATAAATATACGTCAATACCCATTTCTTCTAGACCTTTCTTCATCCTCCATAATCAAAGTCTTTGATAGCTTTCCACTGAATGCAGTTATTCTGGCATAGAAGATGTATTCAAGCATTCTGATTCTCCTAAACGGTATACTCACTTCCTGTGTTAAGAGTACCCTAATTTAACTTGTGGACTCCCCTTCTCGGTTCTCTGTGTGGTTTGTGCCCGAAGACAATTCTCAGCTCTGTAGATAGTATCTGAATAGTCTTGGCAGTATTGTTCCTGGTGAGGCAGAATGAGTGGCGTGAGTCTGAGACCTCGACAATCATCCTTTTTGTCCCCCTGGGTCTTCAACAAAATGATGGCAGCCTTTTGGTGTTGTACTGCTTTATTACGTGTCTCCTGGGGTGCGTGAGTGGCCTCGTCTATGTGACTACGGAAACAAGGGGCTACTTCTCATTTGCTGTCACGTCATCGGAGCCTATCGGCACCAGTTAGGTGCTTTCAATAAAGGCTCTCACATTGTTTCATGTAGTTAGAAACTGTTGACTGAGCATCTATATGTGCCAAAAATAACTCTAAAAGAGAAGGACATATTACTACTGAATAGAACAACTGACCTTTACACACGTGAAGTGTCTCCTCTAGAGAGAGTGAAGGAGCTGGCTGACAGCTTATAAATGCCAATAGAATAACTACAGATGTTCATAGGGTCTGTGGGTCAGATCAGCAGAGTGACGTGGTGGAAACACCTGTAGACGGTGGATGGCCCTTTCGTGATTCCCAAGGGTGATTTTACCCCTACTAGCAATTTGTCTTGCCTAAAAATATGTCTACTCAGCACATCTTGGGTCAGAGACGTCACTGAGCACCTTGTAATATATAGGCCATCTCTTTCACATGGAGCACTCTCCAACCTGAGGTGGCAGTGGTGCCGTGGAGAAGACATTCTTGCATGACCAAGGCAGCCTCTTTAAAGGTGTCCTACTGGGATCACAAAGACTCATGTAAACAAACCTGAAAGTTTTAAAAAATTTTTATTAAATATTTAAAATATACATTTATATTATTACACATATGTACAATAAACTACTTAAAGCAAGAAGAACAATAAGACAATCAGGAAAAAATATATATACACACATACATATATATATACACACATACATATATATTAATTTCACAGTATTTTGGCTATTTGTATTTGGCAGCCTTGAAGAAATCATCTTTTGTATTTTGGTGAGTCTAAAATTCTGAATGTAAATCAATATCTATCACATCTCATCATTATCAACTTAAAACATCTATCTAGAACTAAAAAACATCTTAACCCCTAAACAGTTATGAACTAGTTGGAGTGGATGGAGAGAGCTGAGAAGTGGAAGGGCCTGAGCTTAGCCAGTATGAAGAACAAAAGTCTGTGCATGGGGAGTTTAGACAAAAGACATGAGCGAGCGACTGGCAGAGCAGAATAAAGAGTCAGCGTTTTAGTCTAAGGACAAGGATTCACCATTAAAGTTGTAAGCAAGGAAGAGGCTGGCTCCATGCTCCTTGCTCACCCAGTTGATGGAGAATGGCTTGTAGAGGGGCAAAGCAGAGTGGATGAGAGGAGGGTAGTCATGGCTCCGGAGATACACAAGACGCCCTGACTGTATTCCTTCAGAATTCCCAGGTAAAGCACAAGGGCCGATCATACATGGATGTCAATATTTTTGACACAAGATACTGAACATTGCAATATTCATGATACACTTATTTAAATAATCCATTGTTTTTCAAAAGTCCAAATTTAACTGGGTTTCTTATATTTTTAAATCTAAGAAATTTAGCAACACTCGGCATTCATGACTGGATGAATATGTACATATGCAAAACACTGAGTGGTACATATTTAGAAAATGAGCCAGCCTGTTATATTTCCCAAGCTCAAAAACAAAAGGATCTGCATAAGTAGTTTCTATGTGTGGAAGAAGGGTATGTATAAATACACATATTTTCATTAATTTTAGATAATTTGCTAAAGTGAATCATCTATTTTGATATTTATGCTTTCTTTTCATTATTTAAATGCCTCAAATTATATCTGAAACATCCTTCTGGTGATTCATACACATATACACACAAATACACATACATGCACATTATATATTCTTATATTACACATACCTTGTATTTTTTAGATACTATATAGTAAATAATATATCATCATACATGTGTATAGTTTCCTATTTTTGAACTCCATCAACCTGGAATCTAAATTCAAAATTCTTAGATAAGTTTCTTATTCAAATTTTTTCATATTTAAGTTAATATTTATAAATTCTTGTACTTGTTTCAAATTTTCTTTTTTAAAAAGGCACTTGTTTAGTTACCATAGGTTTTATTTTTTATCTATATTTGATTCTTGCAAATATCTTGTATGGTCACAAAGACCTTTTCTCTCATTCCCTATAAACACCAGGCTACTGTCAGACTTGGATCTACTAATTTTCCTTCTTATTGTATGAAATTATAAATTGGTGAGACTGGACCAGCAGGCATCTTTGTTAAAGACCACATCAACACTAAACATTCAGGATGGTTTCTGTACAATCTGAGCAACGAGCAACACGTGATACTTAAAGATGGCGGACAAATCGACATATGTTCCTTCCTGGCAACAGCGGTTGGAGGCAGAGAGAAACTTCTGCTGTGAGAGAACACAGAAGTGTGGTCATTTGGACGGTGTGGCAGTGGTGATCATCACCAATGGCTTGGCAAGTAACTTAGCCCCTTCTCTCTGCGTCCCAGCCGCAGCAGTCACGCCTGTAACCATCTCATTGCATCCTCTGCTACCCTCTTCTGACAGTGCTAGGCATCCCAGAGCCACACAAAAGGCAGTTGTTGGATGAAGCAACTATACTGAAAAGTGTGCCTCAGTACTGTACTTTTAGCATTTGATACTTTTATATATTCTAAAATTGGCAGTTTCTCCTGAAATCAACTAATCGAAAAAACTGTATGGAAAAAATAGACCAGGCGAGCCCCTTTGAAGACTTTGTTAACAATGTTTGATAAAGTGTTTGTGTCGAGCCCCACCGTCTTATTGTATTCCATAGATAAATTTATTCTATGACTAATAAAAGGTGAAATTTTATTCATTTACCCCTTCTTCTTATGAGATTATTAAAAAATATATCTCCAGTTTTATATCATTATAGAAGGAAATTATTCAATTTTTAAATAAACATTAAATAAAGAAACAAAGCACTATGTGGGCTAGTGCATATGCAAACAGAAGAGAAAAACTGAAGTGTCTAAATTCTAAGAAAAACACTTAAGGATATACACAGCTATACAAATATATTTCAACTACTATGTAAGAATTATTTACGTCACAGTATTCAATAAAGACTAAGATTTGAAGGCAGGTCAAAAGGAGTTCTCTTATGAAACAATTACTTGTAGTTTTTAAAGGTCGAGGTAAAAAAAATAATTAACGATAAAGCCATTCACAGTGAGGATTAGCAAGAAATCTGTTTACCTAGATCAGTTCCTCTCGATGTGTTGTCAGAATCATGAAGCATAAAATATTTTAAATGGGCTTACTGTGGAGAACTTACCCAGAAGTTATAATCATTTCCAAAAAAAAAATCAAAGTGTTGAATAAAGTTGCAAACATGCATGACTTGGGTACTTCAGTCGGAGTGATTGAGAGATGAACGTGACAGATGATGGGCAAATCCTAGAAAATGCTGTGCAAAATCAAGGGCCAGGTGTGGCTTACGGTCTTCATGAATGTTTACAGATGAACACGCGTGCATGTGCAGGTACACACGTATGTGAAATTTCTTAATGAAAAAGAATCATGTAAGACAAAATATGCCAAGATCTAAAAAGCATTTCAGAGCCACTTTTGATGACTTTTTGGCGGGGTCGGGGTTGTGCTGGGGGGAGCGTGGAGACGGGACTTTTTTATGTTAGATCACAGCAAATGTTGTGAATACAAGACAATTAACTGAGAAAATTATCAACCCAAATATAAGTCAAAAGTCCGTAATTCCCCGAGGAAGTTGACACTACTACTCATGAAACATAGCAATGTGCCATATCACAGGGACACTCAACAGCCCCAATACCCTTCTCACTCTAGAATTAATATCAGGGAACCCTCAAGCAGGCTTCGCCCGAGGCCACCAAACTTCTTAACTCCAGACAAAAGGTTATAGCTTAGGCATTTTTGTTTAGGAGAAGGCAAAATGACACTAATTGACTTAGGTGAATTGGCTTTCTGCTCTGATGACATCTTTTGTTGGTGTATTCATTTGTTAGTGTTAGTGTTCATTTCTTCCTTTGTTTAAATAAATGGTAATAGTATATTTTATGCTTTTTTTTATTAAAGCACACAAACTAAAAGATGATTTGACTCATAGATTTAGAGAACAAAGAAGAAGGGACTGTCTCTCCTCGGCTTAGAGGGTCCCTGGCTGCATAGTCAGGAAATGAGGCAGGCGAGACCACAGCAGAGGGCGCTGGACAGTGCATTCCTACAACCCATTCTCCTGAGAACTACACTAGCACGGAAGGCTAGCATTAGCCCTCTCAGGGTGTAGACCCTCAGTAGCCTAGTTAGCTTCCTCTAGGTTCCACTGCTATTGTTTCTACCACCCCACTGGCAGATGGGGACCCAGCTTCAAGTACATTCATCTCGGGATACACTCAGATCGTATCTAAGCTTCAGCAAAAAGCGGAACAAATTATTCCGCCCATTTTAGGAAACTTTTATACTTTAACAAAAATAGTTGTTAAGAGGATATGAAAGATCATTGAGAACAGACTTGGAGAGATGGATTGAAAGGTAGGACCAGGAGAGTGATTCTGAGATGCGCATTTTCAGCTTTAATATCACCAATCAATGTGAGCTGCAGAGAGCAGACACACTGGCTCAAGTGGGATTTGAACTCAGAACTCACTGTAAGAGTCTTTCATCCACATCATGTTCTTGAGTCACATACTCAGGGTGGGGTCTCATTGTGACTCTGAAAATGGTTTCTTTCATGAATGAGATAATCAAATTAAACATAAATGTGAAAGCAAGCCCTATAAAGTCACACACACATACACGCAATATTATAAAACGTATCACTATTGCATTTGATCTTTGCTATTGGAATGGGGATGTTTTAATACACTATGAATCTATTTTGCATCTTGGAAGGTAAAGAATCATTGTGTTAGAGCACTGTTATTCTACATCTGTCTTTAAAACACTAACGAAAGCTCACAGACTTCAGAACAAAGAGTGTTTCAAGAACTGGAAAGCCTGAGGCTGAAAGATTGCCCAGTGGTTAAGGAGCTGGACAGTCAAGCAAGAGGACCAGCGTTTGGGTCCCCAGAACCTGAGTAGAACCTGGGAGAGTGGTGGTTAGTGTTCAACTCCAGCCTTGAAAGGCAAAGAAAAGGCACTCCCTGAATGAGATGGCCAACAAGGGCAGCCAAATCCATGAGCTCTGGGTTGATAGAGTCCCTGAATGACATTGTCAACAAGGGCAGCCATATCCATGAGCCCTCAGTTGATAGAGTCTCTGAATGAGATGGCCAACAAGGGCAGCCAAATCCATGAGCTCTGGGTTGACAGAGTCCCTGAATGAGATGGCCAACAAGGGCAGCCAAATCCATGAGCTCTGGGTTGACAGAGTCCCTGAATGAGATGGCCAACAAGGGCAGCCAAATCTATGAGCTCTGGGTTGATAGAGTCCCTGAATGACATTGTCAACAAGGGCAGCCATATCCATGAGCTCTGGGTTGACAGAGTCCCTGAATGAGATGGCCAACAAGGGCAGCCATATCCATGAGCTCTCAATTGATAGAGTCCCTGAATGAGTTGGTCAACAAAGGTAGCCAAATCCATGAGCTCTGGGTTGACAGAGTCCCTGAATGAGATGGCCAACAAGGGCAGCCATATCCATGAGCTCTGGGTTGACAGAGTCCCTGAATGAGATGGCCAACAAGGGCAGCCATATCCATGAGCTCTGAGTTGATAGAGTCCCTGAATGAGATGGCCAACAAAGGCAGCCAAATCCATGAGCTCTGCATTTGACTGAAAAACACAACCTCAGAAAGAATCAACTGGAGAGCAATTAGGGAAGGTTGCTGACATTAGCTTCAGAATTCCACGTGCAAGTGCACACCTGCACTTGAGTGAGCATCCTCACACATGTGTGCTCACACACATGCAAACATGCTTACACACACACACACAGATATGCATATGAAAAGAACAAAAAAACAAAAGAATTGGATAAAATAATCCACTAAAGACTCATTGATTCAGAATATCTTAGAAAACAGTGTAGAAAATGGAAACAATTGGTTAAAATGTCTAAACTGAAACACTTCTGTATATTACATATCAATTATTTTTTAAGTAAAATAGCAAAATGTAACTACTGAAAATTGTTGAGCCTGTTTCCTTTAGGGACTATTTTAATAACTTGATAACATCCATAATTAGCCAACAAATTGGTTATATGCAAATGATTTTGGAAAGCATTTGAAAATATTTTAGCACATTAAAAATGTGGTATTGATTCGTATTTAGCTCAAACTTCATGTGACACCCCTTTCTCTATAGAGAGTGGACAGGTGACACCCCTTTCTCTACCGAGAGTGGACAGGTGACACCCCTTCCTCTACAGAGAGTGGACAGGTGGCACCCCTTTCTCTACAGAGAGTGGACAGGTGACACCCCTTTCTCTACAGAGAGTGGACAGGTGACACCCCTTCCTCTACAGAGAGTGGACAGGTGGCACCCCCTCCTCTACAGAGAGTGGACAGGTGACACCCCTTTCTCTACAGAGAGTGGACAGGTGACACCCCTTTCTCTACAGAGAGTGGACAGGTGGCACCCCTTCCTCTACAGAGAGTGGACAGGTGACACCCCTTTCTCTACAGAGAGTGGACAGGTGACACCCCTTTCTCTACAGAGTGGACAGGTGACACCCCTTTCTCTACAGAGAGTGGACAGGTGGCACCCCTTTCTCTACAGAGAGTGGACAGGTGACACCCCTTTCTCTACAGAGAGTGGACAGGTGGCACCCCTTTCTCTACAGAGAGTGGACAGGTGACATCCCTTTCTCTACAGAGAGTGGACTGGTGACACCCCTTTCTCTACAGAGAGGACAGGTGACACCCCTTTCTCTACAGAGAGTGGACAGGTGGCACCCCTTTCTCTACAGAGAGTGGACAGGTGACACCCCTTTCTCTACAGAGAGTGGACAGGTGGCACCCCTTTCTCTACAGAGAGGACAGGTGACACCCCTTTCTCTACAGAGAGTGGACAGGTGGCACCCCTTTCTCTACAGAGAGGACAGGTGACACCCCTTTCTCTACAGAGAGTAGACAGGTGGCACCCCTTTCTCTACAGAGAGTGGACAGGTGACACCCCTTTCTCTACAGAGAGTGGACAGGTGGCACCCCTTTCTCTACAGAGAGGACAGGTGACACCCCTTTCTCTACAGAGAGTGGACAGGTGGCACCCCTTTCTCTACAGAGAGGACAGGTGACACCCCTTTCTCTACAGAGAGTGGACAGGTGGCACCCCTTTCTCTACAGAGAGTGGACAGGTGAAATGTAGACCAGTATTAAATTGCCAGAAAGTCACAGTGGTGACGTTTTACTACTATAAGCAATGATGACAGTGACAATAGTTTATTTTCATTTCCCCATAGGAAACCCACAAGCTTTTTCTTAATATCCTTTAAATATTACTTCATGCATTTGCCTACAAGTATGTTTGTGTACCATATACATATCTGTTGCCTGAGGAGTCCAGAAGAAAGCACCAGAGCCCATGGATCTGGGAGCCTCCATGTGGATGCTGCAGTTCAAACCAGGTCCTGTGGAAGAGCAGCCAGTGCAATTAGCTAAGGGCCAATCCCTCCATCCCTGAAGAAAATTGCAATTTAATAGCCCAGCCTGGATTTGAACTCAGGCCTTCCGACCTTGAAGAGCACCCCTGCACCTCTCCACATGTTCTTTGTGATAGGCCACAGTAATGCATGTGCCCTAGGCCAGGTTAGCACTGAGATAGTTCTCAGTGCCAGGGCCTGTATTTCTGGGCTTTCGATGCACACAGAACAGACAGTCTTTACTTACTCCTTAACACTAGCTCTGTTCTCACTTACCCTGAGGGCAGTGGTTCGACGGTGCATCTCACTTTAACACTGCTGTAGAGTCGGTCTGCAAAGGAGAACTGCACAGGTTGTGCAGTGATAATTCTTCTGTGTTGTGTATAGTGGGAGGCTGCTTTGTTTTCTCAACTGATGTTTGCGCACATGCATGATGGCTCATGCATCACAGACTAGAATAAGCAATTAATAACTGACCAACAGAGCCTTCCTATGTGTATAGAGGGGCGGAGGGAAGCCCAGAGCACTGGTGCTGTGGGAGGATGGTGTGAGTACTCTTCACCTTGCACCATCAGCCTTCTGTCACCTAGATTTTTCATCCTGAGTTCTGCTCTGTGCACCCTCCATCCCAGGCCTCCAGAAGTCCCTAACTCTGCTTTGCCAATAATTTCTTTGCCAACATAAATTTAGTTTCTGGCCCGTTTCTCTTCCACATATGAAATTTAACTCATCTTTTAAAAATCAAGTTTACATATCACAGCTTCAGAAAATCATGAAAAAAAAAATTCCCCTACATCAGCCAGATCATTACTATGTCATCCATAATGAAGGTCATCGTTGCTGACATCACTCAGGAGGCTGTGCTGCCCTGTTGCACATGATCACTGTATTATTCTTTGATGTTTTTGTTATCCTTCTTTGATCTATGCAAACATGGTCCCCACCATCCCACACACTGCTGGACACAAATCCAGCAGGTGTTCTATACGTGATTATTGACGGAATTGTGGTGCTGGCAGCCAGTGAACATCTGAAGGCTGGTTGGTTTGAAGGCAGTGGAACCTTCCCGAGCATCTCACCACTCCACTTCTTGACTTGTAATTGAGGCTGCAAACCAGAGCACGTGCAGCACTGTGTATTCTTTTAATGTGCTCCACACTTACATTTCAACATTGCATTCATCCAGGGTAATAACTCCACCAGCATCGCTGATGGAAGGTGTAATTTATATCGGTGAAACTCTTTCTGAGACTTGATATTTAGAGGTGCAGGAATACAAATGATATTAAGCAGTAAGTGGGCAGAGAGGTATGAGTCAAGAATCTGTGTGGCATAAAAACTTACAGCTACAATTAAGGCTAAAATGTTTCACAATTAAATCAGGATGAAATGAGTGAGTGCCATAGGTTGTGCATTAATCAGAAAGGATATGCAAACCAAAAGCAGTTTATTGCTTACAAAATCTCTGACTCCCTAAAGCACCTATAATTATTAATTATTTATAAACAACACTGAAAGTGTTGACACTGTATAGTCCTATAAAATGAAACATAAAATAATAATGCCTCAGTCTTAGAGGATTCCTTCAAGTTAATGATGTGTTTCCATAAAGGACCTTGTGAAGTTCTAGGCGGACAGACATTGAGAGCCACACAGTAATGATGTCTATAATCCCCCCCCCTCTCTCTCTCTGTCTCTCTCTCTGTGTGTCTCTGTGTTTCTCTCTGTCTCTGTCTATTTCTCTCTCTGGATGGTTAATTATCTAAAAATAAAATGGACTCATAGATCCTCTGAGCTATTGCAGAAGGTGGCGTGGGAGAGGAAGGCCCTAAAAAAGAAGTCTGAATGGAAGATTTTCAGCTCCCAGAATACCAGAAGCCAGGCATGTGCTCTTTCCATGGGCCAGTTAGATAAACAACTGTTATGGCACCAGAACAGAGCCTTCCCAATTCTAACAGCTGTGGACATCACAAAAGAGCAAGCTAGCTCTTGATACATCCATGCTAGCCAACCAGTTAACAAGCCCCGCCAACTTACAGAGTAAACACTTTAGCAGCAAGCTTCTTCACAAAGATTCTTGAGAAAACGTTCCTCTGAAAAATAGCAAAAATATCCTCCCTGTGAGCATAGGAAATGACTATTTACATGGACCACAGGCTTGGAAATGCACCTACAATATCAGCTTTGTCCTTTACCCTACTCGGTTGCCAGGAGATTTAAGGGACAGAGAGTTCAAAAGAATCCATGAGGCAAACACCATCAGGGCTCATGAAAATCCCCACCCGTAACCAATGATGTATGGATTTAAACCCACTGCTACGTTCTATAAGTGCCATACCTCTGCTCTAACTCTTACATAGCCTTTGAAGACACTACATCATCCTCTGCCTCCTGTCCTGTTGCTCCTATGAATTAATGTCCTTTAATTCCTTTGCTTTCATTTTAGAAGAGTTGTAGACAGGGATGCAAGATAAATGCTGTGGACAATCTTCGCGATGCTCTCTGCAGCCAAGCCCCTCTTCCACTGTGTTATGTACTTGTTGACGTAGTGTGCTTCCCACCACGATGGTGCTGTGGCGTCTAACCTTGTCTCTTGAATAGACTGAACCACAGAAATTCTAGTTTCTTCTCTCTTCAAAGCTACAGGTGGAAGGGAGAAAGCTTCCTTAAAATAAAATGGGAAAATAGGTATTTCCCCCAAAGATTCAGTAGAAGTTTTAGTTAATGTAAGTTCTTTAAAGAATTTGGTATTTGTGTTTATTCTAGTGTTCCAGCATAAGTGCCTCTGAGGCCAGCTGCATGCTTAGTCAAGCCAGGAAGAGGAACTCACTTGTTTACAAATTATACCAGGAAAAGAGTTAGTGTAGTAAACTCAGCTATCATGTCCGCACACTGAATTAAGGATTCTTTTGTTCCCACAGTAACCCTCATGACCGTGCCCTTTCTTTTCTATTGTGTTTTCATGCATGCTAGCAATGGTTTTAAGAAAAAGCTACTCCCAGGTAAAGAGGGAGTGTCTTCTGGTATTGTGACTAAAGGATGCGTAAGCTCCCAGAAGACAGGAAGCCAGGCGTGTTGACAGGTGACAGTGAGACGTTCATTATGCACGGTGCTGAGGTAAAGCAGGCAATGATCTGTGAAGGAAACAGAACCTCATCCTTTGTATTTCAGAAGTGCTTTCCAAGATGGACTGTAGCAGCTTACTAAAAGGGCGAAAGAGACGCAAGTAATTTTACAAGGCAAAAGGATGAAGAGGCATACTCTCATCACTTTAAAGCACCTGAAGTGCACACAGTCTGAGTTCTTCCGAAGCAAAAGAGCTCTTCTCTAGGCAGAAGAAAAGTTCTTTAAAACGCACCACTCAGAAGCACCGGGCTAAATTGCCCAATTACTCGTGCTCTGTGGAAACTTTGAAGATGCAGTTCACATCATTTCCTGCGTCTGATAGCAAGCCTCCGCCTCCCAAGTGGGTGCTAGGATTGTAGGCATGTGTCCTCACTCAAACACAATGGACAGCCACGCAGTTTACTCTTCCTGTTCTAGGATAGGAAAGAATTAGTAAGGTCATAAGCTAGATATATATGTTATTACCATTTACATCTGAAGAGGCTATAGACAATTAGATTACTTTTTCCCATCTGTAAACCAACCAATTAGAGGCAGGAGAAGAATCGAGACAAAATTCTCACACAGTGAGTATATACCGTTTGTCTCTTTTTGCTTCTGGGTGTACTCACTCATTATGATCATTTCTAGATCAATCCATTTGTCCACAAATTTCGGGAATTCCTCGTTTTTAATAGCTGAGTAGTATTTCATCGTGTAAATATACCACAGTTTCTTAGTCCATTCTTCTACCGAGGGACACTTAGGCTGTTTCCATGTTCTGGCTATTATGTATAGAGTAGCTATGAACATGGTTGAGCATATGTCCCTGTTGTGTGGTAGGGCATTTTCTGGGTATATTCCAAGGAGTGGGATAGCTGGGTCTTGAGGAAGCCCTATTCCCATTTTTCTGAGAAAGCGCCAGATAGCTTTCCAAAGTGGTTGTCCTAGTTTGCATTCCCACCAGCAGGGATACGTACCATGAAAATCTTTACATAACAAGAAAGTGGGTCAGAGGAGAGGATATCCGATTGAGACTTTAGGCAAGAGTAGCATGGAAGAAAGAGGAAATTGTAGGACCCACAGGGTCCTGGAAACCTACAAGAAGAACTTTATGACAGACAGATCTGGATCCTGGGGTCCTCCTCAAACTAAGGCACCAGCCAAGGAGAATATAGGCAGTAAGCTTTGAACCCCTACCAAGACCTAGCCGACGAACATGATACTCTCCACCGTTGAGTGGAGAGTGAGATCTGACTCTCACACGAACTCTGGTGCCCCTTTTCTGACCATGTCCCCCAGATGGGGAGACCGGGTGGCACTCAGAGGAAGGATAGCTAGTTACCAAGAAGAGACTTGATATTCTGAGAGCATATATAGGGGAGGAGGTCTCCCTAGGTCACGGACATAGGGGAGGGGAGAAGGGGAGAAATGGGAGGGAGGGAAGAATGGGAGGAAACAGGGGAAGGGCTAACAATCGAGATGTAATATGAATAAATTAATAAAAAAAATTCTCACACAGGCTAGGCATGCTGATAAGCCCAAGACCCTGGCTTGGCACCAAAACTAGAGGGTTGGAGCGGGGAGGTAAGAGTGACCTATGGTCGGGGAAGCAGGCATGAGGCTCAGTAGCTGGTTTTCTTTACACGGTGACCCAGAATGAAGTCCTATCATGAAAGAGAGTAGGAAACCTTGTCCTCTCTCCTCCAAACATGGTCACTAGTGAGTCACTGAATCTCAGAAGAGAGAGGATCTAACAGTGCATGTGTTACCAACAATCTAAGGGACTAAGTGACCTGACTCTCGTCCTGTGGGCTATCCAATGTATGAACTCCTGCTCCGGTGGCACACAATGAACCCTGCACACCCAGCTTAGCATCAGTGTTACCTAGGGTTCTCCTCTCACACCCACAACCCTTGAGTGACAATAAAGAGGGCAACGCGATCCTCAGGACCACAGTAGGGTCACTCACTCTGTCACCCATGACAGCTTCTCCACTCAGACTTGACATGTATCCAACCCTGTCTTTCCATGCTTGCATACTTAAGATGGTTCCTCACAAACGCAGACTGACATGGTCTCCAATGCTCGAAGACTTCTGCAGGTAGCAAGTAAATGCCTCAACGTAGGGCAGTCATCTCAGCATGTTTGAAGACAACATACTAGTAGATGTTCACTGTGAAGAAGATGGGGCCAATCAAACAACTTTATATAGAGAACACAGGCCTGTTCTGTCACTGTCTGTGGGCTCCTGTGCTCACTTTCTTCTTCAGTATCTAGGGTAGGAGAGAGCACTGGCACAGGGTCTGATGAAGGCCAGGCTCACCACAAACTTGCTAAGTATCTGAGTCAAGGTGTCTTCTAGGTACCTTGAACTTCTGATCCTTAAGCCGCTACCTCCCAAGTGGGTATGAGGATTGTAGGCATGTGTCATTGTGCCTAGCAAGACAGTGTTGTACATCCAATCTGTCTAACTCACAGCCAAGCCTATGCTATAGTATCTCTTTTCATTACAATGGCTATAGAAGATGGCTTAAGGTTGGCTTACTTAGGTGCAGAATTAGCTTTCCATCCTTAAGCTTTTTTTTATATTTTTATCATCTTTTTTATAAATTTATTCATATTACATCTCAATGGTTATCCCATCCCTTGTATCCTCCCATTCCTCCCTCCCTCCCATTTTCCCCTTACTCCCCTCCCCTATGACTGTGACTGAGGGGGACCTCCTCCCCCTGTATATGCTCATAGGGTATCAAGTCTCTTCTTGGTAGCCTGTTATCCTTCCTCTGAGTGCCACCAGGCCTCCCCATCCAGGAGACGTGGTCAAATATGGGGCACCAGAGTTTGTATGAAAGTCAGACCCCATACTCCACTCAACTGTAGAGAATGTCCTGTCCATTGGCTAGATCTGGGTAGGGGTTTGAAGTTTACTGCATGTATTGTCCTTGGCTGGTGCCATAGTTTGAGCAGGACCCCTGGGCCCAGATCCACCTGTCATAATATTCTTCTTGTAGGTTCCTAGCTCAAGCTTTTCCTTCCAGGGAAGGCTGCTCTTCTCATTTTCTTAGCAGCACCTCCCAATCCTGAGGGTTTCCACCTGAACCCTTCTACCGGCATTTGATGTTCGCTTCCTCTGTACCCCTGACCTTTTGTGAGAAAAAAACCCAGAGTTCTTCCATCTGCCTCGTCCTTTCTACTTCCTGTCCTTCAAGAAGCTCATAGTCCCTGTACGTCAGCACAGTGAGACACTTCGATCCCATCTAGACTCCTTCGTGTGTGGTATGTACATAGTGAAAGCCAATTACTGTAGCGAGAATTTTGGAATTTTGGATTCTTTAAATATACAAAAATATTATGAGATTAGGTTTCCAGCTTAATCCCAGGTGTGGGCATATGAGGCTGCTTCACAGCAACTGTTTCCAGTTTGCCATGCGCTCTAGCAGAGGTGCGATTTTGCCAGCTGCTGATAGTTCCTGTGATTGTGTGACATCTGTGATTCCTTGGGCTTTTCAGGGGATACATAAATTCTGGAGTCCCAAGAGGTGGGATTCGGGGAGGGCAAGGGCTTGGTGGTTGCTGTTGGTCACAGTTTGTTAAGTATTACCATGCAGCGAAGAAACAACACCAAGAAGAAATTAGATATGCCGATGGCAAAGACCAAACTTGCCCCAAGGAGCTTAACGCCCCTAATCAGTAGAAAGTATTCTAATAATAATGACACTGAAATTCCAAGCCCTAGTTTTACTCAAGGGTCCCTTTCCTTTCCTCTCCATCCTTTCCCCCCTCATGTCTAGTGTTGGAGAGTTAAAAGGTTGCCAAAGAAGGGAAGGAGAAGGGTGGAAGAAAGACGAACCCACAAAGTAGCTAACGCTTACTGGAACTCAGCCGCTAGAATAGTTTCTCTTATGCTACTATGTATGCTGCAAATAAAAAATGATCCAGCTTTCCTTGTGACACTATGTGCTCTAGATTTTAAAAATTCAAATAGTTAAAAACAGTGTCAAAGGGAAGTTTAAGAATTGTGAAGATGGAGACAGCCCAGTGGGTATGAGGTTATTTCTGCATAAGTAAGAAATCCTGAGTTTGGATGTAGAAGACCCATGTTAAAACAGTAACAACAACAAAACAGACACAGCCACACCTGCAGTCATAGCACTTAGAGGCAGAGATGGCCACTAGTGAGAGCGAAGCATTGATCTGACCACCAACAAGAACGTTAGCAGTGCGCACTTGTATCCCTCTCCCTCAGCACCTCTCACAAGCACACTGTATCTATATTTCATTTACCCAAACTCCAAGATTGGCTGGTTACACAAGCTTAAAGGCTGTTTCTGACCATAAGCCTATGGAGGGCCTGGGATGAAACCCACGTGTCTCAGTTTAGGGATACACACAAAGGAAACGTGAATACACGTGTTTTGATTAGGATGGCAATAATTAAAAATGAAATTGTACAAATGATCTCAGGGAATAATGATTAGACCAATTTAATAGAGACCTCTATCACCGCTCCACTAAAAGTACATTTCAGCATGTTGATGATTTAATCGAAGATTGCTATATTGCAATTCCCAGCTCCATAAAGCCTGTTCTCCAGCATGGCCATTATAATCCGTGCTTTATTAAACATCTGAAAGGAATAGTGTAACAGTCCTCCAAGGATAGTTCTATTAGAAAAAAATATAACAATCTACAGCATAATGTGCTTAAAAGGATTTTTAAAATAGTTTTGTCATTAAGATGATCAGGTGCCCAGTGATTCTCTTTGAGACATCCTGACTGAAGAGACGGCCGCACACCCTCTGCCTGGCCCGTGACATGAACTGAAGGACTGTCCGTCAGTGTTGGCAGGCAGGCTGATTCCACAAGAATAGGAATCCTCCACAGCAGTGCTCTCAAGAGCCGTCAGAATATGTATGCATGAGACGGGATCCATTAGACTGGCTTGAACCAGTGGGCAAGGTGGCCACATTAATGCTAGAAAAAAAAAAAAAAAAAAAAGAACCAATGGATAGCTCAGTCCACAAAGATAAATGCTTTAAAAATGCCAGTTAGACATTGAAGGTCTAGAAAGCCCTTGGAGAGCCAGTGCCATTGAGGCCACAGTGGAAAACCAAAACAGCTGCAGTTCCGTGTCAGAGGAGAAAGGCAGCAGCAGTGTCACAGGCACTTACGCAGATCTTGCTTCTTAGGAGGCAAGGCAGGCAGGAGATGTGCTTCCTCAGACGTCGCCATATCTGAGCCATTCTCGAGCTGTCCCCTCTCAGTGAGACTTCCCAAGAAGCACCCTCAACTCTCACACACATCCCCAGAGCTGTCTCCTAGGTGGCTCCAAATCCAGTTCCTCTGACAATGAAGATCAGGAGGAGGTGTCAGGACACAGCACACACATGCACACGCATGCACACATGCACATGTGCACACACCTGGATTAGGAAAGGAGTGGCACAGTACTATTGGCCAATAAAATTCAACTAGTAAATTATTTAATAAATATAATTTAATGTAATCTCATAATTTAGGTTCATGCTAGAAAAATCTACATTCTTAAATCAGACATTGTTTTAACAAGTGCAAGTCCATGACTTTCAAACAAATATAATGTCAATGTTTAAAATAAATTTTGCATCAAAGCTCATCGATATTCCTCAATCATGATTGAGATCACAAGTGAAGTTTTAATGGTCCTGAAAGTGAATTATTTGGCCAACTGAACCAACAAATTCACATTTCTTTGATGGCTGAAGATCAATTAACTATCCAGAGGTGACACAGGACTAGATGGGTCTGAAATGACCGAAAGCCACACTTTAAACAGAGCCTATCTCTGTACTCCACCCTCCCTGTGCTCAGTCCTCCCTGTGCTCCGCCATCTCTGTGCTCCGTCCTCTCTGTGCACCGTCCTCTCTGTGCTCCGTCCTCTCTATGCTCCGTCCTCTCTGTGCTCCGTCCTCTCTGTGCTCCGTCCTCTCTGTGCTCCGTCCTCTCTGTGGTCCATCCTCTCTGTGCTCTGCCATCTCTGTGCTCCGCCATCTCTGTGTTCCACCCTCTCGGTGCTGCACCGTCTCTTTGCTCCACCTTCTCTGGTAAGGTAAAAGATTCCTTCCACCCAGTGCTTGCCAATGCTGCCTTGATTCTCTGCATTTGAGGAAATGCATACCATGGCTCAGCAGGACTCGGGTACTCAGCTGCTCTCCACCTGCCATGAGACTTAAGGCAACTTAGCAAATCTCTATGAACCTAACTCTCACTTCTTAATAGCATAGTCTTGCTTTTGAGGAAAATCAATGAAAAACATGTAAAAGGAACTATTTCAAAACTGTCTCTGAGTAAGTGTTCAAAGCAACTATCTGGCAGGCATTTCACCTGGGATGTTATTACACATAGGTGGTGACAAGTCACACAGTGAATATACTTTTTTTTTAAAGGACTCTTAGAGGTAAGATCACAGGAGAGTAGGCTTGGCTGCCATGCTCGTTCATAGGACAGGAAACAGAAAGGGCCCTGGGCAGAAAACAAAGAGAAAGATAAGAATATGAAGGCAAAGCCGAAGGAAAGGGGGAAAGAATTTAAAGCAAAATAATCATACCTACACACTGTCAGCTATTCGATTATAAAAGAACATTGCAGACCAAATGCCTGCCCTACTAGCTATGAGGAAGCTATGCGCACTGCTGTCGTTCCCCTACATGGTCAATTGAGAGACAGAGAAGTCAGTGTCATCTCCAAGGTCCCACAGCTGAGGAGAAGTGACTGAGACTCGAGTCCTGGTGGCCTGACTGCTAAGAAGGTGGTCTCATTGCTATGCTAGTCAACATCCAGCCTAAGCCGCAAAAAGGCAGAGTGGGGATGAACAAATGCACCAAATGCCAGAGCTGAGAGACCTCCCTTAGAGGCAAAAACACCCAAGCATCCTATGACTGGACACCTGCCCAATACAGCAGGTCAGTAAGTCCACAGGTGATCAGGTCACTAAGTCCATGGGTGACCAGGTCACTAAATCCATGGGTGACCAGGTCACTAAGTCTATGTGTGGCCATATCACTAAATCCATGGGTGACTAGGTCACTAAGTCCATGGGTGACTGGGAAACTTACTAAGTCCATGGGTGACTGGGTCACTTACTAAGTCCACAGGTGACTGGGCCACTAAGTCCACGGGTGACTAGGTCACTAAGTCCACAGGTGACTGGGTCACTACATCCAGAGGTGACTAGGTCACTAAGTCCACAGGTGACTGGGTCACTAAGTCCATGGGTGACCAGGTTATTAAGTCCACAGGTGACTAGGTCACTAAGTCCACGGGTGACCACATCACTAAATCTATGGATGACCATGTCACTAAATCCACGGGTGACTAGGTCACTAAGGCCACGAGTGACCAGGTCACTACATCCATGGGTAACTAGGTCACTAAGTCCATGGGTGACTGGGAAACTTACTAAGTCCATGGGTGACTAGGTCACTTACTAAGTCCACAGGTGACTGGGTCACTAAGTCCACGGGTGCTGGGTCACTAAGTCCACGGGTGACCAGGTCACTAAATCCATGGGTGACTAGGTCACTAAGTCCATGGGTGACTAGGTCACTAAATCTATGGATGACCATGTCACTAAGGCCACGAGTGACCAGGTCACTACATCCATGGGTTACTAGGTCACTAAGTCCATGGGTGACTGGGAAACTTACTAAGTCCATGGGTGACTAGGTCACTTACTAAGTCCACAGGTGACTGGGTCACTAAGTCCACAGGTGCTGGGTCACTAAGTCCACGGGTGACCAGGTCACTAAATCCATGGGTGACTAGGTCACTAAGTCCATGGGTGACTAGGTCACTAAATCCACGGCGACTGGGTTGCAATGTAGAAATCATTACGCTTGCACTTGCAGAGACTGTGGACAGACCATGTTGCTTGAATGCATGGGGGTGAAGCAATCCAGGGCAAACTGTGAGAATGCTCAGACTGGCTTTGTGTTGGAAGCTCAGTGGAGGCAGCCTTCTTTAGCACATTCTACTGTACGGGTTTATCTGAGTTTGGGCTTTGCTTTCCTGCTCATAAACTACACCACGCTTTTGTTAACCAACAACTAACTAGATAGAATCATTAAAACTAATTTTTCATGTGATTTTGATCACGTTCCCCTCTTCCAACTGCCCCCAGATCGTCTCTACCTCCCTACCCGCACAAAGCTATGTTCTTTCTGGTTTTGCATCTAAGTAGACATGGCTGCCCTAACAAACAGGTGAGCCCTTCCCTGTTGGCTCCGGTCAGAAACCGTTCAGACTTGTCTGTATCCTGGCTTGATGACCCTTCCCCTCCTTTAGAATGTCTTTATCTGTGAAAATAGATACGACAGAATCTACCTGACAGGGCACTTGTGAGGATAAAAGATAGCTCCTGTACGAATGTCTGGTATTGTATACATGTTTGCTGAGGCTACACTTCAGCAGCAGATAGTTATTAAAGCAGCTAGACAGTTCCTAGACCATCACTGTTGGCAAAGCCATCTCAATGTTAAAGACAATCTGTAAATCACCAGGATCAAGCAGTTCTAAAAACAGGATGTGACGTTGGATTTGGAGCCATGTCTTTCCGGCATATCCAACCATAGTGCTTTTCTGCGGCCACCTGCTGCCAACAAAAGCAAGTGTTACGCATGCTCTCACTACAAAGAGACAATATATACTTACGGCGAGAGACACACTAGTCACCCCAGGTTTACTACTCTTCAATGCATACATGAATTGAAATAGTACATGTTTTAGAAGTGCAAACAATTTTGCTAAGGCACAATCAAAATAACAACTAACAAAGAAACAAACAAACAGAGCCTTGAAGCCTCTTTGTTCCAAGCCCAGTGTCTTTGGCAGTACAATTGCAGACATATGAAAATTGTGGCTAGTCTTTTAGTTTGTGAATAGTCAGACCCACTTTTTCCTCACACCAGGCAGAGCCCAGCTTGCGCCTCTCTCCGACCTTAAGTGGGGCCTTACATAGGACACATGGTCATTAATGCCTTGATCTAAAATTTATCCACATTATCATTAGAATGGTCCAGGCTTGCAAAGTTGAATTCTTGTGACCTTTCACCTTCAAAATCTCTTGGACATGTCCATTTCTAACGCATGATAGAGCATTGAGGTACTATGATTTACATTGATAACTAAGAAGGCTAAGAATCAGAGAAAATAAATTGTTTGAAGGAATTTTTGCTTTAAAGGGCCTCAGGATTTATAGTCTCCATCCAGCCTTTATTGTCAGTGACTTCTGTCAAGACTCTGGAGCAGGAATGCACAGTCTCCTGCATCTCATTCCAGCGGGGGATGCTGCACTTCACTCAGGGCTTGACTTTTATTTTTAAAGAACCATCTGCTTGAAGTGACTTTATTAATTCATTTCACTGTATTTTTTGACGTGTCTACAAATTACAGTTCATAAATTTTCTGATAACAAATTGTTCATAGGGCTCTAGGCAGAACGTAATGTGAGAGTCTAAATATAGAAGCGGTGTTTACATCTGCACACGAGTAATTCATACATAATATAAGCATGTTTGCCAGCACGGAGAGCAAACAGCAAGCAGTCCCAAGCCACACGAAAGCAATGCTCTAGATTTCCACCCCCAGGCCAGCGAGCCCAGCACGATGGTTGCAACTTCACTCTCATTAAACATTTCTGTATTATTTTACAGCACCAGGCTCCTATTCCTGTAATAGGAAACACACTGGCTGTTGGTCCTGGAGTAGTCACTCTACATGCGGTTTGTTTTCATTGAAGAAAAGCCTCAATATGTAAGTTGTGCGAGAGGATGACTTAACTAAGGGACACTGAGAGCAGGAGGAATCATCTTCCCCAGGGAAGTGCACACCAGCTGGTTATCCAAAGCCAGTGATCAGCCCTGGAAACATACATGCTAGTGACGCTGCACAGACCAAGAAGTTTATATTAAGGAATGTATATGTATACGTGCACATAACAACAATTAGTGAAAAGAGAAGCTATGGATTTGAAAGAGATCTAGAAGAGATATACAGGGTGGATTGGAGGGAGGAAAGTGAGGGGAAATGATGTAATTACATTATGCCATCAAAGATAAAATAAAAACTTCAAAAAATAAGATTATTAAATATAGATATACTACGAAATACCCAGGTCGAGCTAATTAGCATTGCATCAGCTCTTCCTCCTGACAATTGTAGTTTTGGTGGTTTTAGTGCTGTGGAGGCCCTTTAATACATATTCCTAGTAACTTTAAGAACACTCTGCATTATGGCCAAATATAACTAGCATGTTGTAAAGTAGACCCTTGGTCTTATTCCTACCATCTGAGAGTCTGTTTCCTTTGTGTCTCCTAGTTCATCTGAAGACAGTGACACAGCACCCCACTCTATGTAAACACTGCAAAACGGTGCAGTCAGTGCATTGTGTTAAACCCCACAGAGCTTTTCCTTCCTGTGGGGAACATGTAAGGGAGAATGGAATGGGGGACCCATGCCCTGTGGCTCCATGGAGGGAAAGGATGCTCAGGAAAGCGAAGGAGCTCCTGTCCCCATGGACTTAGAGCACTAGGCTTCCATCCAGGCTCATGGCTCCATCTTCCACATCATATCCTCACATTCTCCCCAAAGCATCAATATTAAAGGTCATTTGTGGGCTGGCAACATGGCTGCCAGCTTCATTTTAGAACTATTTATATTCTGAAAATGGATATTCATGAATATATATATATTGAGATGTAATATTCTTTATCCTTATTGCTGACTTTTATTGCTATATCAATTGAAAACTGTATGTAAATAAGTACAGGATTTTTATTTTCTTTTTCCCTAAATGGAGGGCAGGCAGTGACTCCTAATCCGTCCACATCCCTCTTCTTGGTATTGCAGTGCTTTTCTAGATTTTATTTATTCTGAAGGATTGTTCTTTTCCTGTTCTATACTTACCATCCCTTTCTTAAATGAACATGAAACCTAAGGTTCTGATCTTTTCAGCCTCGCTCCTTAACAAAGCCCTCGAGCTCCATGGCTCGTTCTAACTCCCTGAGCACGCTCACACTCATTTCCAGCTGGCTGCTAATCGACTTTGCAGTTGAAGTTCAGTCTTCTGTATTTATTGTGCATTCTAGGCAAAAGAATATATTTTGTGCATATTTACACAAACAAGAAGAGGCTCAAATGACAGGTTCTTCCTGGTTTTCCTAATATCGTTAATCTGGCCAATGTTTTCAGAATTATTAGGATTTGAAACCACAGGCATCATCAATAATATTTTCCTCTCATCACTGTCTTGGCACTTGATGATGGTGTCAAAATAACCTCTACCTTTTGGCACAATTTTCTTCAAGTCACTATCTAATTAATTTTGGACAAAAGTAAGTGCACTGTTCACTGCACCAACCTCATGTATAAACTATCCAGAGAGTTCCCTGAGACAACCTCACTATGCTTCAGGGCAACATAGAAAAATTATTTTGACCCATAAGGGTCTACCAAATGGGGACACTCATGGGCAAGGTTGTTGAAGGATGCCTACCCATCCTAAACTTCTCTGTCCCTGTTTTCCTAGAGTCCAGAAGGCCTACAGACTGTCCTGAATGCCCACTGGCGTTTTCATCATCTACATCTACTGAAAGCCTATCCTACTGAAAGCTCAACTCTAGTAAGATTAGCCTTGTCATACCTCATTATAAACATATCAGCACTATGGTACCCTGCTGAATATGGAGCCCTCCAAGCAACACCATTATGCCCTATATAAGGCATAGCCACTTGGTAAGTACATGCTGAACATTGAATCAAAAGGGTGTTTGAATCTCCAGGGGAAAGTGTCTTCAGAAGGAAGAAATGCTATTTATCATATGTAGAGCTCAGATGACATGGAGAACAACCTAGTCACTGGGCAGAGTAGGTAGATTGTCCTTGAAATGCCTCCATCAGTGAAACTTAGAATTTTGGAACCCACCCCCTCTCTCTGGTGACTCTCAAGATCCCATTATCAGAGGTACTTCATGGCTCCCTGGTGTAAGTTTTGTCCTTTCCCAACAGAACCCCTTCCTGGCCACAGTCAGACTCATCTACGCTTGAGAATCCAAGGTCATTGGTCCTGAGCTCTACCTGGAATCCTTATTTCACTCATCATGGCTGGGCTTTTCTTCCATCAAACACTCCACCTCCGGTGGTTGGATTCCCTTGCTTTAGTCCAAGGTTTTGTCTCATGTTGGACTGGTCTTTGGACTCTAAGTTGTTTCTCAATACTGCCCTCATGTCCTCTCCTATAGCTATATCTCTGCCCTTGAACCCCAGGCAGGTACCCACTAACTATTGGCATAACCCTTCCTAATCAAATGCCTGCCTCTCATGAAACCACTGCTCAGATACATCCACTTATTTTAGTGCCCTGCTCTTCAACGCAGAATTTTCCTTTGTGTCCTCGCTGCCAATGGCATGGAGTTCTGGCAGGTCACTTGACTTGCTCCGACAGTGAGGAGCTAGTGTGCATCTAAAACCTATGTTCCTCAGGAATGAAGGTCTGAATTAAGAAGCCTTGTCTCTTCTCCTCTGGCTCTTTACGTCTCCATGACCCAGTTTCTGCCCACAGATACAGTGCTTGGTAGGATGAGGCAAGCTGTGGGGAATTTCTCAGAGATTCCTTCTGCGAAGTTGGACTTAGCTGCCACCATGGGCATTCCTATGTTGAGCATATAAACTAGGATCTGAAGCAAAAAAGACCTGTCCTTGGTGATCCTCTGAGGCCACCGTCAGAAAATCAGCAATCCACATCACAACAACATACGTTTAGGGGAGAGGGCACTGAAAATGTCACCACAACCCTCAGCAGTCCTAATAAGGTGTATAGTGTGCACTTAAGCAATAAATACATCCTGGATTGCTTCAAAACCATTGAAATAAACCAAATCTCACTTTTTAATGTAGGCAATAAACTTTTCCCCTAGGATATCCATTAAGATTGCTCTAACTTAGAAAAAAAAATAGCAGCTGACTTATTCTGTATTCCTATAGCTCGGAATAAATAGATCAACTAACTTTAAAGTTGGCAGCTTTACAGTTCTCACAGAGAAGGGAAATTAAAGCCAAACTGAAGATAAAAAAGTAAGTATTTTTTTTATATTTATGAAGTCTTAAAATTACAGAGCTGAACATACAAGGTCAATACAATGCTGGCAGAGAGCTGGAGTTAAATATTTCCTACATTAGCTTTATTTCCTCAAGTGAGAAGCTACATGGAGGGGAGGCAATGTGAGCTTAGCAGCAGGCAGACAGCAGGCTGTGGCCTAATGCGCAGTATACGTGCACTCCGCCCACCCCCATCTCTCTATTTCTGTGTGTGTGTATGTGTGTCTCTGTGTGTCTGTGTGTGTGTCTCTGTGTGTCTGTGTGTGTGTGTGTCTGAGTTTGTGTGGTGTCTGAGTTTGTGTGTGTGTGTGTCTCTGTTTTTGTACACGTATGCATGCCACGCGCACATGCCATTCATTGCGCATGTGCAGAGGTCAAAGGATAACCTACTTGAGACAGATCTCTCCTCTCCTTCCATCAAATGGGTTCCAATGTTTTAATTGAAGCCAGCAGTCTTGGAGACAAACACTTCCTCTCTACTCTACCCCCACACTTCATCGGTCTGAACTTTTAAATTTAACTCCTCAACTCCTGACTAAGGCTTCATGCTCCTGATACCCTATAAAACGTGCAATTGTTATGTCAATCAAAATTAAACTGTGAAAATGCCAAGTTTTACATTATGAAAGACAATGCTCTCTTCTTGCGTGGTGTCTACAGACTGTGAGCCTTCCTTTTTTGAGCACTTGTCTTTGTTTCCATGTATCTTTGTTGATCTCCTCAGTTCCCTGGGGCCGAGTCCCTGTTGTCTCTGATCTACCATCTCACTGTGGACCATGTCAACTGGTGCTTTATCAATAAAATCTTGTTTTCTGGAGGAACACATTTTTATCTTTCCTCTGACCTGTTCAAAGGGGTTCGCCTGACACTACCACCTACTTTGGTACTGGGAGAAAAAACCTCACCAACATAGCTTGTTCACTAAATTCAAAAGGCCTTCCTAGCATGTAATTTAAGGTGTCACTGCCAAGGAAACATTTTATCACATTGATGCCTGCCTCTAAAGTATGACTAAGAATATTAATCTTTGTGATATTTGTCTCTCTGATCACGAGAAATTTATTAACATTTAATAGTCTTGAATTTGAACTTGGTTTCTAGGGAATTAGCATACTCTAAGTAAATCCTTGTAAGATATTAGTTCTTGATCTCAAAGGATAGTTAATTTAGGTTGTTTACATGACAGATTTGGACTGAGTTAAAGGTTAAAATCTGCCTTTGAAGTATAAATATATTTGACAGCTGATATTCATGATTTTATAATTACCAAAACTATGATTAGGATTGTCTAAATATTTTATGCTAGAAAATATGCCATGTGATTTCTACTCTCCCTCCCTGGGAGATGACCTGACTTTTGAATTTTCATTACCCCTAAAATTATCAGCTTCAAAACAGCATTTATGAAAGAAATTAACATAAACATTTAAATGAGGTTTTTCTGAAAAGTTACTTGCTCATATAAAATGGAAAGTCAACAATGAAATTACTTACATTAATCATTCCTTCATTCACTCAACACATAATTATGCTAGTTTTGGGGGGATGCAAGAAATAAACTAAAGTTCTGTCCCTATCATTAAGGAATCTAGCATGGGAGCCAATTTGTATTTGTTGGTTTCAGAAGCTGATATGCACCACTGTTAGGTATAAAGACGAGATGACTGAATTCTGCGTTCAGCCAGAAGCGCCATGAGTGTGGGCCCCACCTGTGTCACATGCTGCGGATTGTCTGGTATTGGAAGCATAGGAGTAGCAGGTACATATTGAAATCTGATGTTCTTAAAGGCAGCTGAAGAAAGGCCGTGCTGGGAACAAAGAGCAGCTCACAGTGGTGGTGAGTGAGATGGGATAAGCACACACATGCTTCACAGCCTACAAAGAATGCCCACATCAGCGTGGGGAAGCTGAGCAGACAGCCTTGGGCTGAAACATGGAGAAAGAGGTGTCTTCACGTCAGCAAGCTTGACAGGGTGTCCTAGTCAGACAATGAGGGAGGTGCCAAGGCTCACAAGGGTAAGACAGTGTGTGGTGTTAAACCCATAAATATCTTGGTGTGGCTGGCAGGAAGTCTGAGAGTGCTGTGCTTGTGGCATAGGTTTTTCTGATACTGTCACCAGGGTAAAAGCCATGCTTCGAATTAATCAGACTTACCATGGAACTGAGGCTAATTTTTAATCATTGTTAGTCAAAGGGCGGAGGACCTTTGACTTTATAACTTACAGCTAATTATCAGGTTTGCAACGCTATGATTTTCATTACATCTAAGAAGAGTCTAGCAATTTCTGTACAAGCCTGGATTCCCTACTAGAGCCACAGCTGTTCTCTGACCCTGAGGTTGAACACGCGAGTCCTCTGCACGGACAGGGCCTGTTTCAAGAGTGCCACACCTCATCCCAAGATATGATTCTCCTCATCTGAGCGACTACGTCAACTGTGCACTGAACAAAACAATTTACCACGTGCATCCGGCTAACACAACATGATAGACGCAGTGGGCCACATATGGTCATTTATCCCACGTGAGCAGTCATGAGTGCTTGCGGCTGAGTGCTCTGGGAGACAAAAACCACAAAGGCAGGCATTTGTGTCAGCCCTGGAGAACAGCAAAGAAGAAGAAGAGCCAACCCCAGTGGTAGGGATAAGACTGGGTGTGAAGAGGTGGCTTCACGCAAGAGCCAGCGCTGATAAGAGGAAGCATGATAACATTTGTAGAAGATCATCATGACTGGTTTCAGAGGTTTATAAAAAAAACTGTGAAGCTTAGTTTCATGTGTCAATATGACTGGGCTGTGAAGGGTCCAGACATCTGATAAAAAAAGTTGACTATATGTGTGGGTGGCACTCAGAGGAAGGACAGCAAGTAGCCAAGAAGAGACTTGATACCCTATGAGAATATATAGGGGGACGTAATCCCCCTCAGGAACAGTCATAGGGGAGGGGAATAATGGGAAAATGGGGGGGGAGGAATGGGAGGATACAAGGGATGGGATAACAATTGAGATGTAACAAGAATAAATTAAGAAAAAAAAAAGAATGAATGAGAGAATTTAAAAGAACTGAAAACACAGAGTTAAAGTTGACTTTGTATATGAAGTAAAAACTTGAAATGCTGTTGATTTATAAACTATTGGCTTGGGATACATATAATAAACATTGCAGAGGATTCTAAAAAAAAAAAAAAAAAAAAAAAAGATAAAATTTTAAATCAATAGCCTGATTAAATCAAATGACACTGACAAATGCGTGAAAATGCCATAACAAAACCCACTACTTTGAATGCACATTTAAAATTTAATTTCAACATTTTAAAAATCAGTAGAACAATTGAAAAGTCAGACTGCCCTTCTTATAGGCCTCATCCAAACACTTGAAAGTCCAGTTGACTGACTGACCCGTCACCAAATAAAGATGCACCTACCTGATCTCATGGCTGGCTTCAAACTATAATGCTTATTCTTTTTAATTCTTGAGCAGATAACTGTTCTCAGTCTCCAACTAGATATTGGCTTCGGTAATTTTTACCTGAGGCAACTTGATACATAAATATATTATATATATATATATATCCTAAATGATTTATAGATAAAGAATAAATTCACATATATATCATACGTACATAGAACACACATATACACATTTTTATATTATATATTTATTTACAATATAATACATTATATTTTATACAGTATATTTATAATTATATATGACATTATCTATCATACATATATCATTTCTTTCAGTTATGTTTTTCTGAAGAACCATGATAAAGAAAGTAATTCTGGGCAAAATGGGGAATTCCTGTGAGAAAATGCATGAAGTTGACCAAGGGTAGTGATTGGCTGATGGGCAAGAGAAATGCCACTTTACATGACAAAATATCTGGTGTGAGCATCTCAGACAAGAAAGGTGAAAGACTGAGCTAGGGCCACAGGTGACTGCTGCAAACACCAGCAGCTCTGGGTGTCTCTGAGATCCTGCAAGTCAGCAGCCTGCGCTGTGTTTATAAAGCTTCCCACTATGGGAGGAGGAGGAACCCAGAGGCCTTGGGTCCAGGCACCATGCAGAGATAGGGTGAGCTCCATTGCACGAACCCAATTTTGAATCAGAAAACATTAGAAAACACTTTCAATTAAACCTTAGCTTGCCAGGGTGCAGGGACACCATATTTGAAACACAAAGTAATTAGACACAGTTTGAGAAGACTGAGCTATCCTTTCTAGAAACACTCTCCCCCTAAAGCCAGCTTTGCCATGAATGAGAACTGGCAGGACCTCTTCAGGTGCCTTTGTGACAGCTTCATCTTTCAAGCAAATCTCCAGGATAAGAAGAAGGATTTGTGTGCCTTAAGACACTCCATGCTACTGTAAGCCGAGAACAAACTGCAGGCCAGGCAGGACGGAGGCTGCAAACTAGGACTTTTCCCCACAGCTGCAGGTAAACACATTACTCACACCCTGGCCGGGCTCCAGACAACTTGCAGGACAAAGAAAGATGGCACAGAAGGTATCACAGCAACAGAAAAGCACAAAGACTGTATAAAGAGCAGAATTAATTAAAACGTTCTTCAGTGAACTCTCTTTCCTTTCCTTCCCTCCCTCCGTGGCCTCCTCCCTCCCTCTCTCCACTATGTCCCTCTCTCCCTCCTTCCTACCTTAGGCCATTAACTGTTTTTGACAACAAGAATATTATCAAGGTCAATTTTAAGACAAATGATTTTGTCTTGTCTGCTTAAAAGGCAGGATTTAAAGTCATCCATATCAAATTAATATTTTTCCTCTAATGTCAACTCCAATGAAAAGTACCTTGTAGATGCTAAAGCTGTTTCCTGTGTGTTTTATGAACTACAGACATGTCAGGCTGAGGGTCCACTTGAGCCTGAACAGGAAGAAAGGAAGGCGATGCCAGAATCTGGACTGGTTTAAGTAGGAGGCTGACGGCCTGGAACACCCAGCTACCTAAGCCTAACCTAAGACTGCCTTAACCTTCACACATGCCCTGAACTACCCAGCAGTTTCTTGGCTCCATTTCATTTAGAAAATCACGCACCACTGAGATGAACCCTCCAAAGTTCCTCGGCAGCACTAAGCAACAGCAAGGTTTCTCTTCTTGCTCCCAGGAGGGAGCCCAGGTCTTCCCAAGGACAGGATGCTTCCAGACGCTGAGTCACGAAACTGAGACAGTTCTGTCTTCTTGCTCCTGTGAATTACCACCTCCTTCCTGCCTGGTGTTGACGCTGGACTCCCCAGGTCGTGCTGGACTCCCCAGGTCGTACTGTACCGTCCTCCTCACACTTGGAAAAAGAGGACACAGCAGCCAGGGGTTGGAGTACACGTGAACATTGTTATCCCTCCGGGGGATTTTCTTTGCATGGTCCCAGAGGTGATGCCAAAACGCACATTCTGGGTAAATGCCTATTGTGACTTGAGAGTTTATTTTAAATCGAATCTTTAATATGCAAATGTGAGATTCACCTGGGGCACCATAAGAATGAAATCTATCCTGCATCCTGACTTGCACTCTTACAGTAGGAGGCAGAAGAGTAATTTTTAACACACCCCTACGATGGTTTTATGCAAATTCTCCAAGCTAGGCAAATTATTTTTGTGTTAAAATTTTTCAACCCCATAAAAACAGGAGTGAATTTATGTGGCATTTTAAAACGATGTTGGGCACATTGTAAAGCTATTTCATCTCATTTATAAAGAAGAGTGAACATAAAAACAGGCCACAGCATAATTAATAGTGAAGTGATTTATGGCCCCCACATCCTTCTCCGTGCATATTTATGTGTTTTCCGTGGACTGATGCAAGTTTTCCCTGCCTGCACCCTTGATCACTTCCTTTGCCACAGAAGGGAAGTGCAAAGCTCACAACAGAGCACTTGAGTTCTCCGACACACACACATGTGCACACACAAATTGACACACGTATACCTTCCTGTAACACTTCCATATTCTCACACTAGAATTCCCTCAAGGCTCCTAAAAGTCCAGGTGCCTGTGTCCTATTTCAACAGGTTCTGCTCTGACCCATCTGGGGCCCTGGGAAGTTTTACATGTCCCAAGTGGAGCGAATACACTGCTAGGTTAAGACCTACAGTGCAGAAAGAACTGCAGTGTGATTTCAGAAAGCTATCGTGTGGAATGTGATTGTGAACATTACTAAACTCGGGCACTACAGGTCAGGTTTTTCTGTTCCTAGTCTCTCCCCAAAGGGAGGTAGCAATTGGTGACAATGTAATGAGTATTGCTTGAGCCCCTACCATGTGCCAAACACAATACCAACACCCCAGAAATTCAAAGCAAGTAGGTATTCTTTGACTTTAAGGTGACAGGGCTGCTTTTTTTTTTTTTTTTTGAGGGTGGAGAATAGGGGTGCCTTTTCTGTTTCCTATATCGCAGGTTTCTACTTGTTCCTAATATGTGCAAAAATGGTTTCCTAAAGAGGTATTTGACTTTTTATTTATTTATTTATTTATTTATTTATTTATTTATTTATATTTGGTTTTTTTCAAGACAGGGTTTCTCTGTGTAGACTTAGCTGTCCTGGCCTTGCACTGTAGACCAGGCTGGCCTCGAACTCACAGACATCCACCTGCCTCTGCCTCCTGAGTGCTGGGATTAAAAGTTTACTGAGAGCCTCTTTTACAAATTGCGTTATGGGCATGAGTGAGAACCAGTCTGCCCATTCATACAAAGGATACTAGCATCAAACTGACTTTGCAACTAATTAACATTTCAAAGAATCAATTAAAGTAGGGCACACACTCTCCTTGTGGAGATATGGAGCAGCGTCTCTTAACAGCACTGAGATTCTAATAATCTGATGCCATCAGCACTGTTACTCCATTCTTTTCCGCCTGGGATCATTGATGTGCCTTTTAGTATAATTTGAGATAAGGTCTAAAATATTTCCCAAGCTTTTCAAAAGAAACATTTTGACTACAGAGTGCAGAACAGTAAATATGCCTGTGTCATTCTGGAGAGATTCCATTTCATTTCTCCTGACTACGCTCAGCTGAAAAGTCTTTTAACAATGGTTTGATGAGGCGAATTGAAATAACTGTTCTATTCTTACACTGGAGCACAGTGAGCTGACTTATCAAACTCACAATCCAAGCAGCTCAAGTTTGAGCAAAACTTAACTCAAAAGATAAACCGTAATCCTACCTGCAGCTCAGCAGGACCGCTGTACAGCAGACACCGGCTCTGTACTTTGTATACAGCCACAGGTGGATTGTGTCAGGTGGATGTGTTTTGACACATTTCCGGTCCATGCTTCGAGCTAGGCGTGCATGTTTCCACATTTTAACTAACAAAGGCGCATCTGATTCTCCAAGGTATCAACTGTGAAGGCGTTTCATGAGGTTTGTACGTTTCATGGGTTCTTCTAAGAGATTTGCTTCAAGGAAGTGCACTTGTAACTGTCTAACAAGGTGTATTTAAAAATAGTTTGGGAGCCATCTACTACTACACTGCTAAATACTAAAGGCTTTAGACCATCTTTAAATGTGTTGTCCTTATGTCCACAGGACAATGCACCTCTCAGTCCTTATCAGGGATGCCTCTACGCGAAGCAGAGGCAGTTAACACAGATGCACACTTGTCAAGAGCAAAGAATGAGAGGCCATAGGATGGTGACACATTTTATCACAAAAGTAATTAGTGGAACGACATCCAAATCACAAAACCTTACCCCGGGGCTCAGAGGTCGTTGTGGAAGAGGCCTGGCAAGAGTGCAAGCAGAGGTGGTGGACGACTACAAGAAACAGCATCTCCTGGACACTGCGGGGCAGCTGCACACATGAACGCACAGCTGTTATGGAGCATGCACAAGGCCAGCAGCTCAAGCCAGCCCACACCTCAGCGCGGAGAGGAGCAGTGAGCACGGCATCCTCCAGCTGCGCAGTTATTGGCCACTGGGGGACAGAGTGGTGAGGGAGCCAGCTTTCTTTAAGCCTCCGGTATGTTGACTCTCCAGTGTACCTTCATATACACAGGCAACAAATTCAACTTAACGGGCTTATTAAAAAATAAAGAGGGATGCAAATTTGGGCCAGTGGGGGCCAATGTGGAAAGAGCTGGTAGCAGGGACAAATATGATCGAAACTCACTGAATGAACTCCTCAAGGAACTGACTAAAAATATGATTTTAAACCAGGCTCACTTAAATGCTCATCACTAGTTACTGAGCTACCCATGCCCTCACAGACCTTGCCAGAAAAACAGCACCAATAAGCTGATAACGCGGTTATGTGCAGGCAAAAGGGGTGGAAGATGAGGAACTGCGTGCTAAATAAAAGTAGTCACACTCAGATCTTTCCGTGATACAGATCAGGAAGGAGGAATAATGAGGAATTATGGTAGTGACCAAAGTAAAACCCAAAATAAAATAATAATGCTTAATAGCAATTTGCATCTGACACATCTGTCTAAGCTTTTACTTGACCTTTTTCAGTGACTTTTGGTAAATAGTTTTTTGATGATGATGATGATGATGATGATGATGATGATGATGAGTGTTGCAGGTAAGACTTCCTGTCTCCCTGCCATGTGTTCCTCATAGGACAGCACAAGTCCTCCCCATCATTGTGTGAGCAACATCCCTGTTTCATGTAAAGTGCTATGTTGACTCTAAGTCCTCTCTCTGTGTGTTAAGGCCCTGAGTTTCAGACATTTCGCATCATGGTATTCAGTTTCACATGTTCGTCCACAGTGGCCAGCCTATTCTACTGTCCTCTGGTTCCTAGTTTTGCCTGGCAGGGAGTTGGTCCTCAGGTTAAACACAGAATTCCAGAGCTGAGCTCCACGCTACAGGTCAGGGGAGATGGGTCCTCCCCTCGCTTGCTCTGAGCACTTGGCCTTCTGTGTCTACGACACTTCATGGGTAGAGTATGGGCTCATCGTCCACAGAAGTCTGGGGGCTTTTTCCACATCAGTCAAGATCAGTTCATGCCTGGTGGCCCTGCGTCTGAACTCGGGTCAGACATGGCTCATGGCTCAGTACTTTATATATTTATCTCTGTCATGTTTCATATCCATAGTTGAATCATTCCATCTTATCAAGAAAAAACAGACTCTTCCATCTATTCTTGACCTGGCTTATTCAACAGTTATTTAAATAGCTCATATGAAGACATGTTTTAGATGTTATTTTCTATCCTTCACACTTGGTGTCATGCATAAAACGGATAAGCATGTTTTCATGTGAAGACAGCAGAGTTGCACATCCTCTCACAGAAAAGGAGAAAACGGGACTCAGAGAGACTAGACGCTGAGGAAGACCGCCCTCATAAGAAAGATGAGAATGTCCTGACCAAGAAACTGGACAGACCTCAGATTAAACAGTGAAAAAGAAAATGACTCACAGAGTTCCCGCGTAACACTTGCACAGCTAAGACCTGGCCCACGTAGAGAGTGTTGATGCTTCCATGTTCAAGTCCCTAGTGGGTTCCCTGGAAAGAACAACCGAGCAAGCCCGTAAGGCCTGTGAGGATGTCGTGAGGCTCCTTGCCGGAGGGGTGGGCATCTATGAAGATGATGCTTCGGATTCTCAGTGCCATCTGCTCTGCCTCTGGGAGGGTTGTTTTTGGGGTCATACAAACTCTGAATTCAGGGATGGCCCAATGGGGCACTAGAGGCCTCGTCCTGCCCAGACCTGGCAGGAGAGGTTAACTAATGTCTTTCAGGGGTTGCTTTATTCTTAACTGGGAAGATGCGGTATTGGTGAGTGCACTGTGGGAGAAGGCTCAGGTCGTCTGTAGAGAAGATGGTTAGGGAAAGAGGCCCCTGTCATGAACAGCCTTATCCATGACAGAGTTCCATCAGGGAAGCCAAGCGATAGAGAAGTGAAGAATGAGGAGGCAGGCGTAGTGTTTTCTTCTGCCCAAAACAGCTGTTTAATTTTATCATTTTCATTTTTTCCTATCAAAACAGTAGGTACCTATTTGAGCAATATTCACCATTATAGTTTTCCCTTTGACTTTCCCTCTCTTTCACAGTGCACAGAGAGGCTCTCTATCACCATCATTGGCTAGAGGACACAAAGGGCATGTAGCAGAGAAAAATCTAGACTATATTCCTTGTGGAAATGTTTTGAAATTTTGAGACTTAGTGTTCCTTTTCCTTTTAGCACATTCCTCAGCCAGCTTGGACAGAGGTCTTATGTGCACTGGAGACAGGAAGGGAGGACCGAATGGGGTCATCTCCACATGGACTGCTCTGCTGACGTTCATAAACAAGAGAATAGAACATGTGCAGGCCACTGTGGTTGGAGAGTCTCGCAAAGAGCCTGGGGTAGCAGGTGCTCCTACCACAGATAGCAAGCTTCTCCTGTTCAACACACCAGGTGACGCCCTCTACTCCAAGATGGGAAAGGATGTTGCCTTTCCAGACTGTCGATTTAAATAATCATTAACAAAACTCCCAATGAGGCTTCAGATAACCTTTTGGAGCAACATAATCTTAAATTTGCAGACACTGAATCAAAAACCCCTATGCCATCATGCTATCCGATGTCTACCTACACATACCCCTGGAAAGCTGCTGGGAATTTTAATGGAATGAAGAATGGATTATCTATCCATGGGTTATGATTTTTTCTCTTTGTTTGCAAGCCTGGCAATCCTACCCACAAACACGTGCAAATAACTCTGCCATGTCTTAGTCTTAATGAGCCAAGCACCATGGCTTTTTTTTTTTTTTTTAATGTAGCTATTCAAACACAATCTGTTAAGTATTTGTTCTTGATGATTTCTGCCCCTAGTGATCCTTTGAGTCAAAAGGTTTCAGGTCTATGAAGACGTTGTAACACAGAGGAGGTAAAAAGTGTTCTGATGTTGTACTGAGGAAGACAGCAAGAAGAAAACACATTCGGAACACGTAAACACGGTGTCGATCTTCACTCCCGATGTGCTGCACTTTAATCCACATGAGTCAAGTCATGGGTAAACTGCGCAAGTGCTTCTAAATCAGCTGATAAAACGAGTGAGAGTTTGTGAAGACAGTTTCCACTGTGTCGTTTGCCCAGAGGACAACCGCTGTGTGTCTGGTGTCCAGGATGACTGCTGCGGGCATGGCACATGTAGCCATCACTCCCACTATGCTCAGAATAACAGCTCCTGCTCACCACTGCCAGGCACCAGGCACTGCTCACTATTACCATCATTTTAGTTTTTCTATTTCACTCTCCAGTTCTCCTTGTGTGTTAAGCTCCATCATCTTCAGGAAGAGAGGCTACTGCTGAACACTGTTTTCAGACTTGGGCTCTATTGCCTGTAATCCCACCAATTCTTGATGTGATTTAATAAGCAGGATCTTATTTGAGAGTCCAAGGTTGCATAAAATGTCAACCTTGTACTAACAGCCCCTAACATCTAACCTATTGCCAAGGAGTGGGTTGAGTATATCCAAGATTTCAGGCATATATGTGGCATACATCTGTGTGTGGATGGAGATTAATATGTTTCTGGGGTCACTGTAACTCTATACTTAGCACACCATCCATCCTGCTTCTGCCAGCTGCCAGCTCCCTTTAGAGGATTCCATGCCAACTCTAATACCATAAGGTCCTCAGAACAAGAAATAAATAGGAATGCCTTAGGCTAACTTAATGGTCCCAAGCCAAAGAAAAGAAAGCAATCCCTTTGTGAGATTTATTATAAAACAAAACTAGTTCCACAGAGTGAAATGAAGGGACTTGCACTGCGGGTTAGAGTTATACCAGTTAATAATTAATGGCACATCTTAAAGTGTTAATTTAGGAGATTATCTCCAACTGGCAATCCTTTGACAAATGTAAACAGCACTGCTCAAGTCTCCCAGGGCTGTAAAGGTATTGTGAATACTCAGGTAGGTGGGATCAGGGTAGAGAGGCATTTCCTTTTTTCTTAGCTGAAAATTACATATTTTTATACAATATGTTCTGATTATGGTTTCCTCTCCCCCTGCTCATCCAACACCCCCCCCCCTTCTACACCCTCACAAATTCCCACACGCTCTTCTTCTCTCATGAGAAAACAAATAGGTATCTAGGAAGAAAATAGTAAGATAAGATAAAAACAAACAAACCAGGATAGGACAAAAGAAACAGGAGAAAGAAAAAGACAAAGGGTTACACACATTAACACACTCAAAAATCACATAAAAACATAAGTCCTAATAACATATAAGCAAAAAGCTGCAAGGTAAAAAATAAAATAAAAATGCTCAGACAAGCATGATTAGACAAAATCCTCCAAAACTATCACTGAGTTCATTTTGTGTTGACCATGGAGGCTGCCCTCTAGTGTGTTTTTTCTATCCAGTGAGACTCTCTTGGGGACACTAATTTCTCAGAGGTTGTACTGGGAGCTAGCTGCTGGGTTAGGGAGGGGCGTTGTGTCCACTTTGGAAGACTTTCTAAATGCTACCCACTCTTCAGATGCTTAGGATTTAACAATGCTATATATAACTCCAACATACACACACAAAAGGGCAACTTTTTTTTTTTTTTGAAAGAAGAAAAGTATATGGATTCACAGGGGCATGGTAAATACTTGACACTTTAAATTAGGTTGATACCTACGTTCTGTAAAGATCTGCAAATGGATATTCAGCGGAAAGTAGACTTTATTTCATAAAAGTGCTTACAAGAAATAAATACAAAACACAGACTAGAAAATTCTTTCAAGGAAGGCAATCGAATTGAACTTGCCAGAGTCAGTTATGCACTAAGCCATAGAGCAGGACGGACGCAGCAAACTCAGCATTTTGGACAATGTAAAACTTCTCCTGACAACCCAAGAGCACATTTTCAATGTCCTGATACTGTGAAATGAATGATCTATAGAGATGACTTAGAGCGTCACTGTCCCTTTAACGTCCCTCCCAAAGGCCCATCGCCAACACTCCGTGCTTCTTACGCACTGGAGAAATCCTGAGAATGAAGAAACAAAGCGTATTCTTTAAAAGAGGATGTTCCGACTCGGAGCTACAGGAAAACACTGCACACGTATAGTTTAGGCCACAAGAGAGACGGTGTGGACAGTGTGGGCAATGCGGAGTGGTGCAAGATGAGACAAGCAGTAATGGCCCTTTCCAGGGAGTGTGTGAAGACACAGAAGGGCATCGTCACTGCGGCTGTCGGAACCACAGGCTCTCACTGAGCACCTAGTGTCCACTGATGAGCAGCCAGTCACCTCTGAGTTCCTTTTGCATTATAGAAATGCACTAAGATGATTGGAAAGCGGATGTTGTCTATGGCACGCACTCAGCTGCCTGCTTTTGATCACTTCCGCCTAAAGGGGCTGCCTTGCCTGGCCTCTGAGGATGAGAGGAGCTCAGTCCTGACACAACTTGATGTGCTGGGTGGGTTGGAAGTGGTGGCCTCGCCTTTCTGAAGACAAGCAGAGGGGGAGGGGGAAGAGAGGGGGAGGGAAGGGCTGGGAGGAGAGGAGGGAGGGGGCTGTGCTTGGGAGGTAAAGGGAATACTAGATGGAGATCAATTTATATTCAGAAATTTAGACGCACCAAGATAGGAAAGATGTTTTCTTCAAGGCTATCAAATACAAATAGCCAAAAGACCAAGAATGTAACATTCATATAATTCCTGATTGTGTCGTAGTTCTTCTTGCTATAGGTAGTTTATTGTATATATGTGTAATGATATAAATGTATGTGTAAAAAAAATTTTTTTAAGGAAATAAATAAAAAAAGAGGAAAAAGAAAAGCAAATATGAACCAGTTTTAAAAAGCTTAACAGGAGCACATTGCTAGCACGTACGTGGGCACAGCTCGGCAGCACGGGGTTCGGAGAGACATGGGTCTGAGTTGAGATTAAACTTTACAGAGAAAAGATGTAAAAACTCTGAGCACGAGAAACTCACACAAAATTATTGTCTCTGTTTCCCAATTCCCAACCACGCTGCCCGAAGTATAAAGCCGTCTGCCTTGCTGTCTACAAAAGATGGAGGAGGCATAAGACTGTATTAGGAAACAATTTAGAAGGGTATCCTTTCTCCATGCCTGGATATCACAGCCTATGTAAACAACGTAGCAAAAAAAAAAAAAAAAAAAAAAGGAAAAACAGAAACACAGGACGACCTGTCTAAATGGAAAGGCCAGCAGCTGGCTGCAGATATGGGGTGCCACTGACCCATACTTCTATAAGCCACGCTCACCAAGAAATGTGGGACTGTTTCAAATTCTGAGGGAAAAAAATGCAAATGTCAAATCTTACAAACAACCAGATTTTTCTTAATTTTAAGTCATGAATTTTCTATGTGATCTTAATATTGCTAAAAATCAATTTTATGTACTCAAATATTTCACGAGGATATTTCCTAATATTTTAAAACAAAGCTATTTTGTTCTCTCAAGTTGCTAATAAATTTATAATACAGCAGATCTCTATAATTAATATATAAGGCAAGAGAGAGAGTCACGGTCATCGCCTTTTTTTCCTCCAACAAGTATGATTAGAATTGCTTCATAAATTATTCACATATTCTCTTAGAATAATAAAACAGCATCTCTTTCTCCGAGAATCACATTATTTATGGGAGCATGTACTAAAATTCGCTCAGAGTGTTGTTTTGATAACAGGTAGGACATGGCACTTGCAGCAATCATTAGTGTTTGGTTCATCGTATTTTGAAGTTTGTGGCATAAACATCCAGATTTCATTTGCATTTGTTTCAGCTGCATCCATCATAGGTGGCGCATAACCTTTAAGGCACACCAGGCTTCCAGCAGAGCTCTTGGGCTGGCAGAGGAGTCTTTACCTCCCAGCTTGCTCTTAATTTCCCTTTCTCCTGGATGAAGCATCCCCACGTACCCATGTCACCCACCAGAACGAGCAGGTCTCCTACCGTGTGCTTGTGCACACAGAGCTGCCACACTCTCACCTATAAATCAGACTTCTGGCATGCAAGCTACCACTACTAATTTATCAGTCACAACATTGATTTATTTATTGGTGTCCTTGTACTTTAAAGCACATTAATTAAATTAACTGATTGTGGCTAAGAAAACTGTCATGTTATAGTTAATATTTAATGATGTCAGTAAAACCTGATCATTAAGTAATTCAGTGATAAAAGGTTGCATGGAGCATATTCTTTGCCATCAAAGATATTTACAGTCTTACAAACTATAGGCAAAGGAGTCAATATAGTTAAGAATACAGTAAATGTTTTAAAAGGGGGATCTTATTACAGAAAAGGAAAATGGTGTCTAATGGAAGCAATATGGAAATGACCATAAGGGGACACGGGGTTACCTTTCAACTCTAACCTATGGTACAGTCTTCTCAAAGTCTTGGAAGTCAGAAAAAAAGGGTTTTGATCTAAAGACCAGCCTATGAGCTACAAAATGGATCAAGGGATTCTTGCATCTTAACACAAAGAACAAAGTGCCTGACGAATGCTTAAAGGATGATTGCATAAACACAAAATGTTAAAATAATAATAAATAAAAATGATGATGATGATGATGATGTCTATGTGAGCAACATACATAGATGGGAGAAATTTCACTCCTACTATTACTGTTACCATCTTTCTGGAGCCACAAGGCTTTGCTATTTCTATACAACACAATCTGTTTTCTTTCTTTCTTTCTTTCTTTCTTTCTTTCTTTCTTTCTTTCTTTCTTTCTTCCTGTATCATCTTCAAAGGAGAAGGAATTATGTGTCACTGACTTGAGACACTTCAGGACCACCATTTACTTGGCTATTTCAGATTATTCTCACAAGACATGGTGAGCAGCCAGCACCAACCTATACCATGTAGAACCTGATCCTAGTATCGACTTTGTGTAGTCAAGAAAATCAGGATATTGAGCTCTGAAAACATGGTGAAAGGAACCAATGGTGAAGGGGACCAATAGTGAAGGGGACCAATGGTGAAGGGGACCAATGGTGAGGGGACCAATGGTGAAGGGGACCAACAGTCACCAACTGCCTAGGAAAACCAAACTCCCGTGCGCAGAGTGGACGCCCTTTGAACTTAATCATTCAGATCTGTTTGAGGATTTCTTCAGAGCGTGCTCATGAATGTTATGCATGCAGAGCGAGCATCTTGTTTTATGTTGTCTACAATAAATTATAAGTGTAGCAGCAGGAGCTTTTTCAGTACTATTTGTAAATGCAGCCAGAGGCTATTAAGTGATTGGTGTATCAAATAAATATAATTAGTAAATAGCAAAATAACATGTTTGTAAACTGCCTTTGGAAATATGTGATTAGACCAAAGACAACGATGTCTGCCAAAGCTCCTGAGTGTTTCTGAGAGATACCAGAAAAATGATTTAACAATTTTCATAACGACTTCAAGAAATTTCTATGTAAATCTGCTAAGAAGGTAGATGTTTACTTAGTCCCAAACTATTTTTTGAATGCTTCATGTAGAAAATTTAAGTATGGGGGGGTGTGCTCAAGTGCACATCATAATTTTTCAAGGGGAGTTAAAACGTGCTTGATTATTGACTATAAGTTTTTAAATTGGCATTTGATGAGGTTCAAAAGGAGCTATAAATATACCTCCACATGCAGAGTGCTCTCCGGCTGTGGAGCTATTCTCAATTAGCAACACTTAAAATTATTGCACCAAGTCAATCAGTTTGGAAAGAAGAGAGAGCACCCTGCCCTCCCCTCTCTGGCAGAGGGAACATTCGATCTTGAACTGCAAATTGCCCCTGCTGTACAGCAGTGAGTCCCAAGGCCAAGCCCATTCTTCCACTAACCAACAAGTCACATGCTCTCCTCCCACCCATTTTCAACAGCCGACATACATTGCCCACTCACATGTGACTCCACATCCTCAGGTATATGAATAAAGCTACACTTAGCTTTCAAGACTCTTCAGCAATTAGCTATACATGGGCCAATGTAAATTAAATTTCTGATCCCTTCCAAAAATCTCCTTAGGGTATTTTCCCCTAATATTCTATGCCTTGGCCTTGTGTCCATTCTACCTACAAACACTTTCTTTCTCCATGTGAGTGGGGAATTTCTGCCTAGGCTGATTTTCAGCTCAAGCCGAGTTATATGCCCAATGAATCAGGATTCTCTTGAGACAACCAAGCAAGTCTTATATTGAAATGCACTGTCTCTGTGACCTGCTCTGAACTTCTCATATATTTAGTTTCTTTTCATAGACTTTTTCATATCTTTCCAGATTATGGACTAGTGATAACCAAGACATGTTCTTTATTAATAATAGTAATATTAATAAACTTTTGCACTCATGCCTTACAAACCCACATGGGATGGTTGGTTACATACAGTCTTTATAACACAAGAAAACATGGGTGTCTAAAGGTCAATTTGATCAGCTAGTAAACCTGAGTTTATAAAAGGTAGGTGGACACAATTACCACTTAAGATACTTAACAATGCATTCAGGTTGTATACTTAGTGTTCACAACACGGGTGACCCTAACACCTGTGGTGGGATGCTGACTTCCCTGAGCTTTGTAGCCATCTGCGTTTCTTGATTTATTCAATAGGCTGAGTCCTGACTGCAAGTCATGTGATAATCCCAAGATTCCAATGATAAAGAAACAAGTCAACAAAATATGGCCCCTGCCCTGAAATAGCTCCTAGTTTTGGCACTACGCAAGATTGCACCTATATTTTTATTTGCTATAAATTGGGGCCTGAGGAAGAATTATATGTAAGACAGAAAAAAAATAGTTGAAAAACAATCAGAACTCAATAGTCATTTGAGGAGTTGGTTAAGCAATGCCTGATGTAGGCAAATGATGAGACAGGGGGAAACTATGTTAGAAAGAAAGAAAGAAAGAAAGAAAGAAAGAAAGAAAGAAAGAAAGAAAGAAAGAAAGAAAGAAAGAAAGAAAGGAAGGAAGGAAGGGGATAAATTAAGTAAGTGACTATGAGAGCACTTATGGAAATTTCTGGAAAATCCAAGACCAAATAAAGATTCCTAGAAAAATAATCTCTGTCCCCTTGGACATGCTAAAACCCATATTTATCTGTCCAGTGCAGAGGAGTGGATGCCTGCAAAGACCTCAAGGCCAGATCAGATGAGCCTGCTCCTTTACAGTTTGGGGGCCTCTGGGGGATGGCTTGAATACTGAGCACTTCGTCACCATGTTTGATGGCTTCCATGGCCTCATTTATCAGGGATCCATAGTTAAATTTAATTTTCATGTGAGCGGAGGACAGCCATGGGAACCAGGCTCCTTGGTGCTGATCTGCCCCGCTGATGTCTTCTGAAGTGGAAATGATGGATGCCACATGTTCTGGCTGTGATTAAATTTGCTTTGACAAAGCAGCATGGAAATCTGATTTTCAGTAGACTTGTGCATTCCACCTAGTGCTGAGTAAACAGATACAGAACATAATGCTTGCATGGCTGTCAGGCCACTATCTAATTCATTGTGCCCATCTAACCAAGCTGTCCATTAAATTATTATTTGTCAATAACACACAGGATCATTTTTGAGACTCTGAGGGATGGGGGGGTTTGTGTTTAAGTAAATAAACGCAAAGGGGTTGAGGACGTCTGGGGTTTTCCTGGGAAGGGCCAAATAACTCATCAGTCTCGATGTCTCCATTCTCCTGCAGAAGCAAAGCACCATTTAAGAAGATCTTAGTTTCACTTCACTTAGCTCCCATTTCCAATGCAAACAACACCATCCAATTACAACAGAGAATGAAGCTACAAACATTGACACTTTAGCTCCCTAGTTTATCTTTAAAGGAGAGTGAAGCAGAAAATCACATTAAGTATGCATCTTATGGTAAAGCTTTTAACCTCCTGCCTAGAAGCGCTGCCTGTGGGCGACCTGGAAAGGCATCCACTTTGGAAAGAGCTGTCTACAGCAGGTGAACGGTAAAGAGGTGACTGAAGATACTGTCTTTCTTCAGTAGGTAACAAGCTTTACTTCTCACATCATGAGGAAAGGATATCCTTGTGAGCTTGTCACAATTTATGTCCAGAAAACCACTACCCAAATCTTGACCATTCTGAGTCCTTCGAGAACATTTTGGGCTTAGAACAACAGTACCCTTTTGGACCTTCTTGCTGACAAGTCAGTGGTCACCAAAAATATTTGTCCTCTTAATTATTCTTTAATTATTAAGGAGGTGGGCTTTTCAATGTGCTCACATATCCACACTAGCAGGAAAAAAAAAGCTCCTAAACCTTTAACTTCTCATTGAGAAAAAATGTCTGTGTGAGTATAACCTTATTATCTCTCTGTAGACCCCCATGTAGCTAATTTATAAGAACCCCCCTTTCTAAAATATTGGGGAGCTTTCTATCAATCTTCTTGTTGCAGTCATTCCCACCTTTCCACAAAAAATGGAGGACTCCCTGGTGAGACTGTGGTGTTCGGTTCATCTAACTCAGAATGACCCAGAACCCTGCTCTGGGTATACTTACATCCATGGCCAATGGTTCGGGAACAAGCTGATGTAATTTATATAGCTTTGGATAACATACTGGCCTCATGTTCAACTAGTGTTTTTTGTCTAGCTTTACCTATAACAAAACGGACAATCTCTATGGCACATGTGAGAAAATTCAGTTTCACTGATGCCTGGTGATTTGTTCTAATTCACAAAACTAGTAGGATATACCAAAAGAAGATCCAGAGCAGTCAACTGTGTCTTTAAATTCATCCCTGCATGGTTTTCTTGATGCACATGGAAGAGAAGTGAGAGGCCCCTGGCCATCCCCTAGGTACTGAGAGTCCTTCTGAGTTCTCAAAATAAGCTTTATTTTTAGTGCCAATGACCTTGGGCCATTGTGATACTTTACTTACTCAAATGCATTTTGTTGCCAAAACGCGTGTGCCCTCAAGGATGCATTTCCATATTGCCTTCTGTAAAGATGGCCAGTGGGTTGGCCCATGACCTTGTCTTAAGCAAAAGGATAATCTTGACTGCAGCAGCACTAATGAATCAGCGCCAGCTCTCTGCTGCCCTGCTGCCCTGCTGCCCTGTGCGGCAAGAGCAGTAAACACGAGGAACCGTTCAAAGCAGAAAACAATTATCATGAGTTGAAATACACATTAACTGCATTCAACACAAAGGAGGTAGTCTCCAAACTCTCCCAAATGTCAGTGTCATGATGACCTCACAGCTTAAGAAAGAACACAACTGAGAGTTCCAAGATGGTGGTGCCTATCATGCACTGTATCTGATCTACTGCATGGAGACCAGGGACCTGACTGGAGCCACAGACTGCCAGAACTAGAGAACTCTAGGTGAGTGGGGTCCCGCACAGTGCAGACCACAGGCAGGCCTGGCCCCGGTTTAAGCAACAGCCCACAGAGGCCCTGAACCTATTCTCCCGACACTGGAATGGAATCCACCTGTAGACTGCAGTCAGCCTATAAAGCCCGAACTCAGTGTGTGGGATGGTGGAACACCGGAGCTTCTGGACTGGGGAAGTCTCAGGGAAACAGGTGAATCTGTCCTTGGACCCCCACACCCGCCCCACGCCAGTCTGTAGAAGGCCCCAGGCCCGCATGGAACCCTAGGTGGCTGGAACCACCTAGCCCAGCCAGAGCGAGTGTAGCCCATGGTTGGAATAGATCCAGATCAGAGCCGGACTTGGTGGACCAAACCTGCAGACTTGGGCAGATAGAACCCAGCTTGGACAGTTCCCACGGCCGAGCAGAACCTCCCACGCTCTCAGGAGGGGCTTGACAGGCCTGAGGTATCTATATCTGGTCTGAAATCATCCACAATTCAGTGGGTCTGATCCAGGCAGGGACTTGACTGCTGGGCACTGCAGGGAAGCACAGGCAGCTGGGAGCACATTGCCCAGCCAGAGTGCATACCACCCTAGGTCTGAACTGGTCCCCGTCTGTGGGCTGCAGCAGACTGAACCTGCAGATTTGATCAGATAGAACCCAGCTTGGCCAGTTCCCAGCCCCAGCAGAAACTCCTCTGCTCTTGGGAGAAACTGGACAGCCTCTAGGTATCTAGACTCTGGTCTAAAAGGCAGCCACAACTCAGTGGGTCTGGTTGAGGCAGGGACTTGACTGTGGGGCTGAGGGGAAGCCCAGGAAGCTGGGACCACCTTGCCCAGCCAGAGCCCAATACAGCTGGTCTGAATCACAGCAGTAGCATGAAAGGGACCAGGCAGAAGCATACCTCTGCTGACCCAGCTCAGAGCCTAAGGTGCAGAGCAAAGTCTCCAGGAGCAGAAATCAGGTCACCTGCCTGTTCCAGGGAAGACAAGGGCATGCAACATATAATCGCTTACCAACTATCCACTTTCAATGACCAGTGAAGGACACCAGAAGCTACCTTCCAACATCAGAGACAGCAAAATGACTAAAGGACAGCATAAGAATTCAAACAACAAAAACCAAAACAATTCAGCATCTCCAGATCCCAGCTATCCCAAAGAAAGCAACCCTGAGAACCCAAAGACAATCGAAATACAAGAAAACAACCTCCTATCCTTAGTAATGAAGATGATATTGGAAGAAACGAACAAAACCTGTAAACAAACATAGGAAGATACAACCAAACAGGTTGAAGAAATAAAGGAGGCCTACAGAGAGTCACTGGAAGAAATTCAGGAAAATACAAACAGATGAAGAAAATCAATAAAACAGTTCAAGATCTGAAGATGAAAATGGAAACTATGATAAAGGCACAGACAGAAGAAAAACGGAATGGAGAGGATTTAGAGAAGAAAGCAAGCAACACAGAGGTGACCTTATCTAACACAATCCAAGAAATGGAGGAACGAATCTCAGGACTAGAAGATACAATCATAGAACTTGAAACAACCATCAAAGAAAATGCTACATCTGAAAAATTCCTGACACAAAACAAAATCAAAGACACAATGAAAAGACAAAAACTGAGAATATTAGGCATTGAGGAAAGAGAAGACGCCCGACTTCACGACCCAGAAAATATCTTCAACAAAATCAAAGAAGAAAATTTCCCCAATTTGAAGAAGGACATGCATATAAACATACAAGAGACCTACAGAACACCAAATAGAATAGACCAGAAAAGAAAATCTTCCTGCCACATAATAATAAAAACACAAAATATAGAGAACAAAGAAAACGTACTAAAAGTGGCAAGGGAAAAAGGTAGAGTAACATATGATGGCAGACCTATCAGAATTACAGCCAACTTCTCAGCAGAGACCATGAAAGCCAGAAGGGCCTTGACAGAGGCCCTACAAAACCTAAGAGACCACAGATGCCAGGCCAGACTACTATACCCAGCAAAACTATCAATAACCATTGATGGAGAAAGCAAGATATTTCATGACAAAAACAAATTCAAACAGTACCTATCCACAAATCTGGCTTTACAGAAGTTACTAGATGGAAAACTCCACCCAAAGGGACAAGTTACAACCAAAAGTACACAGGAAATAGATAACTACACCATCGCAAAAACACAATCCCACAAACTCTCTACTGTAACCAACATCAAAAGTGAAGGGACTTAACAGTCACTGGTCATTAATATCTCTCTACATCAATGGTCTTAATTCTCCAATAAGAAGACACAGACTAATTGAATGGATGCATGAACGAGATCCAACATTCTTCTCCATTCAAGAAACACACCTCAGCCATTGCCTCAGGATAAAAGACTGAAAAAAAAACATTACAAGCAAATAGTCACAAGAAGAAAGCTGGTGTAGCCATTTTAATATCTAATAAATTAGACTTTCAACAAAAATTAATCAAAAGGGACGAGGAAGGACACTTCATACTCATCAAGGGTAAAATTAACCAAAATGGCATCACAATTCTGAACATTTATGCTCCAAATACAAGGGCACCCAAATTTGTAAAAGAATTATTAACAAAGCTTAAATCACACATCGGTCCCCACACATTAATAGTGGGCCCCAACACCCCACTTTCACTGAAGTATAGGTCATTGAAACAAAAACTAAGCCAAGAAATGACATCGTTAAACAACGTCATGAATCAAATGGATCTAACAGATATTTACAGAACTTTTCACCAAACACAAAGGATTATACCTTCTTCTCAGCACCACATGGAACCCTTCTCCAAAATTCATCACATAGTAAGTCACAAAGCAAGTTTCAACAGATGCAAGGAGATTGAAATGATACCTTGTATTCTATCAGATCATCATGGTCTAAGGCTGGACTTCAACAACAACAGAAATAACAAAAAGCCTACTTACACATGGAAACTAAACAACTCTCTACTTAATGACAACTGGGTCAGGGAAGAAAGAATGAAAGAAAGAAAGAAAGAAAGAAAGAAAGAAAGAAAGAAAGAAAGAAAGAAAGAAAGAAATTAAGTACTTCCTGAAATTCAATGAGCATGAAGGAACAACAAACTCAAATTTGTAAGACACATTGAAAGTGGTGCTAAGAGGAAAATTCATAGGACTAAGTGCCTTTATAAAGAAACTGGAAACATCCCACATAAGCAACTTAACACCACATCTGGAAGACCTAGAAAAAAACAGAACCAGAAACACCAAAGAGGAGTAGACATCTAGAAATAATCAAACTCAGGGATGAAATCAATAAATTAGAAACAAAGAGAACAATTCAAAGAATCAGCAAAATTGGGGATACAACAAGATCAGGGATACAAGGCACATAACTAAACATAATAAAGGCTATATAGAACAAGCCAATAGCCAACATCAAATTAAATGGAGAGATACTCAAGGAAATTCCTCTAAAATTAGGGACCAGTCAAGGCTGCCCACTCTCTCCATATTTCTTCAATATAGTTCTTGAAGTTCTAGCCAGGGCAATAAGACAACAAAAGGAGATAAAGGGGATCCAAATGAGAAAAGAGGAAGTCAAATTATCCCTATTTGCAGATAGTGTACACAAGTGACTCCCAAAATTCCACCAGAGAACTCCTGAAGGTGAAGATAAACACCTTCAGTAAATTGGCTGGATACAAAATTAACTCTAAAAAGTCAGTAGCCTTCTTATATACAAATGACAAACATACAGAGGAAGAAATTAGGAAAACTACACCCTTCACGTTAGCCACAAGCAATATAAAATATCTAGGAGTAACTCTAACCAAGCAAGTGAAGGACTTGTTTGAAAAAAAACTTCTAATCTCTGAAGAAAGAGATTGAAGATGACATAAGAAGGTGGAATGATCTCCCTTGTTCATGGATCGGGAGATTTAACATATTAAAAATGACCATCTTATTAAAAGCATTTTACAGATTCAATGCAATCCCTACCAAAATACCTACACAATTTTTTAAAGACATTGAAAGGTCAATTCTCAACTTCATATGGAAAAACAAAAAACCCAGAATAGCTAAAACAATCCTATACAATAAAAGATTCTCCAGAGAAATATCTATACCTGATCTCAAGCTGTACTATAGAGCAACAGTAATTAAAACAGCATGGTACTGGCACAGCAATAGGCTGGTTGATCAGTGGAATCGAATTGAAGACCCAGAAATGAATCCACACACATAAGGTCAAACCTATTCAATGGAAAAAGGATATCATCTTCAACAAATGGTGCTGGTCTAAATGGATGTCTACATGTAGAAAAATGCAATTAGACCCATATTTGTCACCATGCACAAAATTCAAGTCCACGTGGATTAAAGACCTCAACATAAAACCAGAGACACTAAATTGGTCAGAAGAAAATTGAGGAAGAGCCTGGAACACATTGTCACAGGAGAAAACTTCCTGAACAGAACACCAACAGCCCTGGCCTTAAGGTCAACAATTAATAAATGGGACCTCATGAGGCTGAGAAGCTTCTGTAAGGCAGGAGACACTGTCAATAGAACAAAACGACAGCCTACAAACTGGGAAAAGGTCTTTGCCAACCCTACATATGACTAAGGTCTAATATCCAAAATATGTAAAGAACTCAAGAAATTAAACACAACCAAACCAAATAACCTAATCGAGAAATGGGGCTCAGAACTAAACAAAGAATTCTCAACAGAGGAATATCAAATGGCTGAGAAACACCTAAGGAAATGCTCAGCAACTTTAGTCATCAGAGAAATGCAAATCAAAACAATTCTGAGATTCCACCTTACACCCATCAGAATGGCTAAGATCAAAAATTCAAGTGACACCAAATGCTGGTAAGGATGTGGAGAAAGAGGAACACTCCTTCATTGCTGATGGGAATGAAAACTTGTACAACCAGTTTGGAAATCTATCTGGTGCTTTCTCAGAAAATTGGGAATAGGGCTTCCTCAAGCCCTGGCTTCCACTCCTTAGAATATACCCAGAAAATGTTCCACAACACAACAAGGACATATGCTCAACCATGTTCATAGCAGCCTTATTCATAATAGCCAGAACCTGGAAACAATCTAAATGTTCCTCAATTGAAGAATGGATAAAGAAACTGTGGTACATTTACACTATGGAATACTACTCAGCTATTAAAAACAAGGAAATCCCAAATTTGTGGACAAATGGATGGAACTAGAAACAATCATACTGAGTGAGTTAATGCAGAAGCAGAAAGACTCACATGGTATATACTCATTTATAATTGGGCACTAGCCCAAAAGAGATGTCCCACGAAAATCTTCACTTACCAGGAGATTGGGAGAGATGTGAGGCTATCCTACTGGGACTCTGTGCAAGAGAAATATAGGAGATGGGGAAATAGAAGGATCCAGAGTATCTTAGAAACCTACAAGAAGAACATCGTGATGGGCGGATCAGGGCCCAGGGTGATCTGCTCAAACTATTGCACTAACCAAGGACAATACATCGAACCCCAACTCTGATCTAGACAACGGACAGGACATTCTCCACAGTTATGTGGAAAGCGGGGACTGACTCTGACATGAACTCTGGTGCCCCATATTTGACGACCTCCCCTTTGTGGGGAGGCCTGGTGGCACTCAAAGAAAGAATAAGCAGGCTACCAAGATGAGACTTGATAGCCTTATGACCATAAAGTGGGGGGGGGGGAGGTCTCCCTCAGTCATAGACCTAGGGGAGGGGAATAGGGTAAAAGCAGGAGGGAGGGAGGAACGGGAAGATACAAGTGATGGGATAACAATTGAGGTGTAATTTGAATAAATTAACTAAATAAATATTTTTTAATTATAATTTTAAAAAAGGAACACAACCTTCTTCAGTTTGCTGAAAAGCAGTAAGTTGGTACCTTTAAACACAGTCTTACACAAGGTAAACCTCACTCATATTTGTAAATATGTCATCCAGCCAGGAAAATTGGAATATCCTAGAATCTAACTGTAGAGACAACGCAGGAGGAAGAACAGTTGGCCAACATTGAGCTTCTGCCAACAAGTTCAACATTTAGTAGAATAACTAGTGTAACTACGAGGGTCCTAAGAATGGTGAGCAGAAGGGGAGAATACAAAGAAACACAGCTGGAACCCAGAGATGAGGCCACTGCCCTGTGAAGTGCCCACTGTGCATGTCTGAATGGCCGCTCCCTAAAGCACCATCATGGGGCCAATGACACACAACCGCATAAGACTTTTCTGAAATGCAGACTCAAGACAAGGTCTGCGGCTAGACAAGGTCGCAGGTGACTTACGTCTTTTAAGGTGATGATCTGACTGGTAGGTGAAGGTTGGCTGTACTGAACGTGTTTCAAGAGGATGATGGGAAGCAGAGACCCCCCCACCCCCATCCCTCGAAGGTAAATTATCAACAAGGAAATGCCATGGCCAGGAGAGCCAATCAGGACATTGGTTTTAGCTGCACAGGTGCTTGAGCATAAAAGACCAAGCTGTGTCTGGAAACAGGACACGGAAATACACCTGAAAGACATCAGAAATGGAAGGACTGGATCGGAAGACTGAGCAACTAAGAAATGTCTTTTAAAGACAGAATTAAGACGAAGTTCTGAGGCTTCTGTCTTGGGGTATCTGTAAAATAAGAAACCAGTCTTCTTGTTATTCCAGAACTGTTCCACATCCGGGGAAAGTGCGGCTGCGCACTACACAGGAGTTGAACTCATGCAATTATAGCCATAAGGTTTCAACTACTTTCCGCAAACTCTAGGATCTTCAGAGAAACTATCATGGCAGGAAAGAAGAGTAGTGCTTGGCAGTGTTTCAAGCCCTTAGGCAAAAGAAACAAAAACAAGCCCATCATATTTTGTCAATGATGGTCTTCGAGTGATTTGACTTGTTCAGGCTTTGGTTTTTGTAGGCTGTACTACTGATATTTCCTATATTGGAAAATAAAATTGACAAGTGTTAAAATACCTTTACGAACTCATTTACAAATAGAAAAAGTCAATTTAATCTTAAGTTGATACTTTGTTTGCTTGCTTTCAAGACAGGGTTTCTCTGTGTAGCCTAGGCTGTCCAGGACTTGCTCTGTAGACCAGGCTGACTTTGAACTTACAGAGATATGCCTGCCTCTGCCTCCCGGGTGCTGGGATCAGAGGCATGTGCCACCACCATGACCACCCAGATTTTATAAGAAGCCGCACTAATTTCTCCAATATAAGTCACTTTAAATGCCATGATTTAAATGCCATATATTTTGAAAATCTCCTTAGTAGCTGGCTTAATACTGGACAGCAAAATTATCTGCATTAAAAAAATTTAATGTTATTTTGGTTGAAGGATAACAAGAAAGTTTATGTTGGAAAGAGGAAACTAATGGTGTTGTCAGATAATTGTTAATAATTTTCTTTGATTATGCACAAAGACTTAGACAACCAAGATTGTCTTCAAGGATAGTTACAATAAAAACCCAGTCCTTTATCTTTGTTGTGTGCGTAGATGTTGCAGGCCTTTTGTTATCTCCTTTTAAGATGCGGGTCCTACAGATGGAACCCAGCTTGTCATGCTCGTTGCAAATGCTTTTACTCTCAGAGACGTGCTGCAACCTGTACATTTCTCTATCTTTAAATATGATGAATAATATTTCCTTGCCCAATGATGATCTTCGGCACCATCAATTAGTCATTGGAAACAGTTGGATCTCTGAGTTATACAGAACGTCCCAATGTCTTCACATCTCATGACATATCATAAAAAATTATGTGTCCATATCGTCACCAACCTAATGTGTAAATTCAAAATATTAAACGCCTCGCATGCTTTAGAAGCTGATACCCGTTTTTCTAAAAATTCGAATTTTCTCTCGAGTCAAATGTTGTCATTTGCAACAAATAATATCATGTGCTTTCCCTGAAGTGACAAAACTTGGTTTGGAAAGACAGGTTGAACTCTAAGAAGAATATCTGCCGTATAACCCGAGTCAGAGCTACCACAACTTATAAAGTGTTCTTTCGAGCACTGATCATGTTCTAGGTACCTACTCAAAGTCGGCTGCCCCAGTGCTCTTTCTTTGGTCTAGCTCTCTATCTGGATAGTGGAAAACTATTTAACATGTACTTCCCACTTCCTTACAAGAATGTGTAATTACAGCTAGTTTTTAATGCAACTAGCAGTCATTTGTGAGTGACCCTGGCATGGTGGGAACTGACCCTGCATCACAAAACAGAACAAAATGACCAGCAGAGCTTAGTGTTCCATCCTGAGGGACACTGGGGCTCCTCCGCTGCTTTCCATCATCAGCACAGACGTGAGCACCATGAGACCTTGACCTTGCGAGCAATTGGAGCTGCTTGGGATACCGTGGGCATCTGTGAACCGTTCAGAGGACAACCATGCTCACTTCTCCAAGGCACCGCTACTATGCCCTCACTCTTCACTCTGCCTTTTGCACACCACCCTCTCTTCTACTTCCTTCTGCAGGCTCCTGATGGGCACCTGTGTTTCTCCTCCTCGCACTTCCCATGTGAGCTGCAGGAGGCCCTGTGTTTCCTAGAAGTGCCTTGGAGAGTTTGCTACCCTTCACTATGAGCTAGTTTCTGTCTTATACTAATCATAACTAGAGTGATATTACTTAATTATTTGCTTACTTCTTACTTTCTTCTCTCACGAAAATATATTCTCTATGGGAGCTAAGATTTTATTTGCCACTACAGTACAAATATATTGAATAAATGCTTGTTATCTGACTAAATTAACTAGGGCTTTTAAGTGTATTAAAATAGTGAATTTTTTAAATTCTTAAAAGAGTCTTCTAAATTCTTGTTAGTCAAAAAAAAAAAAAAAAAACATAATGTCAATCACATGTCATTTCAAATTTGTTAGTATCCACATTAGAAAATTTTAAAATATGAAAATGATTTTAATATCCATAATGTGTAGATATAAATATTGGCATGAGGCCAACACAAAATTTTCCCCGATATTCTATTTTATTACTTATTTTACCAGACCTTTAAATCCTGTGCACATTAGACATTTGCAGATTAGTCGCATGTAGGGGTGCAGAAGGCAGTAACAGCTCCTGTCCCAGAGAGTGCAACCTAAGGAAAAGTGACCACAGCATTGGCAATAAACTGATGGGAGATGAACGGTGGCCATTAATTGTGGTCATTATTACTAGAAGCAATGCAATGAGGTCAGAGTCCAGTTGTGCCATGCAGTGCAGACGTGGCGGTCATGATCAAGTAAACATCCCATCACATCAGTAGCTACCCCCACCTCAGCTTCCAGAAATGGTAGAAGCAGGCAGAGTGAATGACTGATTTCTTGAAAATTGCCTTTGATACCTCCTAATTGGGGAGGCTCAGAACACGCGGAGATAGCCCGGTTTCCAGCCCTTATCTGTCACTGCTGGACCGCAGCAGAAATAAAATGAGAGGTGCACAGTACCATGCAGGTGGGAGGGCATCATTCTGAGTCTCCGCACGGCACCCTGAGTGACCTCTCTAAAATGCAGTTCTGATTGCTCCACTTACCTCTTTTCAGTCCTGCACTGTTCTCCCTCATCCTGGGTTAAATCCCAGTCAGGCCAGAGGCACATCACATGGCCCTATGGCTGAGCTCCTAGGTCTCCATGGCTCTTTGCCCACTGAATCTCCATATACCCTTATGCCCTAACACTTTCACACACAAAGCATGTTTCCATTCCTTGAGTTAGGAACTTGCACAACATTCGCTCAGCCACTCTATCTGATCAGGGTGCTCTGTGTTTCATTATTCCAGCTAATGCTAAAACCCCCCCAAGGTCAATCCATCCACCTACTGAAGCCTTGGCTGTCCACTCACCTACTGAAGCCTTGCCTCTCCACTCACCTACTGAAGCCTCACCTCTCCAGCCACTTGGTCTAAAGATGTATCTTTACTCTCATTTTTACACACTGTCCCTGAGACGCTGGTATCATATGCTGTTACTGTGGATTTACTTGTATATCCTGAAAAACTACAGTACAAAATCCTATGATCAGGATCGCTGCCACCGCTTTGTCACCAGGGCCAAATGCCTGGTCTAAGCTCATGCAATCAGGAGCTAAAGAACAAGCAAATTAATCTACTTAGACATGCTGTCACTTTCGGTCGCTCATCCCACGCACCACTAAGAGCATATTATGCAGGTAACTTGATGATAAACCAAAGGCATTCTAACTAGACAGATAATGATTCTACGGAAGTCCTTTCAAAGTCACAGATTACATGAAACATGACTGATAGCAAACAGGCCAAACAGACCCCAAACATATCTGTGTGTTTGGCACTGAAACACTAGGAAGCTGTTCAAGGCTTTGCCTCAACGTATTACCAGTGGCTGGTACACTCTGGTGTCTACAGCGGCGAGAGCCAGTCTTTCTGGAGGAGATCCAGGGTGCCCACAAAGTACAAAGTCCCCCATTAATCAAGAGGATAGAATTGTGAAACAAACAACTAAGCACTGGGGTGAAGATTATGGTGTAATCAATTCCAATCCCTATTCAAATCTCTTCCTAGCAGATGACAATAGCAGCCTAGAATTGACCTCTAGACAAAACAAATAACAACACTGTTACCTTTCCTTTTTAAAATAAATGATACGATTTGCCAGTGGGGAATAGGTGTGGTTGAACAAGGCACTGAGAGCAGCATCACCAGGTTCTTTCACACCCAAACACACTGAAGTTAATTAATGCCAGAAGAAAAATGACTCAAGGAGAGAGAGAGAAAGAGAGAGAGAGGAGAGAGAGAGAGAGAGAGAGAGAGAGAGAGAGAGAGAGAGAGAGAGAGAGAGAGAGAGAGAGAACCTAAAACATGAATAATGTCCTAGCAAAAGCTCAAAAATTTATTGCTACCACCAAATAAGGATTTAGTTCTATGGAAAGAAACATAATATAAATATTATAAGAATAATAAGATTAGGATGCATGATCAAAACCGTTTGTCAAAATAAAAAACTCAAATAGGGATGTGTCTTAACATTTTTACATTTTAATATAGAGTCAAAGGAGACATAAATCATAAAATAAAATTAGAGACTATATTCTACTGAGGACAGCCAATATTTGATCAATAATCCTGAAAGGAAAAGAGAAACATGAGACACACACAACAAAAATGATGGAACATACAATCAAGACCCGGTTAAGAATCAAAGACACGGCATCTGGTCACAGCCTTGTGAGATTTCAGAAAATCCTGATGTGTCCAGAGCAAAATCAGAGAAAATTACCTACAAAGTAATGAGTGTTAGACTTCTCAGGGTTGACGCTAAATGCTGAGAGGTAACAGGAAGACACACCCGCCGCACTGACGGGACGTCGTTGTCTTGGAATGCTATGCCAGCCTAAATTATCAGTTAAGTGTTAAGATAAAACATTAACATGCTCAGGGATTCCAGGACTCGGAAAATGTCCCTCCCAGGCATGCTTCCAGCAGTTATGAGAGATGAGTTCCACGGCAAGGGTAACCATTGCTCGCCTTATTAAAAAAAATGTAACACTTGGTAAAATGATACGGGGCACCAAGCCACAGAAAGACATGGAGGAGTCTTAAACACGTTCTCCTGAGTTAAGCCAATATGGGAAGCCTACAGGCTGTATAATCCTAGCTGTGTGGCATTCCAGGACAGAAGAAACTGTTCAGATAATAAGAAGCTCAGAGGTCACCAGGGGCTGTGGGCAAGGGAGGGAATGGGGAGCGAGGTGGTGGGGACATAGGACTTTGCTGTTCTGTTCAATGCTGTTCATGCATCCTCCCTTGGGTCCTGCTTGCTGCTTATCCTCTTTGGGTCTGTGAATTGTAATGTGGTTATCCTGTACTATATGGCTAATATCGGCGTATAAGTGAGTACATACAATGTGTGCCTTTCTGGGTCTGGGTTACCTCACTCAGGATGATCTTCTCTAGTGCCATCCATTTGCTTGAAAATTGTATGATTTCCTTGTTTTTAATATCTGAGTAGTATTCCGTTGTGTAAATGTACCACGGTGTTTTAAAATCCATTCTTTGGTTGAGGGACATCTAGGTTGTTTCCAGTTTCTGGTTATTATAAATAAAGCTATTATGGACATATTTGATCAAATGTCCTTGTTTTATGATGGGGCATCTTTTGGGTATGTGCCCAGGAGTGGTATAGCTGGGTCTTGAGGTAATGCTACTTCCAATTTTCTGAGAAACCTCCAGATTGATTTCCAGAGTGGCTGGACAAATCTGCACTCCCACCAGGAATGGAGAAGTGTTCCTTTTTCTCCACATCCTCGCTAGCATGTGCTGTCACTTGAGTTTTTGATCTTAATCATTCTGATGGGTGTAAGATGGTATCTCAGAGTTGTTTTGATTTGCAATTCTCTGATGACTAATAGCATTGAGCATTTCCCAAGGAAGGATACATAAATCTCACTGAGAAGGGGAAACAGAATAGACAGAGGGAATGCGTGAAGAGAAGAAACAGGATAGGGGAGGGAGTGCTGAGGGAAGTGAGGGTGGGGATCTGATGTGGGGAAGGAGGCAGGAGGAAAAGGGGCTTGTGGACAGATATCTCTGAGACATGCTGGAGACCTCCAACAGGGTAGGCTCCTGCGAGGGTATGGGGGGTGACTGTAGCTGAGACCCTTATTAGCGGTAGACATAAAGACTAAAGAGCCCACCCTCTAATCAGACAGGACTCCTGGTAGAGGGAGCGGAACTCCACCCCTCTCCATAAAAACTTCGACCCAAAATTTACCCTGCCTACAAGATGTGCAGGGATAAAGAAAGAGCAGAGATGGAGGGAATGTCCAACCAATGCCTTGCCACACCCTGGCACTATTAACATCATTATGCTATGCTTGCAGACGGGAGCTTGGCATAGCTGCCCTCTGAGAGGCTCCACCCAGCAAGGGATCAAATGCATGCTGAGGTAGTATGTGGGAAAGTTGTCCACTCTCTGAACTTATTCCAAAAGCCTAAAATTATTCTAAATCAGTCTGTGAATCTTTTATTCTCAGATCGCAACTTTGTTCCAAGTATCCTTTCTTATGTCCTTACTCCCTCTTTCTTCGTTTTCTTTTTAGCTAGTTACTCTGTTTCTCTATAAGAGCATAAACACTGTCTATGTCTAATGGAATTCATCTGTTGCTTTTTCTTGACTTCCTGGTAGCAATGAAAGTTCTACAAAAACAATATTCTGTCTATTTTATAAACAAGCATCATATAAGTACCTACAGCAACGTCTGGTTCTTGAATAGGAATAAAAAACCAACCCCCCTCCCCCCCACACACACACAAGTAAAGAAACATGAGATCAAGGAACATGAAATATTATTCAAGATATTTGTGAAAGCTGCTCTCTTATTGACCCAGGGTCACATACCCATTCATACTGGGAGAGAAACTGCTAGAGTTTGGGGAAAATAATCAAATGTATTCAGTAGATTTAGGAATACATACACATGCATGCACACAGGCGTGTTACTTGAGGTACTTTTTCTTTTCTTTTCTTTTTTTTTTTTTTTTTTTTGGTTTTTCGAGACAGAGTTTCTTTGTGTAGCCCTGGCCGTCTTGGACTCACTTTGTAGACCAGGTTGGCCTCAAACTCACAGTGATCCACCTGCCTCTGCCTCCCAAGTGCAGGGATTAAAGGTATGCACCACCATGCCCAGCTACTTGGGGTACTCTTAACCCTGGTAATATGATACAGTAAAAATATATTTATGGGGGCTGGAGAGATGGCTCAGAGGTTAAGAGCACTGACTGTTCTTCTGGAGGTCCTGAGTTCAATTCCCAGCACCCACATGGAGGCTCAAAACCATCTATAATGTGATCTGATGCCTTCTTCTGGCCTACAGGTGTACAGGCAGGCACAGAACTGTATACATAATAATAAATAAATCTTTAAAAATATATATTTATGAATGTCCCTAAAATGTACAATAAATACTATAAAACTAATCAGAGAACTCAAAGGAAATTACATTCATATGATGAGTATAGGCTTGATTTGAAGCCTGGAATATTTCTAAGTAATATAAAATGGCAGATACTGACTTCCTTAATGTCAATAGGATTAGTTCCTATGTGACCTTCTAGAAAATTGTACCTGTACAATAACATAGGTACTGAGAGTATTTTAGTTAGTTTAGAATTGTCTTATAGGCAAACACAATATTTACAACTCGGTTTCAGAAGGCAGGCAAATATTCTAGATCTTGGTAGTATGAAAATAATGAAGCTACAGATTTGGGGAGGTAGAAGGAGATATGCAGGAAAGTCTAAAGATTTCTATTTCCTTACATTTTGTTATACATAATAAGATATGGCTCAAATTTCATAAAATACAGATAGAGGTTCAAATGGAATAGTAAAAAGTAATCAATATAGTTATTAAATACAGTGAAATCACCATTTTAAAGACATCGAGGGAAAACTGGAAAAAAAATCAACTCACTATTCCCTTCCCACACCACTGACGGTTTAAAAACTATCATCAAACATGTCCAAACTGAGATCTCAGCGCATACACCTGCAATTCCGCGTTAGTCAGGCAGCAGAACCAGGAATTGTATTTTGAGAACAATTTGACAGTGTTATTATTTTTCATGCTCTGTAACTGAGAAAATTGAGACAATGAAATTAGGCCATTCTGTTAAAGACACACAGCTAATGACTCACACAGGTGTCATACAAACTCTCCTGGCCTGACTCCAGACTTCCTGATAGAGCCATTGCACCGCTCAGTCTCCTAAGCTATTTAAGGACAAACAAACATTATGTCACCAACAAGTTTAAACTGCCCAACGGCAGAACTATTTTCACTCATCTTTATAGAACCACAGTAGCCAGCTCACTTCCTACTGTGCCTTCAGAGGCCCCCGAGCACCCACCCTTTCTTCCTGTGCCCCACAGGGTGGCTGACCACATGAAGGCTCAATGTGTACATACAGTCATTCAAAGCCTAGACACAAGGCCTCACCCTCAGTAAGCCAATTTTAAAGTTAATTTAGGAGAACACACATATTTGAGTGACTCTCCAGGAGACACTATGGAGACACAGGAACAGTTTCTCCTTGTTTCTATTTTTCTTTCATTGAAGGTAGTTTTTTTTTTCATATAATATATATGTTCTAACTATTGTTTCCTCTCTCCTAATTCCTCTGAGACCCTCCTCATCTCCTTTCCAATCCAAATCCACCCCCCTTGTGTTCGGTTTCTTCCTTAAAAAAAAAAAAAAAAAAAAAGCAGGCATCTAAAAACAATAAAAAAATAATAAAAAGCAAAAACAGAAAATGTAATGTAAAGAACAAAAGGAGACAAAAAAAAAATATCAGGAGAAAACACATACAGACACAGAGACACACATTCATAAACACAGGAATCCCATAAAAATACAAAACCAGAACCCTAACATATAATCAAAGGACCTATAAGGTTAAAATATGCCCTGACAATACATTATGAGATAAAGAACCTCCAAAGAAGCCAGAGGTCATTTTGTGTTGGCCATCTATTGCTGTGTGATGCTGTTTAAGATAACTGATTTTTCATCTGTGAGTAGCTTCCAATGGGAGACAGGTTCTGGGTACGGGATGGAAACCTGCGCCCCCATCTACTTTCAACACTGGGACTCCATCTGGCGCAAACCCACACATGCCCTGTGCAGGCTGCCAAGGTCTTTGAGGTCATATGTGCACCAGCACTGCTGTGTTTAGAAAACCTTGTTTCTTTGGCATCCTCTATGCTCTCTGGCTCTTACAGCCTCTCCGCCCCCTCTTCTGCATGGTCCCCTGAGCATTTAGGGGAGGGACTTGATGGAGGTGTCCCATTTACCACTGAGTGCCTCAAGGTCTCCCACTCTCTGTGCCTTATCAGGCTGTGGGTCTCTGTCTTTGTTCCCAGGAAGGGAGTCTCTGATAACGGCTGATGAAGGCATTCATCTATGAGCCTAGCAGAACATCATTAGAAATCCTTTTATGGCTATGTTCCTTTAGCAGAACAATAGTGTTTCCTTTTCCCCTAGGTACATGGCCTATCTTGTGTCAGATTCTTGGCCGTCTGAACAGTGCCAGGGGTGGGCTGCATCTCCTGGAGTGGGCCTTAAAGCCATTCAAATAATGAATGGTTGGTTACTCCCACAGTTTGTGCCACTAGTGCACTTGCACGTCTTGCAGTAGGTCATCGTTTTGAATTAAAGAGTTTATACTTGGGTTGGTGTTCACCTTTCTCCTTTGGAAGAGTGCAGGGAACCTTCCAACATTATTAACACTAGGCAGTAGGGGCAAAGACACGAGGTAGGCACCAACTTGACTTCTCCACGTTCAATGAGTTGTGCAGGTATTGTCTACAATAGGGTCTTACTGTTGATTTGTGGAGAACATCTTAGAGCCCTGGGAATAGCCTGGGTTATTTGGGGGTTCTAACTGGGCCCCTTTAAGTCAACACTTTAATTAGATGTAACATATTTCCAGAAGTGAAAACTTCATTTGGTGACAAAGAGATATCCTTTGGAGCTCTGTCTCCCCAATTATTTGCTTTAGATTTAGATTTAGTGACTGCATTTAGATTCCATGACTGTATTTTAGGGAGCTTCTACTCTATTATGTTTTCATGGGAACCCTTGAATGGCCCTTAGTTTTAGCTGTCCATCCTCATGTTCTCCCCTTTCCTTCTCTCTCCTGTTCACCACCTCTTCCTACATTCACCCAGTTTCATCCTCCCATTCTTTCCTCCATCACTGCCCATTAATAGATATCTACAGTTTCCTCTTCCTAGGGAGATCCATCATTCTCCCTTACTCCCTTACTCTATACCTAACCTCTATGGTTACATGAATTGTAGCTTGCTTAACAAGATTTAACAGCTTGCATTCACCCACAAACAAATGCATATGACAATTGTGTTTCTGGGTCTGTGTTACCTCACGTGGGATGATTTTTTTTCTAGCTCCATCCATTTACATGAAATTTGTATGATTTCATTTTAACAGCTGAGCAACAATACTCTACTGCATAAGTGTGCCACGTTTTCTCTCTTTGATAACCCAGTGACAGACAGCTATGTTGTTTCCAATTTCTGATTATTAGGACTACAACATGAGTAAACATAACTAAGCAGGTGTCTCTGTAGTAGCATGAAGCATGCTTTGGGTACATGTCCATGAAGCATGCTTTGGGTACATGTCCATGAAGCATGCTTTGGGTACATGTCCAATAGTGGTATAGCTAGATCGATTCCCACATTGCTGAGAAACTGCCAACTGACTTGCATACAAGTTTGTACTCCCACCAGCAATGAAGGAGTGTACCCCTTACTCTGCATCCTTGGCAGCATGATCTATCATTTGTTTTATTGATCACAGCCATTTTAACTTGTGTAAGATGAAATCTCAAAATAGTTTTGGTTTGCATTTCCCTGATGACTAAGGATGTTGAACATTCCTTCAAACATTTCTCAGTCATTTCTTTTTTCCCTTTTTGAGAATTCCCTGCTCAGAGCTGTACTCCAACTTTAGTTGGCTTGATTATTTACTTAATATTCCCATTTTCTAACAAGTGATAAGGACCATGCTAACATCAACAGAGCTAAGACTACCATTCACTATCAAAGCATGCACCTTGTAGGCATCAAGGGTTCTCTACCTGCCCATGCCCTTCCCCTAAGAACACAGAGAGAATGAATTACACTACTCTGTGCTAAGTAAATAGCTTTTAAACAAGTGCTTTATCATTTTAGACAACTTACCAATAAAATGGTAAAATAGAGAGCATGTATTTGGATCATAAACTCCTTCTATGCTCTAAAGTCATCTCAGACCAAAATAAATGTTTTCTAAGAGAGGGGAAGAACAGGCATAATGTTCCAAAACATAGAAACCTGTCCCTTCTTTGAAATAAGAGTAATGATTTTTTAGCATGAAGCTTCTTTACAAAACAGAAAAATTGTAAGACAGCCTGAAGTTTTTTAATGGCAATTATAAAGTGGGCTGGTAAGCAATGTGTTCAAATGCTTTTACAAATGATCATGAGACTCTTCAAAAAGATATACAATGTGGAAGAATTAATAGGTTTTTAACAGGGAAATTCTAACATTTAAAATGTACATATCTAGCTAATAATTCAGTTAAGATAAATTGTTATTTAAAGCAAAAAATTAACATAAAGAATGGATGTCAAATTCATTTTCACCATGTGGAAGCAGGAAGAAGGGTAGAGCTGCATATGTGAACCTAGTCTCAGAGCAATTTAACTTATTGGTACTAGTCTGCTGTTTCTCATAAATAAGGAGAATTAATTTGTTCTGTTGACAGTGTCCTTTGCCTTACAGAATCTTTTCAGTTTCATGAGGTCCCACTTATAATTGTTGATCTAAAACCTGAGCTGTTGGTGTTCTGTTCAGGAAATGTCTCCTGTGCCAATGAGTTCCAGGCTCTTCCCACTTTTTCTTCTAACAGATTTAGTGTGTCTGGTTTTATGTTGCAGTCTTTAATCCACTTGGACTTTAGTTTTATGCAGGGTGATAAATATGGATCTTTTTGTATTTTTCTACATGTAGACATCCAGGTAGACCAGCACCATTTGTTTACTGTATGGATTTGGCTTCTTTGTCAAAAATCAAGTGTCCATAGGTGTGTGGTTTTATTTCTGGGTCTTCAATTCAACTCCATTGATCAACCAGACTATTTCTATGACAGTACCATGACATTCTTATTACTGTTGCTCTATAGTACAGCTTGAGATTAGGGATGGAGATTCCTCCAGGAGATCTTTTATTGTACAGGATTGTTTTAGCTATTTTTGGTTTTTTTTGTTTTTTCATATGAAGTTCAGAATTGATCTTTCAAGGTTGGTAAAGAATTGTGTAGCTATTTTGATAGGGATTGCATTGAATCTGTAGATACTATGCTGATTCTCCCAATCCACAACCATGGAAGATCTTTCCATTTTCTAAAATTTTCTTCAATATTTTTCTTCAAAGACTTGAAGTTTTTTTCACACAGGTCTGTCACTTGCTTGGTTAGAGTTACACCAAGATACTTTATATTATTTGTGTCTATTGTGAAATGTGTTTGGCCAACCATGTTCATAGCAGCTTTATTCATAATAGCCAGAATCTGGAAACAACCTAGATATCCCTCAACTGAAGAATGAATAAAGAAACTGTGGTACATTTACACAATTTACTACTCAGCTATTAAAAACAAGGAAACCTTGGAATCTGCTGGGACTTGCTGCTGGAATCTGGGCAGCATGCTGAGAGTGATATGAAAGAATGAAAAGATAGAAGGACCCAGAGGGTTCAGGAGCCCCACAAAGAGACCACCAAGTCCAGTGGATCTGGACCCATGGGGGCTGCACAAACTCTTGCACCAACCAAGGACAATGCATGCAGTAAACCTACACCCCTGTTCAGATATAGCCAATGGACAGCTCATTCTCCATGGCTGTAGGGGGAGCAGAGACTGTTTCTGACATGAACTTTGGTGCCACTGATTTGACCACTTCCCCTTGGTGGGGAGGCTTCTTGGTGGAGGGAAAGCAGGCTATTTCGATGAGACCTGATAGGCTATGGTCATATGTAGGAGGTCCCCTTCTGTCAGAGGTCTAGGGGAGGGGAAAGGGGCAGAAGAGGGAGGGAGGATGGGAACAGAAAGATACAAGGGAAGGGATAACAATCTAGATGTAATCTGAATAAATTATAATAAATTAAATTTTTTCAAAAGAATTAACTTGCAGTCATGTTTACTACTTCAAGCAAGACATGCTTGATATTTGACTACCTTGACCTGAATGTCATTCAAAACGGCCTTGCTTTTCATACTTTTATTTCATGATGGAGCTGTTTAATTTTAATAAAAACATATTTAGGAAATTGTCCCTCCTCCAAGAGAAATGGCACTTTTGAAGGAAGTCAAAAGTGATCATGCAAACAATGCTTCACACCGGATGCACGTGGACATGCAGTGGAAGGCAGCACAGCCAACCTTCTGTGCCCAGGAAGAGGAAAAGCTCATGTGGTGCGTCAGGTCGCTGCCCTCCGTTCTGGGCTTCATACCCAGACAATAACTTCACTCCATGGGAGCTTTTAGCTCTCTGTCCCACTGCTGTGGGCATGGTCACATGTCTTCCTTTGACCATTATAATACTTGCATATGGCATAAAGGTCCCAGTTCCTCTGAGGGAATATGAATGTCTCCATAAAGAATTAGGAGAAGAATTTTGAGACAGAGGAAAAGGATAATCCACTCCGGCATATGTAAAGACACAAAACCTAGAGATGCTCAGCAGAACAGGCCATCCCATCCTCTCCCTTCTCATGCTGCCAAGAACGTCACTTGCTAAGTCGCTGTCTTGAATTATCCTCCAATCCCCTTAATTCAGACTAACAGAAACCTCTTTCTAAGCTGCATCCCTGTGTCCTAAGCACAGTTCATGCCCTCAACAATTACAAAGAAATGGCAGGAAAATCCACAGGTCTTTCACTTTCATTCGTTACAGGAAGCATTCACTCAAGTTCTCAAATGTTTGGTAGTCAGAGACTAGTGCAATGCTCTTCCTAAAGTTCACAGGGATGTGGACAAACTCATGTGGTGAGGAGATACCCACCCACTCAGTTCCTAACTCTAGACAAAGATGTGTGTCAAGATGGAAGGCAGCTGCATTTGGTGCATAATCATTTTTGCCTTAAGGTAGGGCTGAATTTCAACTGCTTTTCGAGGCTTTTAAAAAGTAAATTATTACTAGTTTACTTTCATCAATGCTATTATTTTCCTATTTCTACTTGCTATTAGAAAACACCATTTGTGGGGCTGGAAAGGTGGCTCAGAGGTCTAGAGCACTGGTTCTTCTTCCAAAGGTCCTGAGCTCAATTCCCAGCAACAACATGATGACTCACAATCATTCGTAATGAGATCTGGTGCCCTCTTCAGTCATGCAGGCACACACGCAGGCAGAATATTGTATATATAATAAATAAATAAATCTTTAAAATATTCTGTTAAAAAAAAGACTATTTGCATACGGAATAGAATTTCAAATTTTACTTGTCCAAAGTCAAACTATTTGATTAATAATGCCTCCTCAATGTAACTAAGGAAATAAATAAATAAGTTATTTTTTCCTGATTATTATGCTAGCCCATTGGAGCTTTCATAAGAAGTGTTATAGTTTGGTTGCTGCAACAAAAAAACAATCTTAGTTTCCATAGTCTGGAAGCTGGAAACCCAAGGTCAGAATATCATAGAGGTGCGTTTCATCCTACAGCATGAAGAACCATGAAACAATCAGGAATTATATGGAGGTTACATTCATACTCTTTTGGATATTTGTATTTGACAGCCTTGAAGAAAACATCTTTCCTATCTTGGTATGTCTAAAATTCTGAATATTAATCAGTATCTACCATATCTAGTCATTATCAACTTAAAACATCTATATAGACCTAAAAACATCCTAACCCCTAAACAACTAAGCTTCATTGTAAAACTAAACAATCTGGCCTTCAACCCCATCAGAGACTTGAGACAGAATAAAATTGATTATCTGAGTATACAGGAGGTGCAGGTTAGCAGCTTCCCAAATGAGAAGATGACAGAGTCAGTTTGCTGCCTCAACAGTCACTCTTTTAAGCTATCAATCCAATTGGATACAGATAAATCTTTATGGCCTAAGTAACCAGAATTATGGCCTAAAGCCACTGTGTCAAAAACAGTTGCTTGGAGACTGGGTCTTTCCACACTGAGGAGGGTATAGATCAACCCACAACTACCACCTATGGTAAGTACACACATCCCTATTCACACCAGGAATTGACCTAAGAACACTCTTGAAATCAGACATCTTTAAAACTTTGTATCTCCAATCAAATATACCACAAAATCCTACTGGCTCTACCTTTAATAAAAACCCAAATCCAATAGATCCATCCGTACTCTACTCCATGGATATGGTTCAGAAATGTGCCAGGATTGTCACAGCACAGAGGGAGGGACTGACTTCCCTCCTTCCCCTCCTCCTCTGCCCCCTGTTTCTCATTCTTTTTTCCTCACCTTGACTACTCCTTATGTTTATTTTGCTTCCCAATGTATTATTGCTATCTGAAAGTTACCTAGTCAACTGGACCATATGCTTTATTAATTATCATATACTGGACATATAAGCGGATCTAAATTATCAAAGTTTTTTTTGTTAGCTTTAAGTTATATACTGAGGCATATGATAGTGGGATATTAATCCAAGCATTTCCCAGTTACTGGACTGGAAAATATTTATGGGTTCTGTGTCAAGTGCAAATCATCTGGTTTCTTGCTGTAAAACTGCTAGCGCTATACTAAAATGCCCTCAGTAATCTGATTCTGAAGGCAGCTTGACTCACGGTCTTCAAGGCTCCAGTCAGGGGCTGACCTTGTGGTTGGCCTTATTGCTTTGGTTCTGTGGAAAGGTGACCTGACACTACAGAGATACACTACATATGAAAAGCATTTACCTCATCACTGTGAGCAATGAGTAGGGGAATATCCAAAGTTTTACAATCCCACTGAAGGGAAGACTGCAAAAAAAGCCTGTTAAGCCTCCAGCTCACCTACCCTCCCCCTCCCACCACAGCAACACACAGGGAGCAAAACCTTTAACACATAGATTTGAGGGGATCTTCAAGGTTCAAACTAAAAGAAAAAAAATTAAATGTAGATTGAAGTAGCCAAACTTTTCAGTGCTAGGCTAAAAGTACAGATGAAACACTAACATTATATCACTAGGTTACTATTGTCCACGGGCAGGAGGGCACATGGGCAGGGACCAAAGACAAAGCGTGTGAGGGACACTCTAGCCCGGGAGAGGCACACTTGCAATACGGCAATGGGTGACCCTTGACAGCTCTACACAAACATGTTCTTATGTTCGTAACACAACTGTAGTTGTAGCTAACAGGCAATTACAATTTACAAATGCATTTTCTATATGATTTTAAACTCAAACCAAAATAATAAAAGACAGGAGCCTCCTCAGCCCATAGGTGGGGCATCGGCACCCTCTAGTTCCCTGCATGGTAGCAGGATGGAGGTTCTTGGGTTTTAGGAATGAGCTCCAGAGTCACGCCACACTCACGCAAGATTCTGTACTAGCGACCATGAGCATCCAAAATGCCATGACAGACATCGAGCTCTGCTGTGGCTCATCTGGCCGAGCCGCAGGGAGACCACCACATGTGCTGAAGAGAATGGACAAGACACTCAAGGACAAGCCATGCAACCACACCAAGGTGCTATGAAGTAAAGAACGGCCTCTAGGGCACAGACATTGCTACAGCTCTCGCTGTGAGAGGAGCAGCCCAAGAGTAGACAGAGTGGAGAGCATCGAGGGTGTCATCATAAATACGCCCCTCCCCTCCAGTAGGCATTTGGCGTCTCCTCACATGATTAGCCATCTGAAAGCGTACAGTACAACAGTTCCACAGACCATATTGTGAGAGAAGAAAGCGAATGAAGGAAGTAAAAGCAGCCAGCATCACACACTAGGACAGACAGTGCCTCCACAATGAAGGCAGAGGACAGTCTAATGATGCCAAGGAGAAGAGACAGGAAACAGTTACAGGAGGATGTGTAAGGGGACATGAAGAAATAAAAAGTTACATGGCTTCCTGGACAAAAAGTAAAAGGGGAAGATGCATACAGAGCCACAGAGTTTGAATCAATACATATATAGTAGCCCAAGTTGTGCTTAAAATTACACAACACAAAATGGAATTGGCAAAGATCTTTAAGTGTCTACAGTATTGTGAACAGACATTGGGAAGTGAAAAGAAGCCCCCAATGAGTATTAGTTGGTATTCAGAACAAAGAGTGGGGAAAAAAAGTGTTCAAAGATATGATGGGCAAAGAAATGCCTAAAATAAAGACTTGACTTTTTAGATCTTTTCCTAGGGGTGAAAAAACACGAAAAGATCAAGGCCAAAACACATTGTGGAAAGCCATTGAACTTGAAGACACAGGAGAGACGCTATAGATATCCAATAAGGGAGGAGGAGAGGGAGCAAGGCATTCAGAGGGGATGAAAGGCGTTGCTCTCATAGTCATCTGACACGGCACACGAAGCCCTGTAATTCAGGAGTGCCTTTCAGGGGGAAAGATGATTTGTTGCTTTTTAAAAATCATGGAATTAGATAAAGAGACAGTTGTTTGGTATTTCCAAGCTTATAAACACTAAAGGAAGGCAGGTTCCATGAAAGTTTCCTTCAAATACTGAGCAGTACTCTCACTGCCTCAGTAACAAAAGATATGCCCATACAGTAAGCAACACCCTGAGGTGCACACATGCACACACATGGAAAGAAAGTCAAAGGAAAAGAGACGGAACGAAAGCAGCACTCATTTACAGGTGACATAATTGTCCACACACTGATGCATTTTATAATGTGTTATAGAGGTGAGAGAAACACAACCAACTCAGATGGACAATATTTCTCCACAATGAACCGCCACAAGCACAGGAAGTAGAGGACTATTCACTCTCAGGAACTCATGATGTGTATGGAATTAGAAGAGAAATTCCCAAGTCCTTTGGGGTGGAAAAATCACACCTACTAAAGGCCCTAAATATAATCCATGCATCGTATGTACAGTTAGGTGAGGATGCTGGGTACGAAGAAGGAATCAGCCCTTTGGGACCAAATTAAAGCGTGATGAGACTACAGTGAGAGCTCCAGCTGGTCCTGTAAGGGATGCTGGTGAACTTACGCCAGAACCTTACTTGAAGGTTTGACTAAGTTGTAAGAATGGTAATTTTAATACTGAAAAAAAAAAAAAAAGAATAAAAAACACAGAGAGCACTTACCTGGACAGAATTTTTTTTTTTTTTTTTTTAGCACATATCGAAATTATGGTAATGAACACAATGTATTACTAAAAGGCAAAATGGGTCAAATATATAATTATGTCTTTTTCTATAATATAATTGGTACCTTGAAACAACTGAGGGAGTGTCCAGTAATTTTGGTAAAATTGGCTCACTATATATTAACATGAACTCCTCTCCTAACAATAGACACACCTGTGGGTTTCAAACAAAAATACATAGCCATAACTGTGATACTTGAGACTTCTTTAACATAAATTGCAAGGCACTGACAAAATACATTGATTAATCTGATTAAATAAAATAATGACCTCTGTTCAAGTAAGGAAACCATTGTGCAAATTTAAACACACAAACATAGTAGATTAGATGTCTGAGATTGGTGGGACTATGTACAGGAAACTCAATGGAGGATATAGCTCAGCAGCTAGGAAGCTCAAATAATACAGATAATGGAACAATAAATGTTTTTCTTTTAATTTAAAAGTGCCAGTGCCAGTCGTGTTTGTAATTCTGGAGCAGGATAATGCACTTTGTAGACTTGAGATTCAAAATAATGAAGGAAGTGAGGGGGTTGCCTATGGCTCACTAGGGCCAAACAAGTATAGAGTAAATCAAAACAAAAGTTGACAATGAAAAACCTGCACTGGAAAGACAGGAGCTCATGCTCTATTGACTTAAATATCTGACACAATGACGGGATGGTGGAGAGTAATATTGCCCAGAAGAGGATAGAGCTTATAAGCCTTAATAATGTGTGTAATTGTTTATGTAATAGTAGAGAGTGAGCATCGAAGGATGACATGTGCTGACTTCCTCACTGTCTGTAGCAAGAAGCCAATAATACTGTGTAAGCATCAAGTAGGGTGGCACAGAACATGTTGCATCTCTCCCTTTAATGTTCATCATCAAGCCTTACCCTTGACTTTGGGCGTGTCCAGGCCCCTTATTTCTTGGCAAGGACATACCTGAATTTCAGTTCTCTTAGAGCTAGAAATCCTATTCTGTTAGCTTCAAATGAAAGACAAGAGAATCAACAATCTTAGAATCATATGATATTTAATTTTAAAGGTATTTCAATTTTATTCTTATTTTTTTTCTCTATTCCTCTGCTGAGAGCAATGCTTGGAATGACGCTCACCAAATGACAACAATAACTAAACATTAACGTTTACTTCAATTTCTTTGTCTTTTTCAAATTGATCAGACTTTTAAGACGCTTGACCTTCATAAAAATGAACTTATTATTACTAACAAAATAAAATTAAATATTAAGAACATAGTGGCAATAACTGAAACCATTCCTAGGGTTGAATTTAAGTGTGGAAATTGTAAGCAAAAAAACATTATTCCTCATGAAATGGAACTTTCTCTTCAGGGACCAAAGCTTCTGCTGTACAAGTTGAGAGAGGCACAGACACACCCAGTTCTGGCCTCATTCCAAAGCCCCAGCTGGGAAGGTCAAACCACAAGGGACAGTGAATGGAAGTGACATCATATCTGCCACTGACAGCCAGCCACCCCTACCTGACTCAGGATACACACCGTTACCTCTTACGAAAAGTGTCATCAAAAACACTGTTCATGGTACAACAAACTACTGTGCAAGCTCTCAAGCAGGCTGGAGCCCCGCGGTCCTGGATATCTACAGTTATTTGAGTTACATGAAGTCTGACATAGTCCCGCATGGATATGGTAAGGAGAAACCTAATTTCTTCCTCAGTCTATTAAATTTAATTCATTGTGTATGTTTTCCTTCCTTATCAGCCGTTCAAATTAATTTTTCCCATTGTCAACAGACTGACAGTCTCACCCATGTTTAAATCTGAGCACACAGTATCTGTGAGGACTACCCATACCCGCGGGTGTGGAAAACAACATGTTCATTTCATTAGGCCTTTGCACAGCTCTAACAATTACACAAAATAACTTATCCCTGGGCGATTGGGTACAGCTGTGGCTAAGTCCTCCTGTCAATTTCTATTTTGGCAGCTGAAATTGTGCCATTCTCAGGAGAGGAGTGATTGGTTTTCAGTTACATGCTGTACCACAGGTGGAAATAAACCGGGAGCCAGGACGCCAATGTATAAGTAACGCGTATAACAGAATGCTAGCATCGGCGCTCACTGTACAAATGTTTTCCCAGGACCAGGAGAGAGAGTGACTGTGTGACAGAGGCAGAAATAGCATGTCTTCCCAGTCACTAACTGCATCGTGCTGCGAATCAGTAACCTCCAGCTAAATGGAAGATGGTATACTGTAGAAGAACAAGTAATAATTACAAAGGACGGGCTGTTCCTCCATTGAGGAGATGAAAGAGTTGGAGATGCAGCTTGTGGAGGCCGCCACCATGGAATGTCCCCCCACTCCCACACAGCAAGCCACCACAGAATGTCCCCCCACTCCCACACAGCAAGCCACCACGGAATGTCCCCCCACTCACACACAGCAAGCCACCACGGAATGTCCCCCCACTCCCACACAGCAAGCCACCACGGAATGTCCCCCCACTCCCACACAGCAAGCCACCACGGAATGTCCCCCCACTCCCACACAGCAAGCCACCACGGAATGTCCCCCCACTCCCACACAGCAAGCCACCACGGAATGTCCCCCCACTCCCACACAGCAAGCCACCACGGAATGTCCCCCCACTCCCACACAGCAAGCCACCACGGAATGTCCCCCCACTCACACACAGCAAGCCACCACGGAATGTCCCCCCACTCACACACAGCAAGCCACCACGGAATGTCCCCCCACTCCCACACAGCAAGCCACCACAGAATGTCCCCCCACTCCACACAGCAAGCCACCACGGAATGTCCCCCCACTCACACACAGCAAGCCACCACGGAATGTCCCCCCACTCCCACACAGCAAGCCACCACGGAATGTCCCCCCACTCCCACACAGCAAGCCACCACGGAATGTCCCCCCACTCCCACACAGCAAGCCACCACGGAATGTCCCCCCACTCCCACACAGCAAGCCACCACGGAATGTCCCCCCACTCCCACACAGCAAGCCACCACGGAATGTCCCCCCACTCCCACACAGCAAGCCACCACGGAATGTCCCCCCACTCACACACAGCAAGCCACCACGGAATGTCCCCCCACTCCCACACAGCAAGCCACCACGGAATGTCCCCCACTCCCACACAGCAAGCCACCACGGAATGTCCCCCCACTCCCACACAGCAAGCCACCACGGAATGTCCCCCCACTCACACACAGCAAGCCACCACGGAATGTCCCCCACTCCCACACAGCAAGCCACCACGGAATGTCCCCCCACTCCCACACAGCAAGCCACCACGGAATGTCCCCCCACTCCCACACAGCAAGCCACCACGGAATGTCCCCCCACTCCCACACAGCAAGCCACCACGGAATGTCCCCCCACTCCCACACAGCAAGCCACCACGGAATGTCCCCCCACTCCCACACAGCAAGCCACCACGGAATGTCCCCCCACTCCCACACAGCAAGCCACCACGGAATGTCCCCCCACTCCCACACAGCAAGCCACCACAGAATGTCCCCCCACTCACACACAGCAAGCCACCACAGAATGTCCTCCCACTCCCACACAGCAAGCCACCACGGAATGTCCCCCCACTCACTCACAGCAAGCCACCACGGAATGTCCCCCCACTCACACACAGCAAGCAATTTTGCTCCTCACATTTTGAGGCTAGCAAACATCCGTGGAATCAGAAATGCTGCTCTTGGAAGCTACAACCCACTCCACATCCTTTTATTTCAGTTTTTATACCTGTGAAATGAGGGAGCTGATACTTTCTCATTCTCACGTCTTTAGGGTATTTTGAGGACAGATGGAAGAAAAATGTAAAACTGGTTGGAGCCTTCTGAGAAGTTCTGTTATTCCAAACTATTACTATTATTATCACCGCCAACTCTACAGTGGCTTCAAATCCTAAATCTAAAAGCCTTTTCGGCATTTATTATTCAAATAGAATAGAAAAAAATGTCCTGCATTATTTAGCTCTGTATTAGAGGTGGGTAAACTGAGACCTGGATAAGAATAAACAACTTCAAGGTCATACAGTGGCAGAGCAGGTTAAGAAACAGAAATATTGATTCGTGTGCACCAGCTCACAGACACAGAGGCAGAAAAGAAACTCGGCACTATTAATATCAGAGGGAGCCTGAACCAGCAGCTTTTACACTTAAAAAAATCCAATTAAAAGCACCAGTACAGCAAAAACCTTGAAGAAATGTCCTTTGCTGGGGAAAAAAAAAAAGAGATATGCATAAAATCACTTCCCACCATTTCCTTGGTCATATTTCTTGATGTGATGGCTACTTTTTATTAAGAGTAAACCAGAGATGTATATCTTTTCTCTCTATGCTTATAAAGGACTTTTTAAAGAACCTCAAAAATTCTTTCATTAAATAAGTCTACATTTAACCATGAGATTTCCACATGCAGTGCAGTTCTAGAATAAATGAAAGCAAATATATATCTTCTTTCCAATATATCTTCCCCAATTTATTTACATATTAGTGCTTCCTAGATGTTTTGCACACGTCAGTATTTCCATAGGTGACATGGAGACATGTAAGGAAACGTGAGTCCTACAGGATGAACAAGACAACGCCACTCCAGCAGGACCTTCCATCTCCAGCTGACGTCGTCACTTCTTAGACCCAGCAGACGCTTAGCTCCAATGGGCGCTCCAGCTAGAGCCTCTGTACCCCCCTGTGGAGCAGAGTGTGGGACAAGACTCCAGTGAAGGCTCACCATGGCTTCGTGGCTCTCCCCTATCTCAGGAGCGCACTGGAATATGAGTGCAGATTATCTTGTGTGCTTTTGATGGATTTTAAACTGTAGCCTACCAGTGTTTGCGGAGTTGCCCCATGTGACTTCATGGAATATAAAATGGCAATCACAAAGGAAAACCTCTGTTCAGCGTTAGAAACATTTTCAGCTCCTTGGGGAGACGATTTCAACAATGCTTTCAACAATTTCACCGTGCTGAAAAAGTCAATGTTTACCCTGGGACAGGAAGGGCCCTTTCTACATGCATACAGGGCAGGCAGCGTGGTACCTTGGTGCTCACTACATGCATACATGGGCAGGCGGCGTGGTACCTTGTCCTCTCTACATGCATACATGGGCAGGTACGTGGTACCTTGGTCAGAATTTTAACATTGGAGTAATTTCTCAAAATTAATAAGAGGAGCTAACCTGTCTCATTGTCAATGAACCTTTAAAATAATAAAAAAATACCTTTAAATGCATATTCGGCATGTCTCTGAGGTTTTTGAAGACCTTATCTAATTATTTCACCTTACCTTTCTATAGAATCATGTTTATCTGTTACACCTAGGATGTATATTTTTTATAAAAATAGACTAGTAATTGATATGACCATAAGTTGATCAACAAATAATTAACTTGTATAATTTACTTATCCTAAACAGCCTGCAATAGCACTTTCCAAGTATTGGAAGTAAACCTTGTATTATAATTGAGTTGTATGGGCACACTACTGCATATTAGAGTAGAAATATGTATGTGTGTAAAAAATACTCTTAAATGTAAAGTTTTTATTATTTTAACGATTCATTGACAATGAGACAGGTTAACTCCTGGCAACACCCAGCCTACTTCAAAGAAGATGATGACCATCAAAGAATCTCCTTATGGAGATGGCTTCAAATGTGGCAAATCAACCACTGAGCAAAATGTCCTCATTTCTACCACAGACAGAATAATCCATAAACGTGGGCAAGTTTGGATGCAGGCAGAGTTGACAGCCAAACTCTGCCAAGACAGTGTAAGCAAGTCCTCAATAGTTCCTGTATCACAAATATGTCTGTCAGATATATTGGTCCAGAAGGCTGAAGATGATGCTCCAGTGTCATAGAGAGTTTTGGGCGACTGTTTGGACAGCATACGGTCTCTTCCATCTTCTCATTTTGGAAGCTGCTAACTTGTACTCCCTGTATACTCAGGTAATTAATTTTATTCCTTCCCAAGTCTCTGATGGGGTTGAAGACCAGATAGTTAAGTCTTACAATCAAGCTTAGCTTGTAGAGGTTAAGATGTTTTTAGGTCTAGATAGGTGTTTTAAGTTGATAATGACAAGATATGATCGATATTGATTCACATTCAGAATTTTAGATGCACCAAGATAGGAAAGATGTTTTCTTCAAGGCTGCCAAATACAAACAGCCAAAACACTACGAATGTAACATATATAATTCCTGATTTTTGTGGTTATTCTTGCTATAGGTAGTTTATTGTATATATGTGTAATAATAAATGTATATTTAAAAAATAAAAAATTCAAAAAAAGTGGTAAGAGAGAAAATTTGACTTCACTCATTTGTTATTTTAATTCCAAATCTTTCTTTTAGTGGTTTCTCCTGACAAGCCTATGGTTGTTACTCTGTTTAAGATTTAGAAAACAGAAAGAGGCCTGGTGGATTAAAGTCCCATGAAAGCATGGGCTACAAAGTAAAATATAAAACAATTTAGTAAGACCCTATCTCAAAAGTAAAATGGGGGCTGAATTCTGCCTCATTTCTGAGCACCTGTCTAGGATGTATATGGACCTAGATCCATTCCCCAGAATTTAAAAGAATGAATTTACAGCAGATTTAAGATCCACGAAAGCCTTCACTTACCAGGAAACTGGGACAGAGGGGAGGACATCCTATTGGGACTCTAGATGAGAGAAGCATGGGAGAATGGCAAAGTAGAAGGATCCAGAGGGTCCTAGAAACCTACAAGCAGAACATTATGATAGGCAGATTTGGGCCCAGGGGTCCCGCTCAAACTAAGGCACCAGCCAAGGACAATATAGGCGGTAAACTTTAAACCCCTACCCAGATCTAGCCAACGGTCAGAACAGTCTCCACACTTGAATGGAGAGTGGGATATGACTTTCTCACGTATTCTGGTGCCTCCCATTTGACCATGTCCCCTGGAGGGGGAGACCTGGTGGCACTCAGAGGAAGGACAGCAGGTTACCAAGAAGAGACTTGATACCCTATAAGCATATACAGGGTGAGGAAATTCCCCTCTGGAACAGTCATAGGGGAGGGGAATAAGGGGAAAAGGGGAGGGAGGGAAGAATGGGAGAACACAAGGGATGGGATAACCATTGAGATGTAACAAGAATAAATTAATAATAAAAAATTTAAATAAAAAAAGATTCTTCATATATTGGGTAAGCTGTGCAATTACTTATGTCACCAGTGTCATATTTACCAACTAATGCTCTAAGACACTCATGGGAAATGGGGGTTATCTCTAAAAGAAGAAGGGTCTTGGCTAAGTTTGCTGGGAAATATGGACTGAGTGAAAGCATCAACAAGCAAAGCACCATGGCTCACCTCTGAGATGCTATCCTAGACTTTGTGTCATAGTTATGGCTCACCTCTGAGATGCCATCCTGGACTCTGTCATAGCCATGGCTCACCTCTCAGATGTCATCCCAGACTCTGTCATAGCCACGGCTCACCTCTGAAATGACATCCCTGACTCTGTAATAGCCACGGCTCACTTCGGAGATTCCATCCCAGACTCTGTCATAGCCACGGTTCACCTCTCAAATCCCATCCCAGACTCTGTCATAGCCACGGCTCACTTCTGAGATGCCATCCTGGATTCTATCATAGCCACAGCTCACCTCTGAGATGCCATCCTGGACTCTGTCATAGCTACGGCTCACCTCTGAGATGCCATCCAGGACTCTGTCATAGCCATGGCTCACTTCCGAGATGCCATCCTGGACTCTGTCATAGCCATGGCTCACCTCTCAGATGTCATCCCAGACTCTGTCATAGCCACTTTCTCCCTTGCTTGAGATACATTCTTTGTGCCTCTCTCTTTTTGACTCCAGATTCTCTCTCTGTCACTCACTGTCTTCTTCCTCTGTTTGCACCCTAAGGTTCACTAAACTCGCTGGAGATATTCACTGTCAAGCATGGCTAAGGTCCCACCTCAGCGATCTGCAGCTTCTAACACTTGTTAGGGTGCTCTAGCTACCATGACCCACTAGCCATTAAAGAGGCAAAAATAGTCAAGTCCTTACTGTTTGCATGAGACTGCCCAGATTCAAAGCCCACCTCTTCTAACTGCCAACCACGTGACCATTGAACAAGTAGCCTAACTCCATCACACCTAACCTTACCTGTTGTAATACAAGAATGACAGGAGTAACCACTTCATAAATACCACGAATTAAACATCTTCATGCCTACAACATTTGTATGTTAAGGCTCGGTCTAAACACTCCACATGGCAGGACTTGGAAATCAATGCTTGGATGGGGATTGCATGCTGAGACTGCAGCATGAAAGGGAGGTAGGTGAGAGCAGCCTTCCTCTGTGCTTACATCTCCTTGGAAAGGTGCAACAAGAAGTTAGCCACCTCCGTGCAGGAAAGGGATGCTGGCCTGACGCCTGATCTTCCAGCATCCAGATGTGGTCTTCCCAGCTTCCAACACTGAAACTGAGATATATGCTTCCTAACAAACAAACAGGGTAGTGTTAGGAGGGATTAAATACGTTTGTAGAATGGCAAGATTAGCATGTGGCATTGCTTCCTAGTGCTCAATAAATGTGAGCTGTTAATATTAACCCAAGTGCCCCCTCACTCACTCAGGCTGCCTTTTGTTTGCTCTTGGTGTTTTAGAAGTCTCTCTACTCCCTCCCCCCATTTCTGTCATGCTGATCCCTGAACCCACCAATTCAGAAAGCCTCCCCATGTGTCCTTCTATTGTTCACCTGAACCCCTCCTATCAGATCCACTTTAAGAGCCATTCGCCCATTAGATCATGGTGCTTGTTTCTCTATTGCTTGTCCATCACTTAACTCCCACATCTCTAAGTCATCTCATTGATAAGTAGGCAGGGAGCACACTGTTCCCTCCTAGTTTAATGTTCACTCATGATGTCTCCACCACTAAACACTACAAACATGGCAGATGTTTCCCCAAGTGCATCCTCCTGCAAAAGACACAGAGAAAGGGGCTGCTCTAAATGGGAGCTACTGACTTTTCCATGAGAGTTCTATAGACATGCACTGTGCAATTGTCAGGAAGATAGGGACCTTCCTCGGTTTTCTCACTGTTTGCATTCAATCAGGACAAGTGTTACGAAAGTATGCCATAGTGCAGGAGGGGCTCAGGGCGTCACCCAAAACCACACCCATAGAGCACTTGCACTGTGGCCCAGTCTGGCATCAAACCCAGAGTCTTCCTGGCACAATTCTGGGTTCTAGAAACATGCTACCATGCCAGCTGAAAGTAAAACACATTTTATCACCAAAATAGAGTCCATTCGAAACTCTGCTTAGGTTAGGAATCACCACACAACTTTGGAAACTCACTCTAGTCTCAGCCCTTTACAGAGCAGGTTCTGTAATTGGACCCATCAAAGGTTGAGTCCAACAGGTTACACTATGAATGGTACTCATGATAAAAATCATGGTTTCTATGACCCATGTTGGTGGTATTCATTTGTGCTTAAGGCATGTGGTTTGGCTAAAGCATTCCAGCCAGGTGACTACATGTCCCACACGATAGGGCTGTCATTTGTCCCTGCTTCAAGTATGGAAATGAGAAGACACAGAGCAGCACGAAGCCACCTGTAGACATGGCAAGAAGTCCTCTTATGAATTCTACGTCCCATTCTTTTGTCTCTCTCTTGCAATTTTGTAATGAAATTCACTAAAAAAAATAGAAAGCTGAGGCTTTACCAAGGTACAGAAGTCTGTGTGGCTGCTCAGTTCCTGCTTCATAATAAGTAGGATCTTCAAAAGACTATCCTATGAAAGCCCACTTGCAAGAAAATGCCAGGAGAGGATCTTGCTTTGAAATACTCTTCCCCTGTGTCAAACTGGCTGCTCTGTTCCCTTTAGAGCACCCAAACTGCCAAACAAAAGGCAAGGATTGAAATAGCTTTGTGGGTACAGGGACAAGGCGGGGATGTGGGCACCTGACTAAACTATGAGCTGGAGACATCAAATTTGTCTGTCAACTAATATTGACTGTGTGGAGGCTAGGTTACCAGAACCGTGAAACTAGCAGACACCATACACTTGCATTTCCTGTGCTACCTAAAATAAGGGCCCAATTTGGTGAAGAGCAGTAAGCCAATGGAGTGCTGGCATGAACTCACTGCGTTAGAGTTCCTGAGAGTTAGTAGAACATTGTACCTATTATTCTGTTTTGATTTAAGAGGAGGAGGTTAGATATACTCTCCTGTAAGGCCCTAATGAGCAATCATCTATTTGGTCCATATATTTGGTCATCGATCCAAACAGAGAAATTGGTAGAGCAAAAGCCAGAGTATGAAGAACAGCATGAATAAAGATTGAAATTTTTTTGCTTTATCCACCATTAAAACTGTATGTTACATTAATAAATGGGACCTCATGAGGCTGAGAAGCTTCTGTAAGGCAGGAGACACTGTCAATAGAACAAAACGACAGCCTACAGAATGGGAAAAGATCTTCACCAACCCTACATCTGACAAAGGTCTAATATTCAAAATATATAAAGAACTCAAGAAATTAAACACCACAAAACCAAACAACCCAATTGTGAAATGGGGCTTGGAACTTAACAGAGAATTCTCAACAGAGGAATATCAAATGGCTGAGAAACACTTAAAGAAATGCTCGTCCTCGTTAGTCATCAGAGAAATACAAATCAAAACGACACTGAGATTCCATCTTACACCCATCAGAATGGCTGAGATCAAAAACTCAACTGACACCACATGTTGGCGAGGATATGGAGAGAGAGGAACACTCCTTCATTGCTGGTGGGAATGCAAACTAGTACAACCACTTTGGAAAGCTATCTGGCGCTTTCTCAGAAAAATGGGAATAGGGCTTCCTCAAGACCCAGCTATCCCACTCCTTGGAATATACCCAGAAGATGCACTACCACAAAACAGGGACATATGCTCAACCATGTTCATAGCTGCCTTATTCATAATAGCCAGAACATGGAAACAGCCTAAGTGTCCCTCAGTAGAAGAATGGATAAAGAAACTGTGGTACATATACACTATGGAATACTACTCAGCTATTAAAAACAAGGAATTTCCTAAATTTGTGGACAAATGGATTGAACTAGAAATTATCATAATGAGTGAGTTCATCCAGAAGCAGAAAGAGTTAAATGGTATATACTCACTTATATCGAGACACTAGCCCAAGGGGTACATTCCCATGAAAAACTTTACCTATCAGGAAAGTGGGTCAGAGGGGAGGACATCCTATTGAGACTTTAGGTGGGAGAAGCCTGGGAGAATGAGGAAATAGAAGAATCCAGAGGGTCCTGGAAAACTACAGGCGGGCCTAGGCCCTGGGGTCCTCCTCAAACTATGACACCAGTCAAGGAAAATATAGGCAGTGAACTTCGAACCCCTACCCAGACTAGCCGATGGACAGGACATTCTCCACCGTTAAGTGGAGAAGGAGATCTGACTTTCACACAAACTCTGGTGCCCCATATTTGACCATGTCCCTTGGATGGAGATGCCTGGTGGCACTCAGAGGAAGGATAATAGGTCATCAAGAAGAGACTCGATACCCTATGAGCATATACAGGAGGAGGTCGTCTCCCTCAGTCACAGACATAGGGGAGGGGAATGGGGGGGGAGCGGGAGCGAGGGAGGAATGGGAGATTACAAGGGATGGGCTAACAACTGAGATGTAATTTGAAGAAATTAATAATAAAAAAAGGAAAAAAAAAACCAAAAACTGTATGTTACAATACACGTGTGTCAAAGGTCAAGTTCACACACTGCCTAAAGTCCAAAGCAATAAACATTTTCAAGTTCAGGTACGACACTAATTAAGGTTTCTTATCCTACTAAGTCTGTACTAGAAGAAGAAGGTAAGGATAACTCATGTATAGCATGCTTGCCTTCTTCTGTGGTCAGTACACAAGCAACATGGAAAGAACATAAGCTCTCTAGGAGAGCTTCATTCGGGTCCCAGCTCATGGAGCACTAGCCAAGGCTCTGCCTTAAGTCTTCGAATCATTAATCTCCACACATATTCTATTAAAAAGGTTCTGAGTGTTTACATTACAAACAAACACTGCATAGCACAGATGTGTGATGTGCCCAAGGACGGCACCTAATAAGCAGAAAGAGCCAGACTCTGAACGCTGGGGATTTAGCTCCAGAATCTGACCCCCAAAGCACGTGTCTACTCAGAGAAAGAAATGACGATTAATGTGAAAAGTACATGTGACAATAGGCATCAAACACATTTTGCTCCAATTTCACTTCTTCATAAACCAGTTTTCCACAATATGGGTGTTCACGGAGTAGACACCCTTCTGTTAAGCAAACAGAGCATTAGCTTCGAAACAGCAGCATAGGCACAATTTGCTAATGATCTCATCAGCCAAAGGCATCAGCAATTTGACAGATGTAAGTTTTCCCTCTCCCTCCCCTCTTCCTTTCTCTGTCTCTCTTTCCCTTTCTATTGGCATTCTACAGTCAAAAGTCCAAAAATGTCCCCATACCAAATAATGAGGTTGTCAAGGCACATCATGGATTGTAATGCATTTCACTTATTGATGTCTCCAATGTGGTAAATCATTGGATTGTAATGCATTTCACTTATTGATGTCTCCAATGTGGTAAATCATTGAATAATAGGTCACAAGTCACTCTTTGCTACATTTTAGGGTTCTACTATTATTGGAGTTTTTCTTTGAATGTATGTTGGCCCACCATAAGTATTGTTACACCTATGAACAGAAATTGTCTCTCGCAACCATATATGAGAGTGGTCACTAATTAAATCGGTTTTTTTTTTTCAACAATCCTAAGATGACAGGGCAACTTGTTAGTGTATTAGGATATTCTCCTCCTCAACAGAAGGAAGCGGTTCAAGACTGGTGAGTCCTTAAACAGTTTCCTCTGTGCGCACAGTTGCTCTTCATCCAGATTCTTGCAGTTACCAGCTCCTCCATGGTTCTAGCTGCCTCTGACCCTCCTCAGTCTAGTTTCCCCTCGGCAGACAGGGAGCTCACTTCACTCACAGGCACACACTCATTGCAAACGTACACAGGGCGACTACGAATCACTGTGCCCGGACCTACCATTCCTCAATCTCAAAAGGGCAAAAAGGTATATAAAATAGAAACTGTGCATGCACAGGCATGTGTGTGCATTCAGACATCACACACACACACACACACACACACACACACACACACACACACACTTGAGCAAAAACAGAATTTTTAAAGACTTGTATTGATTCAGAAATATAGCTCAGTTGGTAGACAGCTTGCCACCATGCAGGAAGCTCTATGTTCCTGGCATTCAAAAATGGGTAATGGGTGTATTAGAATGTATCTATAATCCTAGCACTAGCTAGGTAGAGAGACAGGAGGATCAGAAGTTCAAGGTCATCCTCAGCAACATAATAAGTTCAAAATCAGCCTGGGCTACATGAGACTTGCATATGTTTGATAAGTATTAGGGTGTGGTTTAAAGAAGGTGGCAATCAGGACACTTCAGTATCTGCATGCCGCCACATCTGAGGGGATGAAGTTTACATTACTCTGACTCTCTCTTTTCCATTTTATTGAAAACAGCTTTTTAGTAATATAATATATCCTGGCTATGGTTTTCTAGCACTCTACTCCTCCCAACTCCCCTTCACCTCTCCTCCCATCCGGATCCCCTTTCTGTCTCTCATTAGAGAACAAACTGGAATTTAAGAGACAATAAAACAAGGTAAAACAAAAACTAATACATTAGAATAGGAAAAAAAAAAAAAAAACAATGAGAAGGAAAGGTGCCCAAGAAAAGGCACAAGAAACAGATGTAGAATCCCATAAGAACACTAAACTGTATAGGAAGGAAGGAAGGAAGGAAGGAAGGAAGGAAGGAAGGAAGGAAGGAAGGAAGGGAGGGAGGGAGGGAGGAAGGGAGGGAGGAAGGAAGAGAAGGAAAGGAAGGAAGGGAGGGAGGGCTGGAGGGAGGGAAGGAGGGAGGGAGGGAGGGAGGGAAGGAGGGAGGGAGGGAGGGAAGGAAGGAAGGCAGGGAGGGAGGGAAGGAAGGAAGGGAGGGAGGGAGGGAGGGAAGGAAGGAAGGGAGGGAGGGAGGGAAGGAAGGAAGGGAGGGAGGGAGGGAGGGAAGGAAGGGAAGGAAGGAAGGAAGGAAGGAAGGAAGGAAGGAAGGAAGGAAGGAAGGGAAGGAACGAAGGAAGGAAGGTACTGTATAGCTGGGGACAGGAAAGATAAGATTCTAAGAGCCCTGACACAACATCCTGAGACAAGAACCTCCAGCGATGCTCTTGCCCATCTAGCACTGGGCACGAGGACACTCTGGCTGCCTGAAACACATCAGGCAGCGGGCGACTTCCTCTCCAGCAGTAATGAATTCCCATTAGTTACAAATGGTATTTATGTCTTATCCCAATGGTCAGTACCTTTGAGAGTCTAATTTTATTGAATCTATCAGACATACCAGGCGCTTTCACTGTTCTGTTGCTGTGGGGGCAAAAAATCACTCCCAAGTAATTGGCTGTTGCTTTAAGAAGCATCTTCTGACCACAATCTGACCTCTGAGCTAAGGTAAATGAGCTGCACAATTCCCCTGCTGTGTGGTACCATGGATGGTGGCTGAACTGGAGTCTTGTAAGCCTGACATCCCACTTGGAGTGGAGGGAGGAATGAGGTAGGTCTAGGTACAGTTGCACCTCCTTCCATGCAGCCTCCTCCATGTGAATTTGGGCGTGGTAGTCTCATGCAGTCAACGTTCCTATCAAGAGCCAAGGGGACCAGTTTGTCATTTCTGACACTGGTCTAAGTCAATCAGCAAGAGGGTCTGTTGAGGGAGCGGAAAGAGACCTCTGCATGTCAAACAGCATGATGGTAAAAGAGGGTGCTGTCGGCCATCGTTGCAAACATGTCATCCATACAGTGGTTCCTGTGAATATCATACCTTGTCTCTTCACTTTCCTCTCACCAGAAAAAAAGACGATAGCTCAAATCAGAGACAAAATAAAGAGCAACAACAAATGGAAGCCAGTGTGGCCTGAGTGGAGTACTTATGAGGACTGCAGGCAGAGCTGGACTGCAGCACTCTGGCCTCTGGGGGACTCTATACCATAGACAGGGCTGCTGGATCACTGCCCTGGCTTGCACACTTTTTCCCCCTAACATGATCACGGCTTCACTAAAGCCTGAGGATGCTGCCCATGCATGCAAACCCTTTCGCTCCTCTCTGATGCCTTGCGAAGCAAAGTTAAGCAGGGAGAGTTAAAGCCCAGGAAGATGCAGAACTCTGTTCCCACCTTGCTTCTGGGCCTCATATTGGACAGTAAAAACAACTTCTGCTTTATCAACAGCCCTTGGTGAATTCAACTAAATCCATGCTTGCTCTTTGTGTATGCATGCATTTGTATATTTTATGTGCTTATACATACATACATATATGCATACATACATACATACATACATGCATATTTAGAAACCAAGTTTTTTTATGCTATGCAAAAGAATATATTCAGAAACACAGATGATAGGATCTTGGCCAAACATTTACACAAGTAACAATTTGTGGCCTTATGAAATCTCATCAATTATACTTCCCCAGCCCCAGGCAGGAATGATATTGGAGTATTCATTAAATGGGTCTTTAAATAAAGAGGCAATATGCTCTTTTCATTAAGCTCTTAATAATCTTAGCTTGAATTGGATTGAAGAAATCACTAAAAGAAGACATCAAGCAAAAAGAACATCTCTGTGCTCAGTCTATGGCTAGTTCCCTCATCAACTTTTTCCACCTAACACGGAAAAACACCAGCTCTCGGTGTTTAAGGCATTGTTAAAATTCTAAGGCAGCAACAGCAGAGCAAAGGGATTTCTCTTAATGAAGTCTATCATGTCATATTGGTAATAAGGAAATGGCTAACTGGTCCAAACAATAAATAAATAAAGCAAAAACATTGCAATAATTCTTACAAGTGTCGACCACCCTGGTAATAAAAATATCCATGACACAGCATCTCTTGTGCTAGTATTGAAGGAGACAGACTTTCTAGTTTCAAAGAAAAAGACATTCTCTTTCCATTAACAAATTCTGTCCCAGTAAATCCTTGGACCCATTTAACAAGAACTAGGTGTTATAAATGGGCTGAGTATTTTTTTAAGGCATAAAAACATCCCTTGGGGTTCTTTTGGCAAAGAAAAGAACATTATATCAGTCAAGAAAAATGAAAAAGATGTCAAGAAAGAAGAAGAAAAGAGGAACAACAGGACAACTAGCAAGTAGGGAGATGGGGAAAACTGTGAGAGAAATGTGTGAGTCAGTATATGCAAGCTAGATTTATCACCTTAAGTTCAATCACCTTAAGACAATGCCTAGCTTAGGTTGCAGCCTCAACAATGGAGCCTTTACGAAAATCATAGACTAATTCACAGAAAGAGAGCTGCCTTTAATGGCATTACTGTGGTGCCAGATGTCTATAGTTATGATGAACTCTGAATTTTTCTGGTACCTCACAAAACTGGGCATTGCTGACATACTTACAAGACTCACACAAAAACTGAGGGCAATATAATTCAATGTGATGCTGAACTAATGGCTTTTAGTAACAATCATGAAATATTAGACTATTCATTTAATCATGACCTATAATGCAAATATCTGATATGCAGGTCCCAAAGGGGTCAAGACCCACAGGTTGATAACTTTTGGGATAAGAGATGTTTCAGTGGTTCAGGGCACTGGCTGCTCTCCCAGGGGACCCATGTCAGATTCCCACCACTGACATGGTGGCTCACAACCATTTCTAGTTCCAGAAGATCCAAAATCTTCTGACCTCCACAGGATTTGACATTTGGGATCATTAGACAGTGGTGAGAGTGTCAGTGCTGGGAAAGAAAATGAATAAGAAAGATTCAATTTTAGTTAAACTTAATTAACTTTTATATGCCAGGCAGAATTAGCTATGCACCAAATGATTTGGAGAGAGGCAGAGCAACATAAGAAAGACAAAATAAACCAAGAACATAAGTAAATTCTGACTTATTGAGAAGAAGTTTTGAGGAAGCATATTCCCATGAAATGCTAGATGTAGTTTTTCTGAAGGTGTTTATTTGGAAATAATTATTAATAGACATTATTCATGGTTCACATTAACAGTGAATTAGTCCTCTGTGTAGACAATAGAGAAACAAGTGATAAGGTTGTCCTGGAGGAACATTATGGTTGTTGAAATGGAAATGGCTCCCATAGGCTCATATGTTTGAATACTTGGTTTTCAGCTTAATTGTTGCGAAGGACTAAAAGGTGTGGGTTGGACATCCATTCTCGGCACACAGTGCACTCTCTGGAGGCCAGTAGCCACAAGGCCTGGGACAAACATGTGGGACCTCTACATGCCTGACCCCTACATGCTCAATCTACTGGACCACAACCCTACATGGAGTCCCAGAGCCAGTGGCACCCAGGGACCACCATGTGAGACACCTCTGTCCACAACTGCCAGCTTGCCCTGTCCTCCCATCAGACCTAGAAGAGAGCCCTGCCCTGTCTCCTGTGCACCACATTCCTGTCCCACAGTGCAGCCACCATCACCAGAGGTCCAGAGCCACCCAGCCCTGGACAGATAGATGAGACCTCTACCCACCAGCACCCTGCCTGCACGGGCCCCCCTGGGTAAGCACAGCAGTAGTAAACCATGCCCTTCCCACTGCTCACTCCATCTACTAGACCACACCCATACATGCATTTCCTGAGGCTCCAGGGACCACCAGAGATAAACTGTGCCTTCTCCCCCATGCTCCATTTTCTGGCCCTCAACACAGCCTGCATCATCCAAGACCTGCCAATAACAGAAACAACCAGATGGCTAAAGACCAGCTTAAAAATGGAAATTACAAGAGCCAGGGCAATATGGCAGCACCAGAACCCCACTGTCATACCACAGCAAGCCCAGGGTATCTTAACACCGCTGACACACAAGAAAATGACCTTAAACATTGAGATCTTATGAAGATAATAGTGGCCTTTAAAGAAGAAATAAATAAATCCCTTAAAGAAATATAGGAAAACACAATTCAATAGGAGAAGGAAATAAAGAAAACTGTCCAAGACCTGAAAATAGAAGTAGAAAAAGAATAAAGAAAACAGTATTTAAAGGAATTGTGGAGATGGAAAAACCTAGGAAAGAGAACAGAAATTGACACAAACATCACCAACAGAATCCAAGAGACGGAAGAGAGAATCTCAGGCATAGAAGATATGATGGAAGGAATTGATAGAAAGAAAATATTAAATCTACAAAATTCCTGACACAAACCATCCAGCAAATCTGGGATTTTATAAAAAGACCTAACCTAAGAATAATTATAAGAAGGTTAAAAGGACCAGAAAATATTTTCAACAGCATCATAAAAAAATTTCCCCAATCTAAAGAAAGAGATGCTTATAAACATACAAAAAGCATATAGAACACCAATTAGATTGAACCGGGAAAAAATCCTCCCACTACATAAGAACCAAAACACTAATCTACAGAACAAAATAATATTAAAAGTAACAAGGGGAAAAGGCCAAGTACCATACAAAGGCAGACCGATCAGAATTACACCTGACTTCCCAACAGAGACACTAAAAGATGGAAGAGCCTGAGCAGATGTCTTGCAGCCTCTGAGAGACCGCAGATTCCAACCTAAATTACTATACCCAGCAAAACTCTCAGTCACCATAGATTCAGAAAACAAGAGATTCCAAGACAAAACCAAATTCTTGAGTGTTAGCTACACCCAAGAAAACACAGGAAATATGTAATACTAAACCAGCAAAAACAAAAGAAGGGATGCACACATAACACACATACTAACAGCACCAATAAAAAAAAACAGGAACCAACAACAACTGGTTATTAATATCTGTCAATATCAATGGACTCAATTCCCCAATAAGAAGACATGGGCTAACAGAGTGGATGCAAAAACAGGACCCATCATTATGCTGCATACAAGAAACACACCTTAGCAATAAAGATAGACATTACTTGAGAGTAAGGATCTATAGAGGTATTCCGAGCAAATGGACCGAAGAGGCAAGCTGGAGTACCCATTACTGTATCTAATAAATAGACTTTCAACCAAAACTAATCAAAAGAGATGGGGAAGAACACTTCATACACATCAAAGGGAAAATACACCAAGACGACTTCTCTCAATTCTGAACATCAGTGCCTCAAAGGCAGGAGCACCCACATTCTTAAAGAAACATTACTAAAGCTTAAGTCACACATCAAACTCCACCCATTAAGAGTAAGAGATTCAACACCTCTTTCTCACCAATGCACAGACCATCAAAACAGAAACTAGAGAAATAATGAAACTAACTGACATTATGAATCTAACAGATATCTATAGAATATTCCATCCAAACACAAAAGAATATACCTTCTTCTCTACAACTCATGGAACCTTCTCCACAATAGACCACATAGTCAGTCACAAAGCAAGCCTCAAAAGATACAAGAAAATTTAAATAATACTTTGTATTCTATCAGACAACTATGGATTAAAGCTGGACTTCAACAACAACAGAAACAATAGAAAGCCTACAAACTCATGAAAACATGGGCAACTCTCACTGACCTCTGGGTCACGCTGGAAATAAAGAAAGTAATTAAAGACTTTCTATAATTCAATGAAAATGAAGACACAATATACTGAAACCTATGTAACATAATGAAAGCTGTGCTAAGAGGAAAGATCAAAGCACTAAGTGACTTCGTAAATAAATTTGGAGAGATCACACACTAGTAATTTACCAGCACAGCTGAAAGCTCTAGAAGAAGAATAAGCAAACATACCCAAAAGGAGTAGACGGCAGGAAATAATCAAACTCAAGACTGAAACCAATAAATTAGAAATGAAGAATAATGCAAAGAATTGAAAAAAATCAATAACTGGTTCTTTGAGAAAAATCAATAAGATAGACAAACCCTTAGCCAAACTAACTAAAAGGCAGAAGGAGTATCCAAATTAAAAAATTAGAAATGAAAAGGGGGACACAGCAGCAGACATCAAGGAAATCCAACTACTCATTGGGTCTTACACCAGAAACCCGTACTCCACAAAATTGGAAAATATAAACAAAATGGATGGTTTTCTTGATAGATACCACTTACCAATGTTAAATCAAGATCAGGTAAACAATTTAGGTAGACCTATAGTCCCTAAGGGAATAGAAGCAGTCATTAAGTTTCCTAAATGAACAACAAAAGCCCTGGGCCAGGTGATTTTAGCATAGACTTCTACCAGACTTTCAAGAAGAGATAATATCAAAAGTCTCAAACCATTCCACAAAACAGAAACAGAAGAAACATCGTTAAACTCATTCTATAAGGTAACAGTCACACTGATAACTAAACCTCACAAACACTCCATAGAGAAATAGAATTTCAGATCAATCTCCCTTATGAACATTGATGCAAAAATATTCAGTATAAGTTCAAAGCCCACAATAATGGTTGCAAACTGAATCCAAGAATGCGTCAAAAATATTATCCACCATGATCAAGTAGGCATCATCCAGGGGATGCAGGGATGGTTCAACACATGAAAATCCATCAACATAAGCTACCATATAAACAATCTGAAAGAAAAATAAACACAAGATCATCTCAGTAGGTGCAGAAAACCCTTTGACAAAATCCAACACCCCTACACATGTTCAAAGTCTTGGAGATATCAGGGACACAAGGTTCATGCCTAAACACAGTAAACACAATATACAGAGAGACAATAACAAACATTAAAAATGAAATGGAGAGAAACTTAAAAGAAATTCCATTAAAATCAGGGATAAGACAAGGCTGCCCAGACTCTCTGTATCTATTCAATATAGTCCCTGAAGTTCTAGCTAAAGCAATAAGACAACTAAAGAGGATCAAACTGGAAAGCAAGAAGCCAAAGCATTGCTATTCATAGGGAACATGACAGTATATATAAGTGACCCCAGAAATTCTATCAGAGAACTGCTAAAGTGGCTAGATACAAAATTAACTCAAAAAAACAAAACAAAACAAAAACAATTCAGTTGCCCTCCTTTATACAAGTGATAAAATAGGCTGATAAAGAAATTAGGGAAGCACCACCTTTCACAGTAGCCAAAAATATTATAAAATATTTTGGTGTGTGTAACCCTAGCCAAGCAAGTGAAAGGCCTGTGTGAGAGGAACTTCAAGTCTGTGAGGAAAGAAAGCAAAGAAGATTTTAGAAGATGGAAAGATCTTCCATGCCTATAGTTTGGTGGAATTAACATAGTAAAAATAGCCCTCTTACCAACAGCAATCTACAGATTCAACACAATTTCACACAAAATTCTGACACAATTCTTACAGGTCTTGAATGAGCAACCATCAATTTCATATGAAAAAGTAAAAGACGCAGGATAGCTAAAACAATTATGTATGATAAAAGAACTTCTGGAGACATCACTATCCCTGATTTCAAGCTGTACTACAGAGCAATAGTAATAAAAAAGTGAATGGTATTGGCATAAAAATAGTCATACTGACCAAAGGAACTGAATTGAAAATGCAGAAATAAACCCACACATCTACAGACACTTGATTTTTGACAAAGAAGCCAAAACCATACAATGGAAAACAAATAAAGCATCTATAACAAATGGCGCTGACTGGATGTCAGCATGGAGAAGAATGCACACAGATCCATATTCATTACCCTGCACCAAACTAAAGTCCGGGTGCATCAAAGGCCTCAACATAAAACTAGACACACTAAAGCCATTAGAAGAGGAGGAGGAGAAGAGCCTTGAAGTCACTGGCACAGGAGACAACCTCCTGAACAGAACACCAACAGCTCAGGCACTAAGATCAACAATTAATAAACAGGAAGGACCTCATGAAACTGAAAAGCTTCTGTAAGGCAAAGGACACTGTCAATAGGACAAAATGGCAACCTCCAGAAAGGGAAAAGATCTTCGCCAACCCTACATCTGGCAAAGGGCTAATATCTAAAATATATGGAAACCTCAGGTATTTAAACACCACCAAACCAAATAATCCAATTTAAGATGGGGTACAGAGCTAAACAGAATTCTCAAAAGAGGAATTTCAAATGACTGATAAGCCATTAAAGAAAAGCTCAACGTCCTTAGCCATCAGGAAAATACAAATCAAAATGACTCTCAGATTCCATCTTACAGCAGTCAGAATGGTTAAGAACAAAACCACAAGTGACAGCACATGCTGGTGATGATGTGGAGAAAAGGGGACACTCCTCCATTGCTGGTGGGAGTGCAAACTTGTACAATCACTTTAGAAATCAATGTAGCTCATTCTCAGAAAATTGGGACTAGATCAATGTAAAGACCCAGCTATACCACTCCTGAGCACACACCCAAAGGATGCTCCACAGCACAGCAAGGACATTTGCTCACCTATGTTCATAGCAGCCTTATTCATAATAGCCAGAAACTGGAAACAACCTAGATGCTCCTCAATTGAAGAACGGATAGAAGAACTAAGATACATTTACACAATAGAGTACTGCTCAACCTCCTTCCTTGCTCTTTTACAGATGGTCACATGAGATGTGTCCCAGAGTCCCTGTAACATGCCATGGAACACTGAAACATTGACGATGGGAAAAAAGACCAGATGGTGTGCATATGGCTCTAGGAAGAAAAGAAAACTTTTAACAGTAGCCACTTTTTAAAGCTTTGCAATATGTGTTAGCAAAAATATAATGGGGTAATGTCCTAAACTAAATGTAGTCTCCATGGAATTGAATTAGTAAAGTTTGATATTGAGATGAATGTGGCTCTTTTTTGGAACTTACCAAATAAGGCAATTTATGTTAAGAACTACCTTAGTACCCTGTAATCCCCTAGTCTACTTATCAAGGAAGTTATCGCTGTAAGCAGTTGCAAATGACACATCATAGACCTCAAGGCTCTTGCATGGTTCACCATGGGCTCACCCAGGCTACCCAGATGTGATTCAATACTGACTACAGGAATAGCACATAACACAATATGCTTATTCATACACTAATAGAAATAGAATGGGGGTTATCAACAAGTCTGTCTACTGCCCTGCAAATGCTGTGAAAAGACCTATATTTAATGCTGTGACACTTTGTAGATATTTGGGGAGTTCTATCTTTAGACCAGATGATGAAGGCATTCTAATAAAACATTCCTCTCACGTGGCATCACGACCACGAAATGCAATTGTTTGCTATTAGGAAGACCGAGTCTGTAGCCATGTCATTTCAATATCCTAACCATTTTCAACACTGTAACACCCATATTAATATTTCAAATGCATTTCTCATTCTGGTCAATGCAAAACAGTCATCTCATAAATCATTCAGTATTATAATACCGTTTTCATTTTAATAATCCTAATGCTGCTAAAATTCAGTGCTGCACGTTTATTTTTACTTATGACCCTTAAAAGTATACTGAAAATAACTTGCTTATGGTTGAACGCCCTGCTCCTTATTCAGATCAGTTCATTTTCTGAGTTTTATGTGAGTGCTCTCATGCTTTACTTTCCTGAGGAGTTTACCACTAAAAACACCAATGAACCGTGATGGCCATCAGGGTACAATCACCCGAAGGGTGCAAAATGGTGGGCACACTGTGCTGGTAACCGCCAGCTCTCTACATGGATGTAAGATCCTCTCTGAGGGAAAACATGCCTGGTACTGGAAACCTAGCTAACTCCTCAGACATAATGGAGGCATATAAGAACACATAAGCCACTCTGTTGAACCAGCATACTCTCTAACTATACTCTAAATTTCTAACTTTAAACCTATAGGTAAGTGTGGTCTTCACCCCACCAAAGAAACTTCTCTTTGCAAAAAGTGGAGACCAGTACAAAAACAAAAACAATAAACCCACAACCCATCAAAATGCAGTTGTGTCAGCACAGTTTCTACTGATACATCTACCACACAACTCCTGTGTTTAAGCTTGGGGATCATTTTGAAGTCTAGGAGGAAAGAATGTAAGAGTCAGGAAAATAAGGATTTTTTTTTTTTCCTTTGGTGAGGTCAAGTCTCCTAGAAATGTCAGAAACTATACCATGAAGCATCACCAAACTGACTTTCTAAATGTGATCTTAACAACAAGAACACTGATGGACATTCTGGAGAGAGAGAGAGAGAGAGAGAGAGAGAGAGAGAGAGAGAGAGAGAGAGAGAGAGAGAGAGAGCGAGCGCGCACGAGCGCGCGCTGAGTAGGCCTCAGATCTATGAAAGAAATACAAGCAACTAATGGCTGTGAGGAACCCCAGAAAGAATCTTCACAGGAGTGAACAGGTTTTATCTATGTATCTAAAAATGTAACACACACATGCACACATGCACAAACACACACCCCACCACCACCAACAACAACAACAACAATTAAAGAAAGAGAGGCCATGGATTTTAAAGATAGCAAGGGACTACATAGAGGGTTTTGAGGGAGAAAAGGGAATGAGAAAATAATGTAAGTATTTTATAATTGCAAAAAATAAATTTTTAAAGAAATACCTCAGATGACTCTCCTGTTTCTATATGCCCTAAACATAAAACAATTATAGAATTAAGGTCCTGAGTCTGACCTAACATTGATACTTTCTTATTGAACTGTATTTAGCTGCTATTGAATCCACAATTGTTGAGCGATTCTACCTCAAATAACCAATGTCTTTGCTTAGAATTATGGCTTATGCCATTGAAAGAAGTAGTTCTTAGAGAAAAAAATAGAGCTCTAGCAGTATTAGTTGAGAAACACCTTCTTCCTTCAAAAATCCCAACAAAATCTCTTCCAAGCGCATAAGAAATAAAGTGGTAGTTCACGCCTACAACTGCAGCACTTAGGAGGCTGAGGCAGGAGAAGTAGGTGTCCCAGAAACCAGCCTGAGGATGTGGTGGGCTCTAGGCCAACTAGGGTCATAGAGCAAGGATATGTCTCAAGAAAAGAAATCCAGGCTAGGAGGAGGAAAAAGATGGACAGGATTAAGGGTGGAGGGAGGAAGAGGAAGAAGAGGGAGGGAGAGGGTGGAGAGGTTGACATGGGTACACATGCCTATATAGAAATGATTCTGACACCAGTGCCTGCACACTTTACTAGAATACCAGCTACTATGACTCGCATTAATATTAGTTAACACTTACAAAACCTGCCCAGAAAGAGAGACAAAAAGATCTTGGTACATGTGAGACATGCTATTAAAAATGCTAGGGTTTTTGTTGCTGTTATTCTTTATGGAAGAGAAAAATATTAGGGAACAAAAGAACTTTCTTCAGAAATTAGAGTGAGAACTATTATGGTTTTGCACAAGATTTAACTCTGTTTCCTAGTTGGTAGCCAAAAACAGAAGTGTTTTGTTTTATTTTCTACTAATTTGAAAAAAACGTATCTTTGTATATTTAGAAAAATATTCCCAGAACAACATATTATGAGTTTACTGTGTGTCTTGATGAATGAAGAGCCCCAATTAACACGAAGAGCAATTTACTAACTGTAGTTTGTTCTTAAAAGTGTTCAGCTTTTCCATTAAAAACCTGGGCAAAAGCTGAAGCTATGATGTCAAATCACAACTTCGAAGGCTGCTCTTTGAGGACAAAAGCTACAGAGGCTGAAACTGCTGTTTTCTCCTGTGTCAACAATATAAAGATATCTTGTAGAGAATCTCTAAGAATGTTTCAGTTAACATGTCCATTGTAATACTATTTCTTTTGCCCCACAAATATTGCTGAGAATTCACTCTTTTGCAGGCTTGGTACAGTGTGCCTTTACTGCTAAATCTTAGAAAGTCTACACAGGAGGATCCAGAGTTCAAGATCGTCCTTGGCTACATAAGGAGACTGAGTCATTTTGTGGACTCAAAAAGCTAAGGTAAATAAACAGATATTTCTAAACATGATGCATACAGCTAGTCGGCATCTTCAGTGAATAAGGCATACCAACTATTGTACACACACAGTCCCAAGCAATCTAGTGACATTTTGACAAGTGACAGCTTACACCTGACTACTGTGACAAAGTAACTACCTTCCCATCATCTGAGTACCACAATCCACAGTGTTCATGCAATGTCGAAATTCGAAATTCTTTTTTTTTTTTTTTTTTTACATTTTGTTATACTTTTATTTTTATTACACATGCAGCAGGGAGAACCATGTGACAATCATGAGAATAATGAGTGCTATACATGTTACATTCATAGTGACTTGGCCATCTGCTTTCGTCCAGTTTGAAGTAAGTGTCTTTCCTGTCTTGTTGGGTCTAAATTTCCAAATGAGATTCAATATCTATCCTATCTCAACCCTAATAGCTTAACTTTTTTATCTTGATATAAAACGATCTTGTCCCCTAACCAACTAGGTTTGGTTCTAAAACTATACTATCTTGTCTTCAATGCTGCACTCTGCCAAGTCAGGGTAAGCAAAATTCTTTAAGAACAAGTTTATCAGAAATTATCTCCATCATTAAATTACTTGGCTGTAGTGATATTATATGACAATTTTTGAAAAATAATATGTTCCCCCCAAACTCTAAGGTGACCCACATAAAACATACTTACAGGCCAAGAAATGTAAGCTCGAATGAGTGGAGGGGAGTGGAAGCATCCAAAAATAGCCAAGAAAACCGTTTTATACACATGTTCCACTTCAAGAAGAAAAAGTGCACCTCCTGATCTTTCATCATTAAAATGATTATTTGGTTGACAAAAGTTTTCCTGTCCCAGTTATACCCACCAAGCCCCTTTTTTCTAATCTCTATAAATAGCCAACCACTCAACAGAGAAGAAGCTAGAATCCATCATTTGAAAACAGGAGGCAGAACCGCCATTCCATCAGAAATTAGGCGGGAGTCCGTGAGGAACGATGAGTGAATTTATAGACTAAGTTTGGGGAACTCATCCCTCTTCCTGACGTGCCTTGGTATATAAATATGAACAAACCCATGATGTAGATAACTGTACAGTGTGTGTCATCAATAATTTAAAGCTTTTCGTTTCTAGAGATATCCTAAGCGGTATAAGTTTTCAAGTTTAGTTTTGAATTCTCAGCCACATGTAATTAATGTCTATAGCCATGTGTTACTCTGACACAGGACAGAATATAAACAGCAAAATCGCCATTTCTTACCTGAGAGAAGTCAAGTTCACCAGGTCCATGCACATCCAAAGAGAGGAAGCCAAAGGATGGGGGAAAAAAAAAAAAGAAAGAAAGAAACAGAAGATCATTCGAGCACAATAAAAATGAGCCATTTAGAATAAAAACCATCTGCCTCCTGTTCAGAAATCTTTCAGTTTTTATGGACTTGTTAAGGTAAATAATTTTTCTGCCAAATATACATGAGTTAATTTTTCTGTAATGTGGCTGACCACTCACACTTGATACTCTAGGGCAGAACACAGCTGTTTCTGTTCACAATGATGGATGGACACAACCTGCCTCACATTTTGAACATAACGCAACAGAATGGAAAACACTGAGCGTGGCTGCATTTCCAGCATGCACACAGCCAGCTGGAGGAGTCCTGAAACCATGCTCAAGCTTATGTTAGAACGGGACCATGGAGCCAGCACACAGAACACGGGCGTGACCCAGGGCCTCACACCCTTCTGCCCCTCGCTGCCCAGGCACTGGTTACAATCAGGAAGCACGTTGTGAGTTTTGGCTTAACAATACCAAAGACAGCCTTTGCGATTTGACCCCTAATGCTATACACGCGCGTGACGCTCCTAACTTATAAGTGAGCATCTCAGTGAGTTGCGAATTCTCCATCTCCCAAAGGTTCTCCTGATGTGAAGGCATCCAGAAAACACCAGCCCCTGTTAGAATCCAAGATCGTTTGCCTTGAAAGGATATTATAATACAGGGTCAAATGTAATCACAAAATGTTTTCTAAAAATAAAAATCAGGATGATCTTCAGAGGCAATTGGTGTATACTCAACATCTCCATGTTTCCCATCACACCAGCAGGCCACAGAAAACCTTTAAGATGCACACCATCAGGAAGAAATCCAAAGTGCTAGCAATATGTCTATCTAAGTCAATAAGCCAGAACACGAATACTACACGGTTGGGGGAGGGGCCTTATGCATGTGTGAAGCAGAGATCAAGGTCACCAGGTTCTTCTCAGTTTTGCTGCAAGTCTATACTGTCCTAGGAATTAAGTCTATTCTAATATGTCAATATATATGAGACAAAAAATCTTTTGTGATAAGAGCTTATCAATTAATGTGACACATTACCCACAAAGATACTGAGTAATCTAATGCAATATGAGATAACATAATTGTGAGCTACAAAATTTATAAAAGCAAAACTCTCAAAGTTCTCAATATCCTAATTGTGAAATCACTATAAATCCTTTATTTACAATCAAGCTAAACATTTGTCCAAATTAGAACTCGGATAGTGTCACACTATTTACATTCTTTAGTCACTGGGAATGGCTTTGATCACATGATGTACATAACCTTAGTGACCTGTTCTGTTGCCCTCTGGTCTCATCTCGAGCCACTGCCTTCTCATTCCAAGTTCTCAGCACATGTCCTCCTCTTCAGTTCACTGACACTTCTCCTCCCATAGGCATGTGGACATGGTTTTCGCCTTTGAGTGGAACACAAACTCAACTTTTCACCCGTGTACTTCCTATTCACCCTTCAGACTGAGAATAGGTGTTGGCCCAGCATACCAAAGGCCCCAAATTTGACTCCCCGGTACCCCTAAACCTGGGTGGTAGAATACAGGTCTATAATCCCAAATACTTCCAGTGGTAGAAGCAGGTGGGTCAAGAGTTGAAGGTCATCCCTAGCCTCAACCAACTCTTGATTCACTTGGACAGCAGATGTCCCCGGCTCTCTTCTGCGTGTCACCAGTACTCTCATCATCTCACATCCAGAACACAGAGTTACTAGCCTCTAATTAAGCATTGCTTGTTATTCAATCAGTTGGTAAATTAAGAGCTTATTTAGATGTGTAACATGTTGAAATAGCCATTGGTTGAGAAAAACCAAGGTTCTAAAAAGTTATCAGTAATGTCACAAGAATAACAAAAATTTTCCACTTAACTTTCCCTTGAGTCTCCTTTTGCATATAATATCTATAGGAACTGGAACATATCTATGCAGATTAACTTCTCTCATTTTATACTTTTCCACAGACTTCTCTTTCACCTGTGTAATTATGCTTAATGTTTGACTGAACATGAAGTGGGGAGAGGAGATGTTGTGTGGAATTGATGGAGAGTCAATTTGAAAGCTGGTCAGGATCTAGACAGATTAAGCTGTCTCCATCAGGAAATGACCTTAATCAGGTCATTTGATCCAAACAATACTCCAAGGAGCCCAAGTAAATAGTTAATCCTGCAGAGCAGAAAATGCTATGCCAAGCTGAGTCTTCTAGAAAAGTTAAAAGGAAAAAGAATGAGAATCAAAAGAGATTGTAAATTACTATCACATGAACAGGAGGTAGTAGATTCTGTTTGGCTTCAAGGAGGCAGAGTTGAAAGCTAATGATCTCAGTATCATAACCACTTGCTCAAGCAGTCTCCTCTGGGAGACATGACAAAGAAAGTAGATTGACAGACGAAAATAATGAGTCTTTGCCTGCTCCAGGGAAAGGACCCTGAATAGCAATGTCATGGGGAACTAGTAAATATCACCACTGCTGTGGAAATAGGCAACTCTTCTGTTAGTATTAATAAGAATATTTATAAAGTGTCTAGAGCATATGAACCCGTGACTGATAACGCTTGAGGACACAAGTGTAAAGGGAAGAGAGAGCTTTGCCTAGACTTTCAGGGACTTTTCATCCTGCCCCCTTACAGCCTCTTATTTTTGGAGCTGATGTAGCACAGAGGGTGGAGAGATGAGAGTGAGGAAGTAAGCATGTTGTGAAGAGCACAGAGGCACGAAGGACACAGGAAGAACAAAGGAAGAAAAAAAAAGAAGCAACAGGGAGGAGGGTGAGAGCCTGGCCACAGAGACGGAGGATTGGGGAAAATAATTAGTTTCCCTTCAGAGTCTGTCGCACAGGAGCTGCTAGTTTCCACAGCACCTCCCACACCGGGCTTCGCCCTGCCTCACACAAGCCTGTACACAGGCAGGCAGGGGTTGTGCCTCTTTTGTCTTTCTCATAGTGACCACCCCAGGTTTGGGAAGTTGTCTGAAGTCCCAGAACTAGCCAGTAGAGTAGCAAGAAGGGCCTGCATGTGTCTTCTGAGGACAGATGACATGGGGGAAGCAACAAAGACAGCCCACATACCCAGGATGAAGGGCCACGAGCCCTGTCACTAGTGTAGCTACAACTCTTGAGGGGAGCAGAGGTGTTCTGGAAAAGTAGAAGTCTGAGCTTCTCTCAACTCTCGCCACTCCTTTACTGCTGGCCTTTTGTGGACTGATGCCAGAGGCGAAGGGCTGCTGCCATCTTCCTGGAAACAACGGACCAGTTCCTCCTATTCTTACATGAAAGGAAACGCAGAGGCGACTCTTACTGGCGATTGCTTGTTTAAATCAATAAATATAATTTTTAAAGTTCTCACTTACTGTCATAAACTTCTCTCAACGTCCGTGATGAGAATTCTAAGGTTCTTTGATTTCTGAACCCTCTTTGATTTCAGATAGTTCTTTTTTTGTGTGACTTAATTGGTGTCTAAGATAGACTACACATTTGCTGGTCCCTTCGGGCCCTGAATTTATTACACAGAGGAATTCAATAAACTTCCATTTCTTATCAACATTCTGAATCTTTTGTTATAAAATTTTAAAATGGAATGTTTAGATGGAGGAGATCTTTTTTATATAAATTAGTATTTTAATTTTTATGTAAATCTGAAGAGTATCCAAACCACTTATGTTCTCTTTTAAACTTTATCTTAGTGTTTATTTCTTTATTGTGTGCAGGTGAACAAGTGCAAGGCACAAGTGTGGGAGTCAGAGGACCCCTCTGAAGATCAGGTTTCCTCCTTCAAGTAGGCTCCAGGGCTTGGAGGCAGGCGTGGTGACAAGCACCTTTCTGTACTGAGCCATGTCATCTGCCCTTCATTTCTCTTTAGACACTGCCATTTTCAAGGCATTTCTTCATCACACTGAGGGCACTTTAAAGTGAAAGGCCACCTGGGGCAGCTCACACATGGACTGAAGACTGCTGGCTTTCACTTCTGGAGCCACACTGACTCTTCACACAAACCGCTTGTTGAAGGGAGACTGAAGAATTGGCAAAAGACAGTAAAACCTCAGTGTCAATATACAGCCAAGTAGAGAGAAGCTGGAAGAAGCCAGTGGTGTGTGAACTCCGGGAAAGCTTACATTGCCTTCAGGACAAACAACTGAAGTAATGAAAGCCAGGAGACATAGATATCTTCATCGCATGAGTTATCAGTCTGAACCTTAGTCATTGGGTCCACTACCAGCACACATGTGTGCATACACACACACACACACACACACATACACACACACACACACACACACAGTTAATGAGAGCTCTTTGGTAGGCAGTAGTAGTGTTTTCTAGCATGTGAAATCCCATATTTCAACCCAATGAAGACACAACTCATAATTTTTGGGTCTGCGTAGACCCACATGACTAGTTCTAGCCAATGAAGTGGGAGCAGAGTCCAGGGGGCAGTTTGTAGAGTAAGGCAGAAAGACTGTCACACAGAGGCTCCTAGCCATTCTCTTTCACTATGTGCTGATCACAGGGGGTCACTCACTCCCAGTTGAGGAAGAGGCCACACACAGTTGAAATGGCCGCGTTTCTGAGCATGTGGAATGACTGGCCAAAAGATTTGCCTAGACCAACAGTGGATCTGCTTTTTTTTTTTTTCTTAAATTATAGATATTAGAGTTATATTTTTTATATCAACATAACTTAGCTTGAACTAACTAGCAAAGTCCAGTGTCCATATCGTCAATCACCAAGTTCTGTACTTTACGTCTCATCTATTTCTTAAGTCTATCCAGTGCTAGCCACTGTCAGAGCCTTAGATCATGGTATCAAATCCTTTACCTGTACCTATGGAATCGGGCTGCCGGCCTCCAATCTCATTCCATTCTGGTTATTTCCTATACTCTCAGAATTTGAATTTTAAAATTGAAAACAAACTTTTTTATTTATGGGAATTTGCTCAGTGGTTACCCATTACACTAAGCAGCAAATGGGAAAATCCTCCTATACCCTTGAAGGCCTACAAAATGGAGTCTTTGTTTCCCTTGCTGTCCTTGTCCCCTGATGACCCACTCTATACATTTAAATACTGCTGGAACTCCAAGGTATAGATTCATTGTCATCTCCCCCATAACACTGTTGTCTAAATGGTGATCAATACTTCCAGGGTGACTGCGTCAAAACCTTGCTGTGCAAACTGCTCCCTTCTGACTTCCTTATGCAGAGTTACATCATCCTGTCAATCGCTAACTGCTCTTCGGAGCAGCCACTAGTTTGGAGATATCCTTGGCACAGGAACTATATTCTATGTCTCATTTCATATTCTGACCTCACATACATTGGACTTCGGATAACTGCTTGTCAAATGAATGAAAGTCCTGTTGGGTGGGTGAGTGGATGGATGGATGGATGGATGGACGGACGGACGGACAGATGGGTGGGTAGGTGGATGGATGGGTGGATGGAGAGATGGATGGATGGATGGATGGATGGATGGATGGATGGATGGATACGTGGATGGGTGGATGGGCAGCTGAGTCCAGTGTGCCTTATTCCTGGCTTTCTTTTCTAGTTATTCCAAGGCTATAAAACATGAAGAAAGAGGAAGGATCTACAAGTCTAATCAATCTGCATTTACTTTCCCCTCTATAGTTGGAAATTTTGTGACCACAGCAAGCAGTGTAATCAAATCCCATGTGCAAACTGGAGTGATCACCTCTCCCTTGCGGAGTTGTTGTAACCAAGAGAGTTGTGAACATGAAAGAGGCACAGGAGACACAAGGTGCATCGTATCCATAACAGTATGATTCCATGGCTATTATTATCAGTCACATGGAATGAGGCCAAATGGCAGTGATGGGCATGCACTTGCTGGGAAGTAAGGGCAGAGGTCAATCAGACAGGAACTGAGTGAACAATTGAAATGTTGAGTAAACTAGGAACTATGTGGGTGTTGCCAGATTGCTCCTCAGTGCCTCTGTACACTTCCTCTGTCCTCCTCACCCTCTGTATATCTCTAGACACATACATCTTAAGGCTATCCCAGCATTCCTTTCTGCTCCATGTTCTTGACATCCTTAAATCCCTTCTCTGTACATTTACCTTTTTTAGATCTGCAGGCACTTAATGAACACAAGCCAAACCAAGTGATCTACCCTCATTTAAAATCCAAAGTCCGAGTTCTAGGTTCTCAGTTGGTCACATCAGTCATGCATTGCACACGTACGGACTGAGCACCCACTGTTCTGTGCCTCAGGCTCTGAGTCAGGTACTTTTTCTCCTTTCTAAGCAAACATTAATTAGTGACAAACTACTGGCCATACCTAATTAGGATAAAATTATTTATAGAGAAGTTAGTTCCCCTTTTGATACTTTGGCTTCCTTGGTACTCAATTAGAAACTTTTGATCCGACTTTATTTTAGTTCTGTCTTTAATGAAACATGCAACAAATGGATAATGCAGTACTTTATTTTCAGCATGTATGGGCTTCTTAATCATGGAAATTGGCCACTCCTTGATTGAGTCATAAGATTGAGACATAAGGACATGCGTGGTTACCAGCTCTTGTTTAAACAAACACATGCACTTTTCTCTTTAACCAGCAAGACTCGTGGCTTTCAATGAAGCCCAGAGCACATGAAGAATACTTGGATTTTAATTTTTGTTATATAGTAATTGCAGCTTTGTTCTTTCTCTTTTTTTATTTAGAACTTCCACGTAATATATTTTGATAATGTTTTCCCTCTCTCAACTCCTTCCATACCCTCCCTACCTTCCTATGCAGTTCTCATCCTTAAACGTGTCTGTTGATCACAAGGAAACATATTTTAATATGCCCCACTTCTTTCACTGTCCAGTTATCCAGTCTCAGTGGTGCATTGTCTTCTGAGTGAACTAAAGAGGCAGCAGTACTGGGGAGGGGATTCTGGCCAGAAAGCGCGAAAGCTTACCTTGTTGTGGGTGCTAGTTAGTGCAGCGGGGATCATGGGTGAGTCAGGATTGCTTCTGCCCTCACAAAGGGAATGGGAAGACATTCTCCACACCAGGGTTAGGATAAAACATGAGTTTTTGCAGAGCAAAACACACAGGGTGTTGAAGAGTAATCAACCCATTCCCAGGAATTCACACCCAATATTAAGTATCTCTGACTTGCGTGAAACCCTCCTAACAATTTGCTGTAATTGCCCCTCTGTGTGAAACGCTCCGAATTAGCTCGAGGAACCCAAGGACACCATCACAGCAGGCTTTGCCATGCTCGGCTCTGCTGTACCAGCTTTTGATGTCAGCTTCTCCTCAGGGACTGGCTTCTCCTTAGGGGTTGGCTTCTCCTCAGGGGTTGGCTTCTCCTCAGGGGTTGGCTGCTTCTTGTCACTAACAGCTCACACATATCTCTAGTTCTATGATTCAAGCCAGTACATCACAAGCGTATCCCATCCAAGTGAGCAACACTTAGCAACATCCACAGGATATAATGTCACCGCAGGTGCTAACCTGTCTCAAGGAATTATTCCAGGCTCAGTTCTCAGCAGCCCACCCTTTGGCTACGTCTAGGAACCCCAAAAGGCTGTCAACAGAAATCAGTCTCATTATCTATGTCCCAGGGTCTCAACGGAAAGCAAGATAAAGACTGACTCTCCTTGTCATGTCTGTCTTTCATTTACTCCTTACTTTTAACAGCTTTCCCATGCTATGATGATGCACATTTGTCCCTTTCAGCAAACATTGGGGCTCACTCATTTTCAGGCACTGTTATCTTCAAGCACATTTTGACCATCTGGGAAGACATCAGTGAGCATTGGAGGGCAGGTGAGCTCTAAAACGACTGGGCCCTTAAGGCTGAGAAAATGTGGGGTTTTGTTTGCTTGCTTGATTGTTTTCACGGCTGTTCCTGCTTTTCCCCTCCTCTTTATGGGAGGATTTTTAGAGGGGGTTAAGCTAATCATTCTAATTTTTATTTCATCCTGCAAATTTGTTTTGGCACATGACCACAGTGATCTACTTTGTTTGCAGGGCCGAGCCACCCTGCTTATCAGAGGACAGCACTGAAACGACTTCAGCTGTTCTTCCCTTTGGAATTAAAGGGGGAATTCAGCCTCCGATTAAGTAATATACTCCATAACAAAGAGGAGAATCATTTGGGAAGGCCTCTCCTTTGTGATATGCCAGTTGCTGGGAAATGGGCATTTTCTTAGGATTTTATTTTGTCTAGTTTTTCCAGACAGCAACTTTAACAGGCTGCTCATGGTTGAAGAGAAAGCCGAGGTTTCCAGGGAAATAAAAGAAAACGCGTGAAAATGGCTTAAAGACACACACATCTTTATTACCAAGCAACTAAACTATTTTGCTTGTATTAACACACGCGGCCTTAAGGAACACATACATTTGTGGAGCCTATTTTAACAGCTCTTGTCAGCCACCTGTCACTGCTGATTAGCATACTCGGAGTTCTGTCAGCACAGTCTTCCCTCCCCATTCTACGGCACTGCTTAGACCATGGAGCATGCTCATAAGTCATTGCTCATCTGCCTGGTCCCACACCAAAACAGCAGAAACCTGAGGAGTATAAATAGCTCAAACAGTTGAATCCACTTAGAATCCAAGAGCATCCAATATTCTGTTTTGGGCTTTGGAGCAGGAATTTTCAAATGCAAGAATATGAATTCAAAAGTTAATGTAGGAATAACAAAACCAATTATCATCAATTATGCTAGGGCCAACTTGCACTTTAAATTTAAACTTCACCTTTTCCTCTTGGAGAAATTCCTGGAACTGGAGACTACTTTCCCATAAGGCAATAAGCTTAACAATCAACAGGGTCCTTAGTTCTCCTTTGTGCTTTATACTCAGCTTCTATTTGATCATGTGCATTTTTTTAAAGGCCTGTGCCTTAGTTTCTCATCTGACTCTTAGAAATGTAAGAAGCATCTGGAACATTATTCAAAAGCAACAACTGGAATGAATTGGCGAGACAATTGTTTTCTGTAGCATAATTCCCATTTGAACAAGCCTCCCTGGGGCAAAGTCTACAGAGAGGCCATATCTCCTGGTCTGCGAATTTCCCTTCATTGCAACCAGGCTGGTGTTCCACTTAGTCGGCTGAGCAAAGATAGGCAAATAGCTCCACAATACTAACTTATGATTATTAAACTTGTATCACTATTGCTAAGCACTGGGTCTTTCCTTCTTCTTCTCCTCATAAACACACTCACACAGAACTTACATGCTACATAGAACCCACCACTCGATGCATGCAGATTTCCATCACTCCCCTGTGTGGATTTCAGACCTCTGCTTCATCTGTGGAATATATTATCATACATTTTTTAATGTTTCCATTAGTGAACATGATCACTGAACAAACCTGCTCGATGCTCATGCCATCTTTCTCATCAACCCTTCCCAACGGTCCCTCTAGGGTCTAGAAGCAAGAGTCAATTTTCCTGGGCCTTGCTCTAGCCTCACACGGTTCGTGTCACACTGCCATCACTAACAACTCCACACAATGGATGAAAGCAAGTGTCAGTGTCATCTCAGTACAGCACTTAATGCAGAGCACCGACATTAAGATGTGTCCGAAAGAAAGGACGAAAGGAGGGGGCACATAAAAGGAAGAGGATTCACTGACCAGAAAAAAAAAAAAAAAAAAAAAAAAAATCAATGAAGCAAAAATGGGCCATTTTCCTCCCATTGATTTTCACTGTTCATTGTATATTGACAGTCACTTCTGTAGCGTTCTCTACCTTTCACTGTTCACCCAGAGGCCACAAGAAGACAGGAGCTCATAGCAAGCAGCCATGCCCTTCCTAGTCTATTAGGTTACAACCACATAATGGGAAGAAACTCACGCTGAAAAAATAAAATCAACACTCTAATTTCTCACTTAGAGTGGATTTCAGGCGATGGCTTCCTGAGCAGCAGCATCCTTACTTTTTCAACAAAACACTGTAGCTCTCACTCCCTGACCTCTTGACTCCCACCAGCCACTTTTGCAGTTCTGTTGTCCTGTGGGAACTAACCAAGCTCTACCCTTTTCTAGATTCAAACTCCCTATTTTAGAGAAATCACATTTCACAAAATAGGTCATCCATCATCTGCAAAGGGCAGGGAGTAGAAGTCCCAGCCAGGAGCATGGCACATATTTTGAGTAATCATTCGCTGCCTCCATAGAGCAAACTGCTACCTGCAGCCAAAGACAGAGGTGAGATGAGGAGAAACCTTCCCCAGAAAAGGTTGCAATGCCAGACACTTTGGATTCCAGCTCAGAGGCAATCAGAGGTGTGTCAAACTCCATACTTATTTTTAGCACATGCACATGCATTTTAAAGGAAGCCAGTGTCTACATTTTAAGGAATTATTTACTGTAATGTGTCATGCAGTCACTTAGGTTCCAGAGTATGTTGGCACAAGTACTCAGATTAAAAATAAACTCCTTTTCATACATGTCCGGAATATGAATGAACTCAGCTTTGGTGGCACAACCATCCTTTGTCTTTTAAATAAGAAAATGAACTAATAGCATGGACTCCCACTGCAGGTGGGACTAACCCTAAGGGAGGTCCTAAGGCTGAACCTATAATGTCACCATTAATGGCAGGCAAAGAGTGTCCTTTGTGTAGTTAAACCCACCCGATGTTCAAGCAGAGCCTGCTGGAAAGATAGTATTCATGAAATATTTGCAAGGAGGTAAGGCAGGACACAGTTGACTTTGGAAAGAGAACAGCAGTCTGAGAATATGCTTATCATGCTAAAATACCTGGGTGGTCTGTATAAGTCACTAACAGCGGCACCCTGAGAGACCAGGGCTGTGCAGGTTAGGTGTTAAATATAAGATATTCCGAACCGAAGCTTATTGGATAAAGCAGAGATCACCAACCACCATACATTGCTACCATCTTTCTTTCTTCTCTTCCTTTCTTGTATCCTCTCACCTTCATATTCTTCTCCTATTCACAAACCTTGAGTGAGTGCCTACTGGGAACCTAAAACTGTGATTCCTGCCTGTTAGGACAAAAAAGGTAAGTAAGGTTACTGTAGTCCCCCAAGAAGCCTTCATTTCCGCTAGGAGGGTGAGTTACAACAGCAGCCCAGCACTGACAAACGTGATGCTCATCTTCCCGCAGGATGCTGAGAGAGTCGGGTGAAACAATGAGCTATGAAGCAACATGCTATCTTAATCAGAGACAGTCTGGCTGAAGATGAACTGTGCACACATGAGAGGGAAATTTGGAAGAAATGAGGCTGGAGCGACCCACCGAGAGGCAGCTGTATACCTCGGTTCCCTAGATTAAGAATTTGAACGTGTATCTTTAAGGCTGACCACTGGGAGTTTGACTACGCTCCACTGAGTATCTGGGCAACACGAATTAGACTTGATGTGGTTTTCTTTCTTTTTTGGAGGGAAGAGCACATGGTTAGGAGGCTGGACCTGGGAGGAATGAGAAGCAAGTGGGATAGTGTACACTGAAAATTAAAAAAAACAAAAATTTGAACTTGACCTTGAATTCTAATAATGCATGAAAATCATGTAGTTGGTTTGGGTTTGTAATAGATATGATTGTTGCTCCCAGAATTACTCATTCCCTTGTGACTCTACAACAGAATGGAGGTAAGATGTGCAGCCCCACCCCACTGACACTTGGCTTGGCCTGGGCTTTTTCTTAAACCAAGAAGATGCAAATAGAAGTAGCATTGGCCACATCTAAGCCAAGTTCTTCAAGGCGCTGTGTTTCCACAGACTCCTAAGAGGAGCAAGGTCCGAGCAGCCTCTGCACCTTCAGCCCCATGCCTGTTTTTGTACCCAGCCCAACCATGCTTAAGCATCCTTCCTACACAGGCAAGGCCCAGAAGAACAAGTGTAAGCTGGCACGAGTCCCTGAGATGTGGGAAGGTGCCCAGCATTGCTGCCTCCTTGTACCGCAAGCTGAGGAGCAAAACCTTTGCGTCTTACTCCAAACCCCACCGCTGACTCTTTAAGCAACAGTAAGAGGATGGTCCCACTCCGACTCCATCAGGAAGGAGCTTCGGATAAAATTAGCAGTTTGCGTAGAGGTAATATATCACATGGTGTTAGAGAGAGAAGCAGGCTCTGGATAAAGTCATGTTCTAATAGAAGTCTTTTGAGTGTTTACATTGCTTAAGAAAAGAGAAGACTCAGGGCGTGGTGCCACACACCTTTAATCCCAGCACTCGGGAGGCAGAGGCAGGCGGATCACTATGAGTTTGAGGCCAGCCTGGTCTACAAAGTGAGTCCAGGACAGCCAAGGCTACACAGAGAAATCCTGTCTCGAAACAAACAAACAAACAAACAAACAAAAAACAAAAAAAAAAAAAAGAAAAAAAGAAGAAAGAGAAGAGAAGAAAGAAAAGAAAAGAAAAGAGAGGACTGGGAGAGGGGTGTCTGGTGGGACCTGTAAATTTAAGTGAAATGGAAGTGCACGAGTTCTCTTCCTCATTCACAATTCTCCCCCCTTCTGAGTGGCCCATGGCAGGCTTTGAAAAAAAACCACCAAGAAGGGAAGTTGGTCTGGGGATGAGGAAACGTAGGTGAAATACAGGAAGAAGCAGAGCCTAGTAGTGAGTTGACCCCTGAAATCAGAGTACATCGTAGATAAACTGCCTTGCTTCCTGCAGCTGCCACTCCCAATTTTCAGTCCTCCAAAGCCTGGCAGCTCTCGCTGCCTTCTGCCCTGAACATGTGATTTTGAATCATAACAATAAATATTTTTTTGCTTACACTTGGAAAAGTTTCTATTACAGGAGACCAAAGGAAATTAGGAAAATACATGTCTACTATGGGTCATATGTGTGCCAGACAAGGAGGAGGCACAGGAAATAGACAGATATATAAATGGATAAACATTTCAAAACCATGCCCAGTGCCCTATAAATACACATGTCATGCAACTCTGATACTGGAGGACCGTTAAAAGTCATCTTGAAGTAAATGACTTTTAATCAGAAAGTCAGATAGCAACGGAAGACGGCCAGATGAACAGTTCTCTGAGAGGGTATAATCAATACATACAAATTTCGTATAGGTGGCTAGTCAGGAGTTTGATGAATGGCCTTGGACTTCATAAACCAAGGAATTGATAATATTGAGAGAAATTTTACTGGAGTCATTAGGATAAGAACAAGACTACAGTTGGTTAAGGAAATAAGTGAGCAAATAGAAATGGGCAGTTCATTCAGCAGTGTGAAAACAAGCATTGGCAGAGGAGGTAAGACTGAAAGTGGAGGGCGAGCAGATGCCACCGAGGACTTCCGTTTGTTTTTGTTTGATTACGAGGGAAAGCTTCATATTCTAGACATGAGGAATAGATGTCGTGAGCTGACATGTCTTAAAGAGGATGTCTTTTGTGGGAAAGAATGAGCAGAAGGAGAAGTACAGCGAAATTGGGAAATAATGTGTCAAGAAGATAAAGACAGTCCATTCAGAATGTGCAAATTTAGTCAAACTAAACTGTTCTTATTATAAACCAACCGATCGGGAGGAAATTATTTTGGGGGAAAATGCATTGCCATCCTCAAAAGGAATGTCTGCAAACTAATTACTATTCCTAACTTATTCATCCCCAGTGCCTTACCAACATGATCCTTTGTAATAGATTCATATTTCAAAGTGTGGAATAAAAATTATGTGCCAACTAACAATGACACAGGGCCTATTCTCACAGGTGTAACAGTGAGGTGGGAAGACTGAGCACTATAAAATTACAGGGTTGGCCTCCCTTTACAACCTTCATTTCCATGGTGTGTTGAACGTATACCAAACAAATAACTGAAAATCTAATTTTATTAGCTTTAGAGTGTCTTCTGTATGCCTGTAGCATTATTTGATTAGGATAAGGGTTTCCTTAGGAAAGAGCATGTTAGCATGGAAAGAAAACCTACTGTGTGCTATGGAATGGCCCAGAACACAGGGAGTGTAGTGCTTCACCAGCCACTTTACGGAGCCTTCACAGGGATGCCGGGTGCCACAGTCACTACGGTTATTGTTGGCATTGTCACCACCACTACAACCATTCCCTTCACTTCTATGTCACCACCAAGGTGACCTTTACCATCTTCAGAGCCACACCCACTGTAACCAACTTGAGTTCCATCACCAGCATCACCACTACCACCACCTCTCATCCCATCACCCTCACAAAATAACCTCCACAGATATTGCCACCAACAGCCACTTTCCTAGTTTGATATTGGAACCGTGAGTTGTTTGAGTCAAACATTTTAAACGTGGATCGATTTGTTGCGTTGCACCCAAGTTCCAGGCTACCATGATACCCTGTCCATTCTTTGTAATGGTTAAGCATTATAGAACTATGGGCCATTGGTAGGATGGAACATAGAAAATACACTGTCTGGGAGAAAAAACAGAGGGCGGTAAGTAGACACACTGCTGTGATGGTGACAGCCTGACTCTGGAAGCACACTGGCCAGCGGAAGGATGGATTTTTAGATATGAACTTCTAAAAATAGCATGTGCAGCCAGGGCTTTATCGTCAATGTCCCAACATTGATCAAAAAGGGGGAGATTCAACTAAGCCAATGACGGAGAAAACTAATTTCATGGTAAAATAATTCTAAAATGTTTTTAAGGTGCACGTGCAAAACCATTTTCAAAGAAATCTGCATTACAAAACACGCGTGGGAACCGCAGACTCTCCACTCAGACAACCTCCAGCTGCTTAAGAAAAACTATTATTCTTCATTTCCCTCCTACTGCTTCATGTAAACAATTTTATGAACCAGGAGAAAGAAAACAAAAAAGAAACTCCTCACCACATAGGCCTTGTCAAAAAAAAAAAGGGGGGGGGGCACAGTATGCTGTAAATATTTTGCTTTGATTCCTCCATTAGCAAACATTTCTTTTCTTTAGTAGAAGACATGAATAAACAATAAGAAAACAGTGGTGTTGGAATTATTCACTAGCTTTCTTGAAGGCAATCAATACAAAAAAAAGTCATTTAAAATGAGTCTCTTGGGGGCTGGAGAGATGGCTCCGCAGTTAAGAGCACTGGCTGCTCTTTCAGAGGTCCTGAGTTCAATTCCCAGCACCCACATGGTGGCTCACAACCATCTGTAATAAGACCTGATGTCCTCTTCTGGCCTGCAGGCATACATGCAGTTAGAACACTGTGTGTGTGTGTATGTGTGTGTGTGTGTGTGTGTGTGTGTGTGTGTGTGTGTGTGTGTGTGTGTGTTATATATGATAAATAAATAGATCTTTAAAAAATAAAAATAAAAATAATAAAATGAGTCTCTTTTTGGCCCGGTGAAGTCGTATCTTCCTGTGAGCTGTTGTATTTTATGTCTAATGCCAAAAGATCCAGACTAAAGATTTTGCTTCTTAAAAGTGTCCCGCGTTCTGAATTATGACTTCCACAGCTCGGCAACCAGGCACCATTGCACATGCATGGTAGATTTTTCTTATTTATGATGACAACACCCTGCTCCAGCTGCTGATTTTTGGTGGGAACTGAACTCGTAGGGGAGGCCATCATTCAAACAGAGCTTTGCATGGCCTGCCTTCCATTTCCAGATTTTTCCCCTGCAGAAAAAGGAGATGGTATAGATAATAGCATGGCAAGGTGTGTGTTTGTGTGTGTGTCTGTGTGTGTGTGTGTGTGTCTGTATGTGTGTGTCTGTGTGTGTGTGTGTGTGTGTGTGTGTCTGTGTGTGTGTGTCTGTGTGTGTGCGTGTGTGTGTGTGTCTATGTGTGTGTGTCTGTGTGTGTGCGCGTGTGTGTGTGTCTGTGTGTGTGCATGTGTGTGTGTGTCTATGTGTGTGTGTCTGTGTGTGTGTGCGCGTGTGTGTGTGTGTCTGTGTGTGTGTGTGTGTCTGTGTGTGTGTGTCCTGTTAAACGTTGATTATGCTCAAGTGGGCTGCACAAAAAATCAATTAAGTGCTCACATAATCAAACAGATGTTCTATAAGTTCAATTTTTTACAGAATTATTTCCATAAAGAAAAGTATTTTCTTCTTTTCTGCAATTGATTATTTCTGAGAGGAAAACAAAAACAAAAACAAAAATGATGCCTATTCCATGTGCCTACTGCAACATGCCGCACATTTTATACCCTTGCTCCTAAGTCAGAGTTGTCCTTTTCCTTGAATTTAAGGTGCAGTGTTCTCTCATGACGGATTTCTTTCAGCAATTTTCAGCATTTCAAAATGCAAATAGCTCCTTAGAAAAGTCAACAATATGGAATGTTTAACTATATAGAAGTTCTATCATCAGGCAAACGCTGCCCTTGGGTGTCAACGTGAGGAAACATGGGGCTGGACAGCAGAGCCCCTTAGGTCAGGATGGGGGTTTGCTGAAGTTGTTTTGCACTCCTGGTTCTCAGGGCCCTGCAGCCAGTGATGGGAGTGCCTGTCCCCAGTGCAGACTCAGCCCTTGCACACCTCGCTCCCAGCTTTAGTTCACAATGACGCTGCTATCAGCTGTGCCACAGGCACTAACGAACGGCGGGTCGTATTGACCCTACTTGCCTTTTTTCACCCTTACCTTACCATATAGTAATCTCATGGCTTGGGATACAGGATGTGACTTTTTTTTTTTTTTTTTTTTTTCGCCTCAGTTTCCTGATTTGTAAATGGTACCAAGCAACAACTATCTAATTCAGTGGTTGCAAGGATAAGTGAGAAGAGGTAATAATATACATGCATATGTAAAAAAATTAATTAAAGAAGAAAAAAGAAGTGAGAAGGGGTTATAAATGGAATGCAAAGCTAATGCTATGGCTGTTGTTATTCCAGTTTACTGTGGTGGTTGGTTATTATCACTGACGTCAGCTGTCTGTCATTTAGACTATGGGCTTCTGTAGGTGAAGGGTCAGTCATGTAGTTTGAACACTGCCCTAAATTGGAGTAAGCCGGATGAATTAAACATGTCTAGATTCTGGTTTTTATTAGAAACCCTACCAAAGTAAAGATAAAAAATGACCAGAGGCACAATTATAAAAGAATAATGAGAACTCCAAAAATAGCCCATTTTCAGCATGATCTTGCTTGCTTTTTCCTGTGAGACTAATTAAAGAGAAACAGGACTCAGGATAGATTTAGACAAAGGGGAACCAACTGCTACCATGGCGTCCCCATGAGCTGACCTGCAATCTTGTTCGCTGTCCTAGTGTCGAATGCCGATCCACTCAGAGGCACACAGAGCTTCAAGGACAATCAGACTTGAACACTGAGGGTGGGAGGTGGCCTACCAGGGAAGAACACCTGCTGTGCAGTCATGGGAGCCTGGGGTCAACCCCACAGTCCACATAAGACTCCAAATGTAGTCCCACACGCATCAACAATTCCAGCACGAGGGCAAAGGGAGAGAGCAGACATGGAGCCATGCCGGGCATTGGACATCTGCCAGCCTAGCTCCTGGTTTAGTGAGATGCCCTGGCTCAACAGAGTATGGCTGCAAGCAACAAATATCTTTGCTTGACACATGTGCATTCATTACACACATATACTGCATACATGTGCACACATACATTTGTATGTATGTGCATGTATATGCATACTTACTCACTTACTCACCCAAACACACACACACACACACACACACACACACACACACACACACACACACACACACACACACACACCATAGACATTAAAACAAAACCCTCAAAACTTGTGAGCAACATGAACAGGTCTTGAATATGTGTGAGGCTGAACTCACCAAGCAAACAAGCAAAGCAGCCACGGGAAGGACTGAGTACACAGCTATGGGTAAGAAGGACACACTGACAACAGAGGCACAAAGATAAAATGGCTGAAGTGAAGGGGACTAACTTCCAGTAGTACCAAGGCTTAAGTAAGGACATGTGGTCTTCTACCTGTTTTTATACCAACTGCTTTGTTTTTTTGGCTAAGAAGTATAAAAAAAGTAGAATTACCCTCATAGGCTGCCCAGGTTCCTCTATGGTACATTGGAAGCTGTATATGTGACACCTACCCACGTTCCATAGAAAAAAAATCAGTAAATGTCACTTTTCAGCTACCTTAAGATACAACTGAAAAGATGAGGCCTGTGCATTTACAGCATAAAAGTTGATGTGTGTGTGTGATATGAAATGATTGACAAAATCAAATTACTAGCATAGCTGTGACCTCAGCTCCCTTCCTGCTCCTGCCCCATCTCTTTCTCTTTCTTCTACCCCCTCAGTTCTTCCTCCCTCTATTCCTTCTTTTAATTGTTTTTGCCCTTTTTGTCTTAAAAAAAAAATGAAAGAAATCCTGACATTGCAACATGGACAAAACCAAATGATATTAAGCTTAGTGAAATGAACCAGATATGGAAAAAACAAATGCAATGTGATCCCACTTGTGTGGCGAACTCAAGGAATCAGACTCCTAGAAGCGCAGAGTCCAGCGGTGGCCACCATGGTCAGGGCAGAGGAAAACATGAGATGGTTTTATTTAGGAGATAGTCTGGACCCCAACCTACAGCACAGTGACTATACACAACCATATTACCTGCTTAAAATCTGCAGAGACGGTAGACTTTAAATCTTGAAACAAGCATAAAACAAAGAGAAGATATATGGATTTTCTTTTAGACTCTCATTTTAAGTTGAGAAACTTGGGTAACAACATTCTAAGGAGAGAAGAAAAAGTTAAATTGGCCATAATTCTATGGCTCCAAGAGATTATCATTAATATTTTGGTTCCCTGCGTCATTTTTCAGTCAATGTGAAAACTGGACACAACGTATAGGTCACAATATGTTTACATTACATGAACAGTAAAGAAGGGTGACAAAATAAGCACACTTGTCAGCACCACCCGTGTTAGGAGTCCTGTGATGATGACCCAAAACACTCCACTTGTCAACCATCTTCTGCATCATGTCTGCATCAGCGCTCCCTCCCTGGGCCCAATGTCGGCTTGATGTGAGTTGCAGTTCTAAATAACATAGCTAAAGTTTTGTTCTGAACTTTTACGTAAAGTTGCATTCCTGAAGGCTTGTTCTTCCTGTCTATGTATGATCCATCAAAGTTCCAGTCTGGCTGGACTAGAATGGTGTCCATGTTTGTGACTATTCCATCATATTAATAAGATCCCTATGGTTCTTGGCTCTGTTATAGGTGAACATTTTAAATAGCCTCATGTTTTCTTTTTGCTAATAATATTTTACTAGGTTAACCTGCTAATGGGACAACTACGCTCACAAAGTCCAACTTATAAGCAATCCTCACACATTTTCAATATTATCAGCACTTCCTGCTAATGTAAGTGGGTAAGGGTCCTCTTCTAAACAACACTTGATGTTATTTCCTTCCTTTTTCAGTTTTATTATTTATACTTTTGCCAGTGAATTTGTTTCTGTTGGCCATCTACTGCTGGGCATAACCTTGGTTCCCTACTGGGACTCCCTTGGAGGAAACTCCATTTTCATTTGCAAATGGTTATCAATTAGATATATAGCTTCAGAATCAGGGATGGGCACATGTGTCCACTTCCGTTTTCAGATACGGGACCCTGTCTGGGCGCAGACCTGTGCAGGCTCTGTGCATGCTCTCTCAGTCTCTGTTCACATGTGCACCAATCAGATTGATTTAGAGGGTGTTTCCTTGGTGCCTTCCATCCCTCCTGGCTCTTACGCTCTTATGCCTTCTCTGCTGTGGGGTTCCCTGAATCCGGAGAAGAGAGGAGGGATTCGGTGAAGTGTTGCCAGGTCTCTCACTCTCTGCATAGTGTCTGCCTGTGGGTCTCTGTGTTTGTGTCCATCTGCTTGCGGGAGGAAGCTTCTCTGATGATGGGAGAGCAAGATACTGATCTGCTGCCTGCCTGGCCAGAGTGCCAACCTGCTGAATGTGTTTACTGACACATGGTATGTTTCCTCGTTCCTTTCCTTCCTCTCTTCCCCCACCTCTCTCTCTGTCCAAGAGTCTTGCCAATGTGTCATATTTGTTGTAGATACGATAGAAAACTACCAACTGTTTTCAAGCTCCTGTCAGGCTATAGGACCTCTCTGGAGGCTTGTCTGTTCTTTGTCACTTTCAATTTTATTGCGACGGCTAGAGTACTCTCTTCGTCAATAGCATCCCTGCTCACATCGCCGTCCACATCAGAACATGCAAATCATATACTTCTGTTATGTGCCCCTAGGCTGCCTACAGATATGTCATGAAATTCTCCTGAGAGCACCCGTAAATGCATGGCAATTCCTAGAAGATTGGTTTCCTCTCCACTGCAGTCTACACTCAGAGCTTCCACCTTATTTCCACACTTAGCTCAGAAGAAGTACAATGCCACAAGCATTTCTATACAACAATGAGACAAAAGTCACATTTTGAATCTTAGGGGTGTGATGCTTGAATTTCCCAAAAAGTTCCACAGGATTTCTTTGAGCAGTCGGTTTGAGGAGTATGTGTAAGGCCTTGTCACTCACGGCTCTCCTTTTCTAACCACTGCCTGAGCTAGAATATTAATTTGAAAGAGTTTGAGTGTTTGGGAGACACACGTCCCATCTACAGAGTGTTCATCTAGTCACTCAGAATCACGCTTTGGAATCCCTGAGTAATTGCCTATATTCACCAAATTCTTGTTTTAAGTCCTTCATGTGTTTTGTAATATACTGTGTTAAGCTACTTCCTAATATTAAATTGGCTTTGTTTTCATTGAATAGTATAATTTAATCATCTCACATTATCTTTTTGTGCTATGAATTTGCTTAGATCTTTGTACCTAAACATATAAAGAAATTAGTGAAAGAGATTAGCCAATTCTCTCTCTCTCTCTCTCTCTCTCTCTCTCTCTCTCTCTCACATACACACACACACATTCTGACCTGGCCTTGTTAGATTTCAATACTAAGGTTATTTTCGCATCAGATCCTGTGTTTGGGATGAGTTACTCTTCTTTTTCAGTGCCTCACAACACCGGCATCACAACTTCCCAACCACCCTGTAGAATAACTTGGCCCTGAGGCGAAGGTTCAAAGTTGCCCACCTTTGGTAAGAACTCTCCGGGAGAAATCCAGCTCCTGCTATGCTTTTGGCTTCATCAGATTCATTCATTTTGTTTTAGTGCAGAAACACATTTAAGAAGATCTTTTAAAATATGTCTTTGGCAGCCTGTGGGTTATTTAAATCAGATAGTCTTTTATATTGCCAAAAGTGGGTATCCACATGGCTATGCTTTCCTTAAAATAACTGACCTGTCTGTCATGTGTAAGGGCCATCTACCCAGTCTGTCATGCTTTCCTAGCATACAGTAGAGGGTCGGGTAGTATTTATTAAAAGAATGAGTGGCCATAACTACACTAGACACATGTTGCTGCTGTCCTTACTATAACACATGGTAATTGCACTCAGGCGTTCGTCGTCTCTGAAGAACCATCAGCCATTGAAGGGAATGAGAGCCTTTACATCCATTTATGAGTCTTCTCCTACCAACGTGTAGCACACAAGAGCACCGAGTAAATGAGTAACTAAGCACATAGATAAATCTATCTTTATCGTTAATTTGAATATATGTAGGTTAAATTCTACCCAGATGCTTTTTCATCTGCTACCAAATCAGTAATTAATGCAATGCAGGGGAACCAAGATGCAAATTATCCAATGCTGCAGCAAAGTAAATTTACTGTCTTTTAATTGGGCGGTTCTCCCATTTTGCAGAGTTGGTTATGTAAATCTCAGATAATTAAAAGCCCTCAGTCAGTCGCTCCATCGCACCTAGGACACTCTTTTCATTTCTGACCCCAAGCAGCCTGTGCTTGGCAATGGATGCTGAGCTCACACGCACTCCCTGACCAGGCATGCTCCCTGGCGGTGTTCTCAACTTTATCATTAAATTTGAAAATAGTAAGACAGGTCTGTGCCATATCACACAGTCACATCTACGACCTTAACCAATGCCTTCCTGCAAATAGTTACTGGAGTCGGATGAGCCGTTCAATTCAGCGCTGTTTGGAATAATGGCTTCCCCACTCTGTCGCTAAGAATAAAGAAGTCAAGTGTTAATATAAATGTGCAAGCATCCTTCTAGTGCAAAAAAAAAAAAAGTGTCACGAACAACTGACAGAATCAAGCCTTAAAGGGTATGTGGACCAGGCTGGTGGTTGGGCTGACCGAGAGCAACGTGGGACTGTCACAGGAACACATGGTGCTGGGGAGGGAAGCCAGGGGCTCTTCCATGTCAAGTACATGTTCTACCATTGGGCTAAATCTGAAGTCCACTTAAAGGCTGTTTTTAATGTTTGAAAACACCAAGTCATTTTCTATATCTGAGTGATTCAAGAATAAACCCAACTAAACACACAGAGCACCACAGAGCCTTGGAGATAGCCCTGAGCCCCGAGGAGGAAAGAAATGAAGGATGAAGGAATTGAGTTGCTCTCCTATGAAACATCATCACCAACTCAGCAAGCAGCAGAGCTCCAGTGGGGCATGGCAGGACATGCCTATAACCCCAACATTGGGGTTGTACAGGCAGGTGGCAGGACATGCCTATAACCCCAGCATTGTGGTGATGCAGGCAGGTGGCAGGACATGCTTATAACCCCAGCACTGCAGTGGTGCAGACAGGTGGCAGGACATGCCTATAAGCCCAGCACTGCAGTAGTGCAGGCGGGAATATCAGGAGTTCAAAGCCAACATTGATTACATAATGAGTTCAAGACTAGCCTGGGTTACATGAATACTGACCCCCCTCTCTTTCTCTGTCTCTGTCTCTGTCTCTGTCTCTGTCTCTGTCTCTGTCTCTGTCTCTCTCTCTCTCTCTCTCTCTCTCTGTCTCTCTCTGTTTCTGTCTCTCTCTCTGTCTCTGTCTCTCTGTCTGTCTGTCTCTCTCTCTCTCTCTCTCTCTCTCTCTCTCTCTCTCTCTCTCTCTCACACACACACACACACACACACACACACACACACACACACACAGAGAGAGAGCAGGTATGTGTGTGCATGTGTGGAGAGAAAGAGATCAAAACTAGTAAATTATTTTTCGTATTAACTTGCTTAATGCATGGTGACTGCGTTTGTATGATGTCAGACTTCTCTACCCATTGTTGGGTTTGACTGGTTATTTACATGTTTTTTATTTGGGGGGCTTTGCAAGGGCAGAGGGCAGATAAGAGGAGATGGTGAGATGGGCAGGACTGGGGTTACATGATGTGAAACTCACAAAGAATCAATAAAAACGTTTCTATAAAAAAAAATGGAGAAAACATAAAGTAGGGAAGGGCTGGTGAGGTGGGGTAGATGTGGGAGGAGTTGGGGGAGAAGAAGGGAGTGACTGTGATCAAAAGGCATTGTATAAAATTATGAAATAATTAGTAAAAATCCATTTTAAAGGAAAAATCCATAGGATAGTTCAGTTCTGAGGAAAAAAGACATTATTTCACAGAAATTAAAATTTAGCTCTTATGTCATGTATAATATCTTGGCTCCATCCTAAGATGCAAATAAAAGATTCTGATTCCACATGCCTTTAATAACTGTAATATAGTGAATTTAGCCCCTCAAAACTATTTAAAGTAAACCAATTTGCTCATTAATCATCATTACACTTGCAAGGAGACTCAAGCAAACAACCTTCCAGAGTTTCCTAGGTCACACTTCAAATCAGTCCTGTAACTTTCAAACACTGAATTTCAAAAGGTGGCTTACAAATATATGCACACTCTGTAGCCAGTTAATGAAAGCATATTTTAATTATACCCTTATTCGATTATCATTTTAACATTACCAAAGTAAACATGAATGCTGATCTGCCCCTGTACAGTTGGAGGGCATCCGTCTCAGGACGGAGCTGTGGCCATGGGTGTACATCTCCACAAAAAGGCACAGGGGACTGTCACAAACGGGATGGAGGAGGAGCCTTTTCCACAGGGACCACACGGGAGGCTGAGCACGCTATGACAAGGTGACAGCAGAAGGAGGAAAGCCCATCCTCATCCAAGCCACATGCTTAGTCCTGGTATCCAGCATGGTAATTGACCTACTTAAGGTCAGAATTCTGTTTTCAGGTCTTGCCAGTACTGAGCACTGCATTCTAGGCCTCCCTGAAAACAGTATGGCTTCCCCAGTGGACTTGGACTTTCCCAGTACTGATAACCTTCATATAAGCAGCGACTCCAGAACAGTCTTGGCAGCCCCTGCTTTCAGAACATACATACATACATACATACATACATACATATAATTTTTTTGAGTTAAGGATAAAAGAAATGTTTCTCCCTTTCTTTGGTAACTCCTATCCTGTAAGAGTCAGTCTTGGTGTCCTTCCTTATTTGTACTAAGACGAGTAAAATAAAAGAATGGGAGTTACAATCTTGGAGAGTCACTGGCTGCCAGGTCCAATGTCTCTCTAGCAGGACCCATTAGGAATTGCAAATGCTCTCTCGTTTCTCATCATCTCTCTCTTACAAACCTCTTTTATCAGTGTCCGTGGCTGTCTCCGCTTCCCTGACGCGCCTCAGCTCTCGTGGAACTCCCAGATCAGGAAATGGAAATATGATCCGGGAATTTTAAATCTCAAACTGCAATTTGAAAATCATTCTCTTCTCCTCTTGTCTCAAGAACATGACAGTGTAACCGATTAGGGAGGACAAGACCTGAGAACTCATTGCGACTATTCAAAAGAAAGGAATCAAACCAGCCAGGGCACCTGGACTGCAACCACCGCGACTCGCCAAGGCTTGTTCCTTCACCAAACTCTGTGCCTGTGTGTGGAGCTGACCATCTCAGCATTCAGAGACCTGGACCCATGCGAGTAACTGAGCAGAAAATAGTCTTCAAAAGAGACATTGGGTGGAGGGGTGTAAAGTATTTGTTTGTTTGTTTGTTTGTTTATTATCTTGCACACGGATGTGTGTGTGTATGCTCTTATATGTATGTGGGCTCCTGCAGAGTCTAGAAGAAAACACTAGCTCTCACAGAGCTGGAGGTACAGGTGGTTATGAGTCACCTGATGTGGGTGCTGGGAACTAAACTCAGGTCTTCTGCAAGAGCGGCAGGAACTCTTAAGCACTGAGCCGTCACTCCATCCTTAATACTGAGTGTTTCCATAGAAGACGGAAACATCATACATGAGTGTAATATGGTCAGTCCTTACATTTTGAATCCTTTTTATTTGCCCTAAACAAAATTGTATGAATACATGGTTAAAACAGAAAAACGCAATTTGACCTTCCCAATACCTAGCACTCTTGTGAGTTTATGTTGCTAAACAGTGACCTTGAGCATAGTGTTGGCTTGGTAGGGGTTGTAGAAATGAATCAAAGTGAGGCCACATTCAGCAGGTAGAATGTTAAGTAGGGGCGACGCTCACCAGGTAAAAAAGTGTGTGCGGAACAAAAGCATGTTAGTATGCAATATTTAAATCTTACTTTTTCTCACATTTCCAATATTTTGTGTACTACCACCAAAATAAAACAAAACAAAAAACAAACAGAACAAGACAACAACCCCAAAACAAAAAATAAAACAAAACAAAACAACAACAAAACCAACAACAAAAATGTTAGCCAGAACAGAGTAGGCAAAGCAGGACTTTTAACCACCAATTGCTCAAGCCAATCGATTAAAAAGGAAACCTCTTAACATTCTTACTGAGGAAAAATAAGTGAGTCTAAGAAACATTTGACACCTTTTTTTTTTAAGGTTAAAAATTACTTCAAGAAAGTACCCACATGCAATTTATACCTCAAGTAAAATATTTTAAATCATCCTACTCAGAAGTGTCTAATGATGAGACTTCCAGGCCTGAATTAACAGACCCACTTCTCCTTGATACAGAAATGGCTCCTATTGATCAGATTCTGCAGAGGGCAAACCAAGAAGCCTTGTCTGCCTATCTGTATGTGTTTTGCCAGCTCAGAATATCCCTAAAGAGGAACAGAACTGCTGGGAATCAATACTGTCCAATCCAATTCCTTTTCATGGCTATCAAGGAGAGCTCTGTAATTAAGAAGCAATTCCATTAAAATGTCTGGTACCTACACTACAATCAACAGGGACCTGAGCGACTCCTGTTCATGAAATACTATTTGTGTGTTCGGTTTATACACAACATTTATGCAAGGGCCGCACTGTCACCAAACAAATAACAATTTTCTTTTCCTGCCACCTGGGCAACAGAATTTGTCAGCTGAGGAGAATGGCATATACCGTCTGAGGTTTGAGGGGTTTTCTCTTTGTTTGTGTTTCATTAGACGACCACCCTGGGATTAGAAACTTGGAGCATTAAACTTTTTTTTTTCTACTAAAGCTGTTTTTATCAAGTAGTTTAAAGATGCGATCAGCCTGGTCACATTTGCATGAGAGCCTTCTGCACGGTATGGACAGGTGAGGTGTAGATGCCTGGCCTGTGTTGCATCAAGGTGAACAGTAGCATTGCTGCAACAGTCCAGTCCAAAGACCAAGTGTTCAATCACGTTACACCTGGCGTTAATCCTACTGCATCCAAACAAAAAGTCAAAAGCTGACCCAAAGCACTGAGGGCGTATCGACTCCGCCAAGCACAGTTATACATGCATGAGAAAGTCACAGGCAGCGCTAATGCTTTGACACAGACTAGCAGAGTTCAAACCAGGAGCCCCAGGTTTAACCATCAGTTTTTGGAGTACAGTATCTGCACTCTGCAGTAGCACCTACCTCAGGAAGCACAGACTTCCTGCTGCTAATACAAAGGCAACACCCGAGGGGTAGAAAGTGACCTCAAGCCTAGCACAACACCCAACTGGGAAGACACAATTCACAGTGGTCTGCAACAAAAACAAACTTCTTCTTATGTAACCACCAAATTCTCCTCCCAAAACTGAACTCGGGGCTGGGGAGACAACTCAGTGAGTGAAAACACTCACATGCAAGTGTGAGAAACTGAGTTCAAACCCCTAGAGCCCACATGAAGGTCGGATGCGTAGCATTAGCCATGAGCGATGGTGATCGCTGTGTTTTGGCAGAGAGAAGCGAGGTGGGGACAGGAGGAAACCTGCCAGGGGTGTGATAGAGGCCAGCATACAGACTCTCCTGGCCTCCCCACATGCCGTGTGACACCTGCAAAACCATGTTCATAAACATGAATGCGTGCACTCATACACAGACATGCACAAGGAGAAAGGAAAACCTAAACTAACAGTATTGAAAGTAGCCAATTCTTCAAATCAAAGCATTAGAAGCACTGATTTTAATTTCGCCTTACTTCACCTATCAGTTAATTAATGGAGAATCAAATATTCGACCCACACACTGGACACAATGGTATTTAGAAGCTGCTACATACCTTGCAGGGCCGAAATTGCTATTTTATGGAACTAACCGTTAGTGGGGAACCATTTTCACTAAGACTCTTTGCTTTCTTTGGTTTGTGTTATAACCCCATTGTCAATTGATATATTTAAAAGAAAACAATGACATTAGCTGGTAAATATATGCAAATTCAGTCCTCATCCTGGCAGACAGAAGAGGAGCGAGAGGACGGTAGTTCTGCAGGAAACAGGAAGGACTTCATCAAAGATTCTCCCCCTTCACAACTGTTTCCTTTAAGATCGATTTAAGTCCATGCATCAAGGGTGGCATTCAGCCCTCTGCTTGGCTGGCATTGGTTCATAATCATATTGGGAGATTCAACAATATAACAAATGCCATAAAGAAAAACAAATGCAAACTAGAGAATTAGTAATTGAAACCCTAGTGTTAAAATGCGCCTGCCCCGAAGGCCTAAAGCCAGAGCTCCCAGAAGGCGCATTCTACACCCCAGCCTGACCCATATTCAAGCTAACTGCAAATGTGATTTTTTTCTGATGTAAACAAGTCTCTCTCTCCATCAAAAACAAACAGGAAGAAGTGATGATTTCAGTTGCAGACAGGAAACCCTGCTATGCCACGTGGAGACAGAGCATCCCACGTGATCAGGCGTTGGTATTACAATCAGTGCAATATAAAAATATTGATCTGACATGTATTCAGCATTATAAATAATCAGCAGGTGGTGTGGTAATTAGAGGTAAACATGAAGACATTCCCATAAGTGACTACAATTAATGTTAGTTTTCCATAGCAAAATCAAAATTCCTGATTATTATACCTTTTTGTTAAATTACCCCCCACCCCAATCGATGTTTATCCTCACACACCACAGCTCTGCTACTCAGACCCTCTGGGAACTGAGAGAGAGTCAAGTTTGATGCAGACTACATGCTCTGATCTCCAGACCCTTGATCAACACTCCAAGGAAGGACCCCAACAGAACTCGCTCATCCTCTGTAAGGTAGCTGTCCAAGGAGCTAGAGCCACAGGAGCAGGGCAGCCTGGATGACTTGGAGAGTACAGCGGAAGGCCAGCCCCTCCCCGTTGCTATGGGCTTTTCCAAAGGATCCTTCACAATTCCTTCCACATCATCCTTTCCGGTGGGGCAAGAAGGAGAATTCAAAAGGGCACGAATGGCTACAAAGGAAAGTGTAATTGTCTGTAAGCTATGCTTTTCCATACTGAATTTTAAGTACCTAAACATGTGTTTCATCATAGCAATAGAAACAAACAGCCTTAGGAGAAAAAGACAGTGTCTCCTTCCAGGGGGAAGCTTGGTCGGGTTCAGACGTATTCACTTGTAAAATATTGAGATAACTGGCAACTGAAAGCCAAGTGTTAAAACGGCGCTGGTCCTGCTGATGGTGAGGCCAGAGCTCGCGGAGGGACAGTCGCGTTCCAAGGTGACTCGTACTCAAGCAAGCCTGACTTTTCTCACACAAACAAGTCTCTCCTTTCATCAGAAATAAACATAAATAAGCAGTGATTTATGTTGCAAGCAGAAGACATAGAGACCCTATGCCCTGCCACAAACTCCTGTCCTCAGATACACAGGCCAGCCTTTCCTCATCTCCTCCTTGGCTTTGGGAGGAGGAGTCACTAGGGAGCTAGCACCACCCGCCCCATGGGACTACAGGCCACTTCTGGCTCTCATCCTCTACAAGCAGCTATAGTGACCCCAGGCAGCAAGTTAGACTGCAAGCAGAGTAAGCCCCCTTCTCAGTTCCTCCTGGGTGGTGCAGCAGGAAACTGCTCTGCCTTCTCTGCTCTCTTTAGCAAGAAGAGGAGGAGCCACTTAGCCAGTCTGAGAAGCTCTGGTTCTGAGGGGAGCATGTGCAAGCAGCCAGGCAGTCAAGCAAGTCTCCAAGACTTGGAGACAGCCACATGTGCACAGATAACCTAAAATCCTTTTCATTGTTATGAGAGAAATATCTACAGGACACAAGGCTTGTTTTTTTTTTTTTTTTTTTTTTTTTTTTTGACTTCTAATGGAATTAAAACATTTGGAAATTCAAAGAAAACAAAGGCATTCAGAAAACCAAGGCAGCTTCCTAATTATTCACATTTAAAAAAAAAAAGAAAAAACATCAATGACTTTGAAAGTCAGATTTGCTGTTGTCTCTGTCTGTTTACAAGCTGTCCACAAAGTATTAACATTGAGCTCAATTACTTTCCTATGCCTGGAGTTTTGTCAGCGGGGTGGGGAGGTTATAATTCTTTAAGCGGCTCCTTCCATAGTTGGGTGACTACTGCCCAGCTGTGCCATTTGTTTGCAGCGCATTTTCAGTGATATTGTTCCAAACCGTGGCGTTTTATGCTCAGGTCCCGAGCCTCTATGAATTTAGTAGGTTCACTGTATATGTTCTCCTTGGTTAATTAACACTCTGCAACATTTAATTCTGCATAAATACCAGCAAAGAGAGTGAAAAATAAAACTAGATGTAAATTTTATGCTCATTGCAAATGTGAAAATTAGGCCATAGGAAAAAAAAAAATCACAATATACCAGACTAAACAAAAACAAGCCACCGGGGCCACTGCACATGAAACTTTGGAAAGATGAAGGGCCTGTCAAAACACTTCAGGATGTCAGAAATTTACAAAGTCTCAGAGAGAAGGAAAGCCTTGCTGGTATAAATCTGCTTTTCTGTAAAGTCTTGTCCCAAGCGCTCACTCTCAGGAAGGTGTTAGTCCTCTCAGTTTCCAGAGCTGCATGTATGATGTTAATTTGCAGAGAACATGCGTGTGATGTCCTACATGATTACAGTGTTTGAAAAGGGGGCCCAAAGGACGAAACTGTACACAAACCCAATCGAGCCCGAGACGGCTTTTCAGGATCTCTCTCAGAGATGTGCAAGTCAGAAATGCATTTGTGCTCGCCAAGCACTGCTAATGAGGCACAGGCCGTGAATCCAAACTTCAATATTTAGTTAAAATCTTCAAGGACACCGTCTGAATTCAATACTGGCACTGCTTAGAAATCCAAGTTGTTTTACATTTTTAGTTTGAGTACAAACACCCAGGGTTGATTGAAATATTATGGCATATTAACCTTTAGACTAGAAAAAAACAAATACAAAGACTTGCAAATATAATCTTTGCTGATACCAAAACTACAAAAGAGAAATGTACTTTGCCATTTGAGGATAAAACTAAGTTATCGGCCTCAGCAATTATTAGGTGGATAATTTTTAAGTAGCAGAAAGATAAGAAATGTGACTACCGCCTATCAATATTTATTTTCCTTTAATCATCCACTTATGATTAGCTAAGTTTTGAAAATGCTGTACATACAGAATAGACACTTGTACTTTTCTTGTCCCTTTCTTGTCAGAAGGGTCCCAGCCCAGCCAGCTTCCCTCCGCCATCAAGTCCCCGGGCCAACTTCATGACTATTTTAATATACCCATTTCTCCAAAAAGCAGGTGACTTTTAAGGCGATGATAGAAGAAAAAGAATCATGAGAGTCAGAAATAAAATAGCTTACGTATAGATGCTGCCCTAACCAGCTAAATCTCTTTCCATAATGGCGTTTGGTCTTTAGATAAGGAGGGTACACACTGGCTTCCCCTGAGGCCTTCTCATGGAGGTTGGAAGAGCCACCACTGTGACGTCAGAGGCCAGCCACAGAAGACTGCAGAGCACAGGATATGTGTGTGACACCTGCTCAGAATGTTTTCCTGGTACTGTGATTTCACCTTTTCGGCAAACTGACCAAACATGCTACAAGTGGCTACAACTGGAACCATGGCCACACTTATTTCATCATGAGCAAGGACGTTCACTGCCCCTTTTCAACAATAAAAACCCTGCTGTAGCACGATTTCTCATTAGTCGTCGGTGTGCATCTATGGGCAAGTTTGTCAGAATCCTCTTCGGCATGTTCTACGCTCCTCCTTATTCCAAAAACGGTAAATATTTGTTCTAAAGAATGAAAGAAAATGGCCGGGCTCCTGGATGAAGTTGGTTAAAAAAAAAAAAAATACTCCGTAGTCATTCAAATACCAACCATAAAAAGAGCATAGAGGTAGGCAAGCAGTGTCTCTACTGGACACAAAATGTTTAAAGACTTTTTTTATCTAAAAATAAGAAGGCCTCACAATAATTCTATAAAAAGTCAACTATGGTGAGATATTTTTTTTAGAAACTTCAGTGTTCTATTGAGATGAATAGACATGTTTTTAAATAAGTCTCCAATCAAATCATAGAGGTTCCCATGCCAAATGCCACTGGGGAAAGAACAAAGCAACACTCCATCAGAAAGGCCCATAAAACGATAGAAAGGCCACCCTCCACCCATCCAAAGGGCTCATCAGAAAGGCACATAAAACTGATAGAAAGGCGGTCCTCTACCAATGGGCTCCTCAAGCTCCACCTGTCCCTTAGAAAGTGAGATTCCGGGTCCTCTAACTTGCCACTGAGCTAAGTATTTGCTTGCTGGACGACAGGAAATGTCCCCAGATAGCAAACAGCTGTGTTTGGGGAGCAGAAGGCATGACTATGGGGAGAAGACAGGAATAAGAATGACTCTCTAGCTAGGATTCTTCTTGGATGTGTTTCCTAAGGCCACGGCTTAGACTTTATCTGTACTTTTCATAAGCCAAATTAGCTATGACATATAATGTATAATAACTTCAATCATATATAAATCTTGAATTTCAAGTAGAATAACCCATTTTTATAGGGGAAGCCATCCAGCACTGACCAATGTCTATGGAAGGTGTTTTGAAAATATGTCTATACAAGCAACATTACATGAGTTGTAGAAAAAACTAAACAAACAAATACACACACAAACCACCACACTTAAGAAAAATATGCCATAAAAAAATTTAAAAGAGTGAAATGAGGAGTACATAGAAGGATTTGGAGGGAGAAAGGCAAATGATGTTATTATATTTCAATCTTAGAAAATAGTTTTAAAAGTATATGTTTTAAAAGTGGCAAAGTTCTCTATATTCTTTATTCTCTTTCATATAAAATTTAATTTCAAAAAGTATACCATAGCCTTATGTTTTTTAAGATTTGCATTATATGGATAAACATGTGGAACCTACCAAACTGACTGAAAACACATACACACACACATACACACACACATACACACACACATATTCTCTCTCTCTCTCTCTCTCTCTCTCTCTCTCTCTCTCTCTCTCTCTCTCTCTCTCTCAGGGCTACTGTCTCTGAAATGTAAATCTATTTGAAATTTCACATAGGTCCAGCTATTTGGACTATAAACAGCTATTTGTAGCAATATGTTGTGATGATGGAGCCATTGTCAACAAAGTTGATCAGAGTAAGGAATGTGAAAGACGGGGTGACAAAATATCGACACTTAGGAAGCTCTACAAAAACAGGAGCCATGTAGACTGGTCACGAAAGCCTGCAATTTACTTTTCTCAAACTGGCATAGGGGATCACTAAGAGCTTTAAAAATGTCTTCCTGGGGCAAAGAGAGAGAGAAAAAATCTTTGTAAGACAATCTTTTGTACTTAATCACTTAAAAGGCCTCCAGACTATATTTCCTCAACCTAATAGTATAATAGAGTGCGAATAAACATTACACCACGTCTGAAGCTACACACTCATCCTGAGACTTTAAAGCACTAGGCAGGACATGTAAAGATGACATAAATGTTTTCTGGTCTAATGAGGAGAGATTTAATTTCAGCATAATTTAAATGCTACTGAAGAGCTATGAGAGCTACGGAGGAAGACTGCCCAGGTAGGAACGAGCTGGGGCCTCATAAAGTTGATTGTAAAACAGTCAAGTGGGTGTAAAATTGCAACAGTGCTTGGTAAAGGGAAAAGTCATGGGGGGAACGAGAACGTGACTTGCTGGGAGCCCAAGAGATTAACGGTTGCAAAGGCCATGGTTGCATTATAAGATGCCCTATATCAGTCCGTACAGGAACACTTAGCAATCAGCTACAGGCCTGCGGGGATGGAAACAGGGACAGGGTGTCAGACCAGAACACACATGTGGGATTGGGTGCTATGCCAAGTATATTGGCCTTCCTCTATAGGATGGTTTCAAAGCCGCAGCAATTAGAATGATGGCACGGTGTTTAAGGTGCTTGTTACACAAGCCTAGTGATCAGTGTTCAGATTCCCAAACACACCTGAGAGCTGTGAAGAAATGGTGGGCGCCCGCAATTCCAGAACTTGGGAGGTAGGACATAGGCTGTGCTTAGGTAAGCTGGCCAGCCAGAGCAACCCTAATTGCTTAGCTCCAAGTACAGCAAGAGACCGTGTCTCCATGAGATTTAGTGGAGGACAATACATGTTGGACATGGACTTTGAGCCTATGCCCAAACACAGATGCACACATGAACACACGTGTGAACACACATGCATACATGCACGCACATTAACCTCACACACAAGAATGAAAAATATAAGCCAAGGAAGAATTCTATGCATAGGGAGCGTGAGCTCATGCTAGCGTTAGAGGGGTATTTCAGTGGTATACAAGAGGAATGAAGGTGACTAGCTGTGTAAGGAACTAATACATATGTGTCTATGTAAAAAAACCACATGATTTGATACAGTACCATAAGTGGTTAGGTGGCTGAATTTTATATGCAACCCAGAAGCTTCATCCTAACAAGATAAAAAAAAAAAAAAAAAAAAAAAAAAAAAAAAGGCACATATCTTCAAGGTTTAACTCAGAACTAAGGACAAAAGATAATAGCGCTGGCTTCAACAGCTGCATTTACCATGTCATGGACAGTTAAGGGAGTCTCCATAGTGACGTTAGTCGCAAGCATGTCCAAGGAGAAGGGTACCCTCCCCACGGACTATAATAAGACAGTAATGAAGAGAGAGCAGCACTCTGGAGACAGAGCTACACAGAGGCCAGTCGTCTCGGAGGGGAGCCTGATGTCATGCAAGGAGGGAGGAGAAGAAGACATGAGAATAGCTTGGATTCTGAGAGTTGCAGTAGAGAGGAATGCGTGAGAGCTAATGGCTTCTTGTATCAGCGAGCTTCGTCTGCTGAAACACCTGTCAGGCCAGCCTGGAGTAGACGCGGGGGTTTTGCTGGAGTATGCAGGGTGAGTGGATGTCGGAATAGTCCAGGTATTGGGAGTTGTAGCTAAGAAGTAGATCAGCTGGAGATAGAGAATGAAATATGGCTTGGGAGGGGTCCTAGAAACAATAGAATTTTCAAAATGAAAGGATTCCCAGATTCTAACCAAATCATGGTGTGGGCACTGTTGTCACTAAGAAAGGCCAGCGTGGACCACATCTAACACCTCTTCTCTTTTTAGACTTCTGGCTCCTCCCAATAGAATATGGCTGTCATCACAGACCTTTGACTACCATAGACTTAGTTGGCTTAGCACATTAGAATCCACCAAGAACATTCCACCTTCCACCAAGGGAGCTCACCTACAGAACTTTCATAGACATAGCACAAAACAGAACTTCCCAGCTGCCAAAACTGTACACAAATCTGGTAAAAATGAAGTGGCCAGATTACCAACAATGAGGTCGAGATGGAGGATGGTAGGCCTACCCAACAGTCTCTGGAAGGAGGTCACCTCTCGGCCTCTCAGTTCCTCTCCCACGTCAGGAGATGGGGTCTTCCCTCCCCCTCTCAGGAGAGCATGCGCTTTATTAAACAGGGATCATGGGAGAGCATTCCTATTTGAAGGGCAGGGCAACATGCATAGGAAGATGTGGACGTTCAGACTCAGCTCATCTGTCTAAAATACGTAAAAGACCTAAAATGCACATTTCACCTAATAATTCATTTTTATAATTGTTATGAACATTAAGATTGAGATCCTAGTACATAAGCTCAATAAATTAAGAAAAGTTCAAAACCTAGCATTGTAATCTAAAAATTATTATTATTTTTATCAGTTATTATTTTATCAGTTTACTTATACAAAGTAAACATGAAAATAGCCTACTCTCATGGCACTTACGACTTTAGTGAATTTTTATTGTGGTTTCTCTTTAAAGGGGGGAATTCTGAAGTTTACCCAAAAGCCATAGTATTCTAGACTTTGTTATTTTCTCCAAGTATGTGATAAATTACATGCAAAAAAAACTAATTTGGTTGTAATTCAACTCTGTTGCCCATTCTAACGTCAAGCGTTCCTGGACACATTTTTTTCTTTGCTCAGCTGATTGTGTTATTTTGTAAAAGATGGAAACATTACAGCTTCAGTGATTTCTTCTTCAGTAAACACTGCTGGTATCAGCCTCAGTGCCTTTCAGTACAAAATTACACTGAAGAAAAGCCAGCGTAATAGGTTTGACCTATTATTTTTACCTATTTCTTTCCAATTTCCACAACCGATTGTAGCACTGAGCTTCCCTAATGTGGGGTAATTCATTTCTGACTCTCTGCAGTCGACCCCTAAATATGCTGAGGTCATGTGCTGCATTTGACACCCCCATTTTTAACAACTCCTCCTTACATTTAGATTATAGTTTTACTTACAGCATGGAGTGCTCTAAATCTTGTGTTCTGCAGAGAATATATTTACAAGATTCAAGTGCAATTTGAAATGAAAAGAAGAAAAAGAAATAAACTTCAAAAATGCTGTTTCAGCAGACACCGTCCACTCAGTCTGTTTATTAGAAATGGCCAGATGAAACCTTTGGTCTCACATCACCTTCCTGGGAGACGGCACGAATATAAACAGCACAGCAACAATATCTGTTTTATATACCGTATAATTGTGTGCTTTATCACATTCAACCCTTTTTATTGCTCATAAAAAGGTGAACAGCACTGAACATATTCCAACATAAGAAAGCCTATCATTTAGGCTTCATGCTGAACTCAGAAATTATGGTAGAAGCTGCCATTTATATACAAATCCATTTGTGCTCTATTACAAAAATAACAATTTCAAGATTTTACCACTCTGAAATCGAAATCAATTACACAATTATTAGGCTGTTATGATTCCAAAGTTGTGTTCCACAAAGAGAAACAAGAAAACCCTCAGTGTTTAAACGAGTTCTAATTAAATGTACAATGCGTATTCATTGTAATATAAGCCTGTTGCCAGCCTGTTGCCACATCAGGGGCCACACAGAAAGTTGCCCGCTGTGTGATGAAGGCTGTTTCTCCTAGCTGCTCCCAGTAAGTCTGAAAGCCTAACTGTCTCAAATATTACAATAGCTACCTTGGGCGACCCCAGCCCTGGGCGCCTGCTAGAACATGTAATTAACTTACCTTTCCCAAACCGTTGGTTTAAAATCAGATTTCTGGTGTAAAAATGAAGTTCCTTTCTACCCTCTATGCTTCCCTCAGCATCTCCTCATCCTCTTCTTGAAGGTGCTAAGGAAGATGGGAGACAGCAGTATTCATACAGGAAGCAACCCCCAGCAAGGGTCAAGTGAGGAGGTCATACAGGAACATAGTGGATGGCACACAAGGAGAGTATGAGCGGAGGTGAAGGTTAATTTTATGCGATCTGAGAGGACAGCAGTTACAAGTCCAGACACCTGTGAACTCTGCTCTGAGAGTGAATTAACCCTTTACTCGCAAGTTATTTCCAGAAGCCACGCACTAACTGTTTTCTCCTTCAAGGAAAAGGATGCACATTCACGCAATCTTGGGAATATCGGGCTGACCGAGCCCCAACTAGGATTTGCAGCCTCGTAAAGAGGAACAGTGGTAAACACATGATAGCACGCTTTCAAATGGAAATTAATGGCATACCCTGTGTTCTATGGCTTTTGGAAGAAAACATTGTAAGAATTACCGGCTTTAATATCCAATGGTTACTCACAATCAGCCGACATTTAGTTTGTATCCCATGAGGTTTTTCCTGTTTATTTTTCCTTACTTTAGTCTTATTGAATTAGAATTTTTTATGTTTTTTTTCCTAACTAAAATCATTTTCACTTCTTTTGAAGCTAACTGATCCCCTAACCTAACTTAGTGTTAAAATTCATATTTGGGCCTTGGTTTCCTTACAAAGCTATTGATTTTACCTAGATTTCCACATTTTGCTTATTTTTCTTATGCATTTTTCTTTATCATCTATAATACTCTCAAAATTACTTTGCTCCTAGTTACACCTTTTATTATGTTGGAACGAGCGCTTTCCTGGTATACATCTCAGAGTCCTCACTTCCATGTTATGCCACAGAACTGAATTCATGTGATTCTCACTGCTCTTTGACTGCAGCTGACAAGACCTACCTAATGTTTGCTTGTGTTTTGCACCCTTTTGCTGCTGTGTGTATGTGTGTGTTCCAGTAATTTCCTGAATATAGGTGCATTTGCAAAAATGGCTTCATGTTGGCCTCTGGACTTACACTTTATAGAAGCTACAAATCTTGGCTGCACTTTTTTTTTTTTTTTTTAATGATTTAGAAGCCAACTTTCTTACAGCATTCTAGACTCTGCTAGGATGAAGAACAGCTGGGTGTTAGCTATACCTTTCTATTTTTTTAAGCATAAGTTTTATTGTCTACTTAACCTTGCTACCCACAGATTTTGAAGGTGGCATTGGCACTCTGATGGGCCTTCTGTGCTTCCAGTGAAATGTGTGCTATTTTACACACTCTTGTGTTGTACAATGTTCATTCTCATCACTCTTCTCACTACTGTTCCTAGAACTCCAGGTTGAGCGTGGAACAGTGTGTACAGAACAACCAGTCTCCAGGCTTCCATTGACACTTCTAGTCTTTTGTGATAGTGTGTCAAATTTCTGCAGATAGATGTCTTAACGTTTTACTTCCAAATATGCTTATTATGTTTTACATATCAAAAATGTCTTACAAAGCCTGGATATCTTCGGCATTATACAGCAATCGCCTTCATAACTGTGCTTCTGTTTATGATGTATCATATTTCTATAAAGTCGTCAATTCAACTTCTTTAGTTTCTGAACTGTGAATCACTTGCTTCCTTTACAGTTAGCATTTCCACAACTTTTTTTTTCATGTTTCTACAATTTTCCTTAGCTATTTTGTGCTACCATGTTGTTCACTTAAAACAATGGGAGACCACCGCGCCCTGCCATATTAGGGTGAGAGAAGAGCCTGCATCATGCCAAAGGCATAGAAAGTGTTAACCAGTGACACAGACTCTCCCACTAATGTTCTAGGCTCTTTCCTCCAGTTTTGGGTGCTGTGACAATGAATACTGTTTACATATTTCCTATGCTGGAGGCTCGACTCTGAGGTCCAAGCCAGCATGCTGGAGCTCTTGAAGAAGGCCCTTGGAGATGGCTGCTTTCTTGTCTTATCTACAGAAAGCAGAAACAGAGAGTTGGTTTTCTGAGTGCTTCTCGTAGGGGCGCTAATCTCATCCATGAGGGAGCCGTTCTTATGACCACATTACATAACCAAGTTTCCACCTTCAAACACCTTTACGATGAGATGAGAGTTTTAACATATGGATCTGGAGCCATTCAAACGCGGTGCTTAATTTGATATGCAACACATGAGAGAAAAGGGAGGGGCTAAGCATCCTACTTTACATCCTGTTTCATCCACATCTCTTGCTCCTGAATAGTGCATCTCTAAGTATCTTGAAGGCAACGGTGTCTAGACTCCGTTAAGTCGGAGCATTGCAGGCTGCCGCTCCAAACCTCTAGAGGTTAGCTAGCAAACCTCTTCCACTTTCTATCAGTCGGATTTCATCGCAATCCACTTGGCACGATGTTATTTTTATACCTTCAGTGCCATGTCATCACATTCAGTGGCATGGGAGTGTGAAGAGCATGCGCTGGTTCTGTCACTTTGGGCTAGAACATCTCCCTTTGTTCCTACACATAAGGGGAAATTCTAACACTGCAGTCAGAACAAGTCCTGTGTGTGCTGTCAGAGTTTCTTTTGCGTGCTTGGGTGATTGTTTTTCCCCTGTGACCTGTAACAGTGCCCCACAATACTAGAGTTAATATGACTTCTGACCTCCAGGTTTTATGCATTGGTGCTTTCTTCCCAGCTTTATTCTTGTCCTTGGAAAATGTTATTTAGTGGAACACAAATGTTGCATACCTGAGAACTCTATCGGGTGACTAGAATGACTGCCTGACTCCTGGGCCCCAGCATGGATACCCCGGACAGAGACTATTCACACACCAGGATGGATGAGAAAGAATGCCGTCTTGTCTCATCACAGGATCTATTACCAGAACAGTATGCAACCACGAAGTTATCAACTGTTTATTTCTGAGCTTTTTCCACTTAGTCCTTTCACTTTGCCATTGATTATAGTAACTGGAATCTTAGAACGTGAAATGGTAGAGAGCAGAGTCTACTGCCGACCAGCCTATCAGTAGTAAACCAGCACTAGGTCATCTGAGTTTGACATAACTTACAGCACTTTTTGTTTCTGTCTGCTTCTTTTCTGTTCATCTAATTCTAAGCCAAACTGGCTACCCAACATGACCCAGGCTGATGGCATGAATTTGTCAAACATCTAGAATCCTTTTATTTTATTTTATTAATTTATTCATATTACATCTCAGTAGTTATCCCATCCCTTGTATCCTCCCATTCCTCCCTCCCGCCCATTTTCCCCTTACTCCCCTCCCCTATGACTGTTCCTGAGGGGGATTTCCTCCCCGAGTATCTGCTCATAGGGTATCAAGTCTCTTCTTGGTAGCCTACTACCCTTCCTCTGAGTGCCACCAGGTCTTCCCATTCAGGGGACATGGTCAAATATGAGGCACTAGAGTTCGTGTGAAAGTCATATCCCACTCTCCACTCAACTGTGGAGAATGTTCTGACCATTGGCTAGATCTGGGTAGGGGTTTGAAGTTTACGGCCTGTATTGTCCTTGGCTGGTGCCATAGTTTGAGCAGGACCCCTGGGCCCAAATCTGCCTATCATAATGTTCTTCTTGTAGGCTTCTAGGATCCTCTGGATCCTTCTACTTTGCTGTTCTCCCATGCTTCTCTCATCTAGAGTCCCAATAGGATGTCCTCCCTTCTGTCCCAGTTTCCTGGTTAGTGAAGGCTTTCATGGGGCATGCCCCTTGGGCTAGTATGCAGATATAAGTGAGTATATACCATTTGACTCTTTCTGCTTCTGGGTTAACTCACTCATTATGATCATTTCTAGTTCAATCCATTTGTCCACAAATTTCTAGAATCCTTTTAATCCACTGTTGATAAAATGGCAGCTCTAACTCTAGGGGTACCACAGAATCTTGCGGCGTCTACGCACATGCGTGCCTAATTTATGGCGAGAAGTCATGCCAGGCCTGTTCTGAGCCAGATTCCTTCCCACACACACAACATAGCATAACTTAGTAGTCACCACAAAAGCTTACTGGGTAGCGCTCCTATTCACAGTTTACAGGAAACAGAGGCGCAGGCCAGACAAGTAACTTCCTATTATAGTAGAGACGAGAAGTAAACAGACGCAGTCTGGTTGTGGAATCTAAACCGTTACACCCTATGCTCGCTGTTTCCTTGCTGTGACTTACAATGGATATTTTTGAATTGTTTCACAAACTACTAAACATATGTCCCTTTGTAATTATACTAAGCCTTTCCCCACATGTGACAAACAGAATCATCTTGCTATAATTAGAGGCATTGCCACAGCTAGTTTAAAATTAATATCTTATATTTTATGCTTATAAATGCACTAATTCTTATCAGATGCATGAAGCTATTAACAGCTTTCCTTTTTATTTTTTAACCTTTATTTTTATTTTAGTGTGTGGGTGTTTTGTCTATATGTATGCCTACGTACCACATGCATGCAACACCCGCAGAGGACAGAAGAGGGAGATGAGTCCCCAGGGATGGGATTTACAGATGGGTTTTGAGCTGCCATGTGGGTGCCGGGAATCAAACCCTGGTCTTCTGGAAAAGCAGCAGCTCTTTTTGGTACCAAGGCCTCTGTGCCTCTTCAACACCCGTCTATGCATGTCACTACAGATTTATAATGGGGAAGGAAGTCTGTGGGGTGACAGCACAAGCACTGGACAATGCCGGGTCTTAGTCCAGTGTTCTTCCAAAGAAAAAAAAAAAAACACTTATGCATGACAAAATAACTTTCAATATGTGAATAATTATGAATTTAAGTGTCTAAGTTTGTGGAGCACAATAGGCTAAGAATGCACGTATCATGCATACTCTGATCAAAGCAGTGGCAATATTTCTACATCCTTTTACATTTCTTGATTGACATAATAACCAATCACACATATTTGTAAAGCACAGTGTACCTGTTCAATATATGCTTACACTATAATGTTTCCATCCATCTACTTTTCAAAAATTATACTCCTATCAATTGCTGAGAACAGTCCACATGCATACAATGTATTTGACCACATTTAACCCTTACTATCCACTATACCTCCTGCCAGGCCCATTCCCCAGCCCACTGTGCCCTCCATGAGCATTTTTTTTTTCTTTCTTTTTTTTTTTTTTTAGGTAACTCATTGAGCCTAACTTGTACTGCCCATATTCTCCCTGGTGCGGAGCCATCCACTAGAGCAAGGCCAACAGTCAGGTCCTCGGCCTTGAAGAAAACTGACTCTTCCTCCACTCCCTGAAGCCATCGGATGTCAATAGCTCCTCAGCTAAGAGAGGCTGGTGAGCATCTTCTTCCTCCACACTACAGCACTGGCTTCAGTCTCATGCACATGGCAGCCACAGCTGCTAAGAGTTCATGGATGCAATGGTCCTGTCACGCCCAGAAGACACTGGTTCACTCTGGTTCTGCCCGCCCCAGCATCTCACTGTCCTTCCACTCCCTCTTCCACAATGGTCCCTGCGCCTTGGAGGAATGGGATGATATGCATTGCCCGACTCGTGGCTGAGCACAACACAGCTCTTCTGTGGACATTGACCACTTGAGAGTGTCTGTGTTAGCTGGTGTCTGATAAGGTCTGTGAGCTTCAGTGATGTATAAATAGTGAGAAAGAATTCAGAGGACGGCTTAGTTTACTATGTCCATGAAGCAAAGCCATAGGCCTATCACTGGAGCCACGAAGTGAAACAATTGTGAAGTCTTCGCATGCAGTCAGGATGTTTTTACTAAAGTGGCAGTCACTGCAAGCAAATTATTCTGGACAGAAGTTGTGGATGATGTGAGAAAGTCTGGGTAGTTATTCTGTGAGAAGCTGGCATATCATAGAATCATATGATGAGCTGTGCACATATAGTGGCAGCAGTAAGAGAGAGTGAGAGAAGTTTTTAAAAATTAGAAGTCAGTGCATCTAATATAAATTCTGGTTCTTGGTTCGACGCCTAACTGGCTATGTGAGCCCTGCTGATCAGTCACTTGCCTGAGCTACTTCACCCATATGACAAGACCATCACATGAACCTGTGCAGCACAGTGAAACAATGAGTCAGAATAGGATTAAAGCTCCTCCATGCAATAAGCAAGCAAAAGGTTCCCACTCCATATACCAAAGACAGAGGCAAAGGGAGATCAAAATCAATATTACATAGTGAACAGAGAACATTAAGACACCAGAGTGAGCTAGAGGGAGAGCACGCATCATTCCCTGGCTGCTGAGAGATATACTGACCGAACAAACAAGAGGCAAGAAATATATGTTTAGAGTGGTGAAACTCTCCAGAGATGAATGCTGTTGACATTTGCAGAGAGTAAAAGTCATGACATCATAACCGAGTGTCCCCCAGTGAGCTCACTGTCCTCGCTGAGACAGGTTGGAGGTTTCTAATAACATTCATCTGTGCCTCTGACTGCCAACAGAATTTACTGTGCATTTACACAAGCAAGAAAGAAAAATTAGGAAAGAGACCAATCCTCACTCTTTCTAACATGAAGACTATCCCCTGTAGGCCTTCTAGGAAAACAAAATTTCCCCTAAAATAATTTAAGCGCCTTTTCATCAGATATATTGAACCATCAATAAGAGGTTCTCTTTTCCATAGCATATTATGAACTGACTGCACCAAGAAAGACACCGAATGAGAAAAGATAAAGGTTTAATCCATAATAATCAATCTCTCTTTTGTATTCAAATGTCTCTTCCTTTATCAAAAAGGGGTATGGTTAGTCTTCATAAACCTTGTTTCTGATCATATTTGTCCACACCAAAGAAACGTCATGAAGAATCGCAGCTGTCAAAATCATCTGAATTTCATTTAAAAATGTTTAAGCATCCCCTGTGCCCAATGGGTCAGTTGCCCTTCTGGCACGAAGGCACAGCAGAGAGGCAAGAAGAAAGCAGTAACAGAACTACTTCTTACTTGTCTTCAGACAACGTTAACTCATCCTAGCACCGACGAGTGAGAGAGCTCAGTGAAGAGGTGGGCCGTTGAGCAGAAGCAGCTGATGATACAATGAGGTAGTCAGGGTAGTTAGCAGGCATCCTGGGAATATCATGGTGTGGTACACAGGAGGGAGAGGAGATGGCTGTGGGCCCGGTGGAGAAGAGGAATTAACGAGGCCGAGCAGGGCGTGGCGTTACGTGGATGGGAGGAAACAGGTGGGAGGGGCACCCTAAGGGAGTAGGAGAAACACTTAAAGATCAAAACTACAAGGAGCTGGTTAAGAAAGCCAGAAGGGTGCAGACCACAGCATGGCTTGCTCTGTTTGAGAACTCTCGATGGCATGTTTGGTAACTGTTCTGTCTCTCTGGAACAATTCCCAGACGTGTACTGACGGTGCATTTGTGAGGAACAAGACGCGCTGGGGGAACAGAGAGAAACCTTTTGTTTCATCCTCCAATCTTCTACTTATAAGTTTAGCAGTAAATACACTTAAGTGATGAAAGTAGCTATACAGTTCTTAGCTTTGACTTCCTCAAAATTAAAAAAAAGTAATAATAATAATAATAATAATAATAATAATAATAATAATAATAATAATACTACGCAGGCTTAGAGACTTAAGAAGCAGAATTTAGTTCTTCACAGTAGAACACAAGAAGTTCAAGGCCAAGGTTCCCCACAATAGAGTTCTGGTGAGAGCCCTCTCCATCATCTGTCACATAGCCTGGCATGTCCTTTCTCTCTCTGTGAGCGTGTATACCTTATGTCTTTATGTGTATCCATTTTTGTATTCTTGTGTGAACACAAGTCACATGCAACTAGGACTTCCACTGATGACTTTATTTTAACTTAGTCATTTCTTCAACAAACATACATCCAAGTAAGGTATATTCTGAACCAACACGTATGAGGTCTTCAAAAAACAAAGTGGAAAAGAAATGAAGTTACTCATAGGTGTGTGTATATACATATATACTGAGTCTTAAAGAATAACACTCATAGCCAGGTGTGGTGGCGCATGCCTTTAATCCCAGCACTTGGGAGGCAGAGGCAAGCGGATCTCTGTGAGTTCAAGACCAGCCTGGTCTACAAAGCAAGTCCAGTGCAGGCAGGCCTACAAGAGAAACCCTGTCTTGAAAAACCAAAAAACAAAACAGCAACAAAAAACCCAAAACAAAAACAAAAACCAAACCAAACAAAAACCGCAAAAAGTCCTCATCACATTACAACACTGTGACAAACAGGTAAGCAATAGATATATTAATAAACTTTATTTTAAAATATGGGTTTATACTTATAAGTACATTTCAACATTTAAAGTTAAACTCTAAAGTTTTGCAAAATGGGGAGTTGCAAATTTATATCAGGAGATGAACGTTGACCTTCCAACACTGTCTATAGGACTGATGAAATATATCAGTAATTAAACTTGGTGGCAAGGCATTTTGTTAAAACAGGGGTGAACAATCTAAGGCAGAAAGTTATAGTCCAAAGAGCTATGGATTGGGGGTGTGGACACTGTATCTAGTTCTCGAAGAAGTCACATCGGAAGAGACAGTTGGGAGGGGCAGGGAAGATTAAGACTGTGACTACCACAGGGATCTGTTCCGAACAAGAACAGCCAGGCATTCGCATCTGTGAACAATCGGACAAATAAGTCCCAAGAAGATGACTTGACATGGTGCTATGGAGTGCTCCCCGACTGTCACAACAGTGTTCCTCTCTGTGAGATCATTAAGTGCAGAGACAGTGGCCTCACAAGTGAACGGGAAATCAAAGACCGAGGATTTATATTTTAAAAGTCTAGCAGGAATACAGTGGAGATGGAGAAAGCAAAACATAGTGTTTCGTTTTCTGTCTGTCTTTTTTTTTTTTTTTTTTTTTAGATAAAACTAGAGTTATTGGTGGGGGAAAAAAAGTAGCCTCCCCTGGGTCAGTGATAGAGTTTTCTGTGGGGTCTGTAACCCTCAGGTAATAGCTGGTGAGCACAACGAGTGTTACTTCTGTCTTCAGTGAGCACAGAGTTCAGTGGGAACATGGACAGTTACCCGAAGTTACTTATTCTAATAGCAATTTACCCAGGAGAAAACACAAAAATACAGAGCCCAAAGCACTCTTGGGATCTGGAAACATCTTTGAAAAGAAGAGATTGGAGCCAAGACTGGCAGGGTAGGTTAGGCCAGGCTAGCAAGGAAAACAAGTATTTTACACTGAAAAATACGTCTGGAGCTAGAGATGGGTGCCATGGGTCAGTTCACCTAAGAAGACATGGGGAGATGCCCATCTCCATAAGCAAAGCAGCAGATCCAGGGGACCGTTAGGCTGTGAGCACTGCAGCACCAATGAAAAAAGACTCCATGAGTCTGAAAGACATCAAAGAGGGCATATGAGAGGGTTTTGGAGGGAGAAATATTGTAACTGTATTGTAATATCAAAAATAAAAAATATTAAACAAATGAAAGATCCTCACTAATTAAAGAGAAAGAAAGAAAGAAAGAATGGACAGAGCAGAAATGAAAATCTGTGCTTCCATTTGCTCAGTGGCCTTCTGAAAGCACACAACATGTTGGCCACATTTCTTGCCACAGCTTGCATTGTCACTTTGTATCTCCTTAAGTGTTCCAGTTAATTGCTTGACATCAAACATCAGCATCCGTTGGAAGAAATGAGAACAAGAAAAATGGGGCTGAGTCTAAGGGAAGATGGCACTATTGAAAATATAACTACAAAGAAAAAAAGGTAAAAAAGAAATCAAGTCACACAGACCCCAAAAAAAAAAAAAAAAAAAAAAAACTGTTTATCAACACAAATAGCTACCTCACAAGTGACATACAGGCATTATTCTATCGATAATTTTTCTTTTAATTTGTGAATAAAAGCAGTAAAGGGGATTAGCAAGCAATGATGTATGGAGAAAAGAAGCCATGAACAAAAACGCTTGCATGCAAATGAGAAAATGACAATATAAACAGTAAGAGCCCTCACCCAGGCAGATAAAGTTACTTCTAACTAGAGATACGCAAGACCAGTGACCCAGCTCAAAGCTGAAGGTGGGAAACATGGAGGAGAATGCACGGGGAGTGGTAAGGTGTAGCCCTGGGAGAGAGGTGAGGACTGTTAGCAGTAAGCAAGGGCTGTGCTCTGGTACCAGCTGTAGCTTTTCTTCGTGCCCTTGGTTGGGGCAAGTGTCCTCTTAGAGTGAACTTTAACTCTGTTTTGAGAGAAGTCAGTTCTGCAGCTGGTGGGCAGGGCTGACGTGTTCTAGGGAGCCACTGGTCCAGACAGCTAAGCTCAAGTCTGATGCAGTCATTACTGAAAGCCAGAGGCAGGGGAGTCACTCCCATTATAACTGGGGTAGGTATACAGTACAATAAACACAAAAACAGAAAACACTGATGCAGTGTGGTATTCCGCTAGGACTCCGATAACCAACCACCACAGGCTACATGATGAAAATAAGAAAAAAAAAATGTTTTTCTCACAACTCTGAGGGTAGAAATCTAACATCAGGATGTGAAGTCAGAGGTGATTTCTTCTTAATGAGAAAGTCGAGGGCATGGAATAACTGCTGAAAATGGTCCTCTGAACTGCTCCCATGTGCCATGACATATGCATATATGTGTGAGTGTGTGAGCATACACAGATGGACACACACACACACACACACACACACACACACACACACACACCTTTTTATCTAATTAGAATGTCATTTTCCTCCAAGGCCTTGGTTCTTAGCCTGCAGACAGCTCGCTTTCCGTCCGTGGAATTCTTCCCTCCATTGGTCACTCTATCATTTCTTATGGGGACAAAGGTCTTGTTGAGCTTAGACGAGCCCTAATGACCTGTCTCTACCTTGTGCAGCTCTATTTCCAAATGCTGTCACAGTCTGAGGTACTGAGAGTTAGAACTTCAACATATGAGATCATGGAGTACTTAGTGTAGACAGCCACAGACCAGAATTCGGTAACTTCTTTTTAAATGCACAGCTGATAAACCCGATTAAAATTTAGCTTTGTGTATATCTGCCTATCTCTGGAAAATATAGAAGTATCTGGGTGGCAGTCTCCCACATGAAAGCAAGGAGTTGTTTACTATAGTTTGGAAATCAAATGTTTTCCCTAGGCCCATGTGCTTAAAGCTTGATGCGCTGGGTGGTAGTGCTAAAAGATGGTGGAACCTTTAACAGGTGGAGCTTGGTGGAGGCCTTGAAGTAAGTGTGAACACTTCCTTTAAGGGGACTGTGAGAGGCTGGCTCCAATCCAGTCTCTTGCTTCCTGGCCCTGGCAAAGAGTTTTGCTCCCCTAAGCTCTACTACAAATATGATGTCATAACCCAGGTCCTAACCAAAGGTGTCAAGTGATCATTTACTGGAACTTCTAAAACCATGATCTTCTAAAAACATTGATCATGTAGGATATTTGCTATAGTCTTGGAAAGCTGACTGTAATACATTGTCTTACATCACATAAGCAGAGAGGATACAGAATCAGAAAAACAAAACAACACATATATATTTATTATACATTAAATATACACAATATAATTATATTATAAATAAATGTGTGTGTGTGTGTACACACACACACACACATATATATATGTAGAGAGAGAAAGAGAGAAGAGAGAGAGAGAGAGAGAGAGAGAGAGAGAGAGAGAGAGAGAGAGAGAATGCTAATTTGGTCTGTCCGTTTGCCTGGCTCTTCACTACATATGTCTTACTATTTATTAACTATATAGGTCTGCCTGGGATTTAAAGTCAAAAATGAGGTGGAAAATTACCATGCACTCTTCACTTATTATTTTCTATATTTTAAAAAGAACTTAAAGACCTTTTATTTTATACATTTGCCAGTAATTGTCTTTATAGTTTTATTGGTATTAATTTCACACAACCCATTTAGAATGTCAAGCCACATATGCAACTTGGTAATAAAAGTTATTATTACTTCATAGAGATGTAATTATAAGTAATTCTGGTGCCTTCGTTTCTGTCCTCTCTCTCTTCTCATTTCTGCCCACGTTTTACAGAACGAAGATGGGTTTGCTGACCTTTTGCTGAAGAGCATTTAGGATGAAGAAACTCATGTTTTCATCCTGGCAGAAGCCCGTGCAACTCATACTTTCTAGCTCCATTAGTTTCTCAGGGTGAGTCTGGTCATGATATTATTGCTACGCAAATAAACTTCTAAATTCAGAGGAAAGCAGAAATGCTACAAAACAGTAAATAATTCAAATACTATGGAGCCCCATTTAGCCAATGAAGCATGCCTCAATACAATAGATTTTCCTTTATTAACAATATAGAAGAGAGGATATTATTTAAACCCAAACAATAAAAGGATAAGAAAAATAATAAAAATTTCATTATTTGTTAAAGAGCTGGTAACATATCAATAAATACGATGCTGTAAAGTTTCTCAGAATTAGGTGAACAATTTAAAATATGCAGGAGATGTAATCTATACCCTTAAGTTAATTTGCATAGTTCTACAAGCTTTGTTACCTGCAACTTTGAAGGGTTTTGTGACTCTGTTAAGTCCTACATACAAGAGGCTAGCTACCACTACATATGACTTTCTCACGTACTCTGGTGCCTCACATTTGACCATGTCCCATGGAGGGGGAAACCTGGTGGCACTCAGAGGAAGGACAGCAGGTTACCAAGAAGAGACTTGATACCCTATGAGCATATACAGGGGGAGGTAATCCCCCTCAGGAACAGTCATAGGGGAGGGGAATAATGGGAAAATGGGAGGGAGGGAAGAATGGGAGGATACAAGGGATGGGATAACCATTGAGATGTAACAAGAATAAATTAATAAAAAATTTTTTAAAAAAACCAAGCCTGAATGTATGGCAAACATACCATTTTTGGAAATATTTTAATTTCAAATGTCAAGAGGAGGGACAAAAGGAAACAAGTGGCCCTAGTTCTGGATCATGTGCTATGAAGAGTCAGAAAGAAGTCGCCTTGTAGTTAAAGGGTTGAGAACCTAAGACCCTTGTGTTCCTGCGTTTCTGGAGTTTTAACCCAGGGCATTGCGCATGCCCAATCCGTGTTCCACCACCCGACTACAGAACCCGCCCAGAGCACGGAGTCTAAAGAAAGAGGAATGCCCTGTCCTGCTCATTTCAAAGTATGTGCTGTAGGAAAATACATTTAATTTGTGTAATGTCCCTTTAAAAGTGACCACACCTTGGAGAAATACGTAGCCTAAACCATTGAGTTTGCAGAGATCACCTTGTTCAGGGGCAAGCCTGAGTAGCTGCCCCACGATTGGTGATCTGAGAGGTCTCTTCCTGTACATAGTTGGAAAACTAATGACGGCCCATAATTGCTTGTTCTTCCGGGCAAATGTTGGTTTTACTCAAGCTGCTTAATTTTGTAAGCATATCCTGAATTCACTGAGCTGGTGAGAAATTTTTGGAAAGGGAGTACACAAGGCATGGTCATCCTCAAACTAGACTGCCTTCCAGCATCCGGAATCACATGGAAACAAATTCCACTGGTGCTGAGAAGTGCCCAAACTAAACGACTCGTCCTTCTGTTTTGTAATTTAAGAGATGTGAGGAACAAGTCTACAGACAAATGACTTTTGATGATGGTAAAGGTTAAAATCAAGCTCTGTCAGGAGTCCAGATCTGAAGGGACTGGGCGTTCCCACTGGCAGCCAGCTCCCAGGAGTGCTAGCCAAGGAAACCTGAAGGTGGAACTAAATGGTGAGCAAGACAGCTCTTTTCTCAGAGTTCTTCACTTAGCCCAGGCCTCACAGAACCTGCCAAAGGAGTCAGCCTAAGTAAGAAGAGTAAGAAAAACCACCCAGAGTAGGCGAAGTGTTGGCAAAACAGACCGTGAGATCAAGCAGGAAGCCCTGCGTGGCTGGACCGAGAGGCAGCTTCAGTGGGGATGGCTGAACGCATCTGTAACTAGTGGAGGAAACTAGCTGGGGTTGGTCTCCGTGGTGGCACAGCAAAACAGCAGAGCCTCTGGGAGAAGAGTCGAGAACAACAGCTCAGCAGAAGGAGCCACTTCTAACTCAAGCGCACCCCTTGGGAGGATCCTCTAACTGTGGTAACAGAAACCACGTGACAATAAAACCTGAAGGCTGCTCTGTGTACCCGAAGAAGGGCTGTCTGAGCTACATCCTGGAGAGATACTGGGTCACAAGCGATTCCATAGAAACCGTTGCAGAGCCCACTAAAGAGAAAGGTCACCTGTATCTCTTGCCTCAGAAGGGAACAGGCCACCCATTGCTTATTTGACACCACTTGTATTTCCTAGCTGGCGAGACCTTGTTGATATGTGCATTTCATTTAAGATAAAAAAAAATTCCCCCAAGGCACGAAAGGAAGTTTATTCTAATTTCAAAGATAGGCAAGCAAAATTTGGTGAGAGGCCCACAGACTGAAAAAGGTGTGTGCCCCAACTGAGAAATTGAAACTGATGGCATTAATAGCCATGTGAGACATTAGCCCCAGAGTAGCCTTCGAGGAGAGCACACAGCAGGCACTCTAAATCAAACAGTGAACGTACAACCATCTCCATCAATCTAGACTCTCTGAATGAGCCCTCTGTTCTACCATGCCTTTCTGTCAGGGCTCATTATTTGTTAAGGGGTTTAAATCTACAGTAGAAAAATATTTCTGTGAAATCTAGTAACACACAACGGTTAACCACAGAAGAATTCTATAAACTATGATTTGTCAAATATTTCATGCTTTTTCTCCAACACAAGTCCTTGCATTATTCTGGCAGGAAAAAAAAAATTTTTTCCCTTTCCCTATAATTTTCTATTGAACCTATAGCATATCTGCTTTACCTGAAGTTTTAGAGGCTTAGAAATTTAAGCCTAAAAACCACTTTGTGATAGGAACTATAGTCGTACAGCTAAAGGGAGTGGAAATATCACTTTCCTGGACTTCAAATAATGTCGTCTGTATACCACTTGGGAGTGAGCATATTATACTGTACTTTTAAGACATAACCTGGGAATGAAATTATACACATAAGAAGCCACAGTCAATCACATTAACAATTATTGTGCTTAATAAGCTCTATATAAATCTGCTAAGTCTATGTAGTGGGGATGTTAAGATAGCATAAGGCAGCTCAGAGAAAATTCTGGAAAACAAATGGAGGTGAAAGTATTACTCTGGAAGTCAAGTCATCTGTCCCAAGTTCATTCTTTTGAGCAGCAGAGCAGATATTATTTTATTATATTGATTGATGGACTCAGATCTTCAGGGCTGCTTGCCAATGCCAGTGCACAATGAGCCCTCTTACCGTCCTACCGGTGTTCCCTTTCACAAAACGGTGTGTCTTCCATTTGTAGCCTTTCTAGAGTTTAGCCACTGTTTTTACGCAGGCATTTTTATCCTGTCTTAGTCTGAGCTTCATTCATTTCCATGTATGGCTAATCACTTGAAATCTCTTCTTGGAATGCTTGAGAACAGCTGGTCACTGTCCTTAGTTTAAGAGCTCTCTTGCATACAGTGCTCCAAGATAAGGGAAGCCCTAATCAGCAATTTCATCCTTGAGCTGAATAAGCCATTTTCAATGTTTCCCTAAAAGAATTCTGTACCTTTAAACAGTTTGCAGCATAAGGTGCTGACTTCTCCATCTGGAATCAGGGCACAGAGCTTGTGTGTCCAGGAGGACCATCCACAACCCCGCCCCCAAACCCGCCCCCTTTGTGTCCTTCACCAACTGTCTTGTATGTGATGCTTCAGCAGCTTCTCCTGGTAAGTACTTCACTGTTGTTAAGCACACACCCATTTTCTTTCCCCTGATCTGCCAGGAAACCTCTATACCGCTAAGTAAAGAATACTTCTAAATACAGATCACTTCCTGTCCAGCAAAGTCCTTTGTCCCTTCCCTTCCACTGTGTGTCCCTGCTTGGTATGTGCCTGCTATGGGATACATTATCCACTTTCCACAAACCCCTGTGTGGATTCCCAATCCCTGGTAACTCTGAATGTGACTTTATTTGGGGACAGCACCTTTAAAGGCAAATGTAAGTTAAAGGTTGACCCACTGTGGCTGCAACCCGTAAAAAGTCAGGAGTCAATTCGTGCATGCCATAAGACACCACAAGAAGATGCCACTGATAAGAACGTGAAAGATTGCTACAGCAACCGACGCTATTGGCAGTTTGATCTCAGACCTCAAGCCTCCGGAACTCAGAAAACACAACTTCCTTATCTCCAACCTCCCACTTGTGAACTCCCAATGATGATCTTAGTAACTAATATACCTTCCTCTTCTGTGACTCTTACCCCCATTTGTTGGTGGCTATACAATGCTGACACCACATGTCCCACCGTACTGATGAGGATTCGATGGCTCTAAGTATTTTTGTCCCAAATACCTAAAGTCAACCTGGCCATGAGGAAAGATTATACAATCCTAAAGTTAAAGATATCTCATGAATAGTTGGCTGGAATTTAATCTAAAGTGAGGCTGGGAAAGACAGAAAAAAACAAGATCTACTGTTGATTGGAAAAGACCAAGGAAAGACGAAAATGAAGTGCATGCCTGCACTGGACCGTCAAACAGAACTAAAAGCCTTACTGAAAGTTGGGGGGAACCCATATAAAATCTATACTCTCTAAGAATATATCAGTGCGAATCCCTTAGATTGATAAAGGTTAGTCATACACCTTAGTAACATGAGAAAAGTGAGCCATGATGTTCAGATGCTCTCAGCTCTGTGCTGGCGATTTTGTCGCAATTCCAAATTTATTTCAAAATAAAAAGTAATGTATCATACTACAAGTGATCCAACACATAGCACAAACTTCACAAAACAATGTATGCTGTCAAATATTAAAACCTAAAAAATAAAATAAACAAGCTAATAAATCACCAAGAGGAGAGAAAACCAGCACATTTGCTCACTGAGAAGGCTCTGCTGCGATCAGCTCAGTATCAAATAGGAAGAAGAGAGGCAGCAATGTCCTCGATCTGCTGCATGGTGTCCTCGCACCGGGCGCCTGACACGCGCGCCCCACTTAATCTCCACTGCAGCACTGCCATTTGTAAAGTGTGACAACTGATAAAGAAGCTGAACAATATTTAAGTAGCTTATCCAAGGTCACACAACAGCTGACAAACCGGCATCTCAGACTCGAGCCCGTATAATTCAAACACACTACGCTAAAAATTAAGTTATATGTCCCCTAAGTTTGAATGGGCCTTGTTCTGTCCATCCACTCCGCGGCCCCCCCCCCCGCCCGCCATGGGACATTGACAACTCCTAGGCCTGGTTGCCGTCCTTAGTTACTGTGATGGCTGATCTGACACCGGGCCTTTAAAAAGTGTGGCCAGGTATTCTAGATGAGGGGAGAACAGCACCCCCTCCCTAGCTTAATGCTAAGGCCACACAGCCATGAGCACTGAGGCCCTCTGAAAAAGGGAGTCATGTTTACCACATGTCTGGAGTGAGCATATAGAAAAATCAATGAAATTTAATACATATAATGTATTATTTGCAGAAATAACAAGTGAAGAAGAAAATCTTGTGAAACTTGCAAAGCTAGGGTGTCGTTTTCAGGGCAGACCATCAGCATGGAGCTCCAGTGACAGAAAGAGACTTAGGGGGAGAACTCTGATGCCCTTTTCAACACAAACGAGCCGCCATCTTTGACAGTGGGAGTCGAATGACTTACAGTCTCTGGTTTTCATTTCCTCTGGTCCCCTTTAAAATGGCAAAGGGAAACTATCACGCTATGTAAGACTCTAATTGAAAATAAACATTTTCCTACTTTTGAGGGGAATTAAAACTGGAAGAACACAACAGCTTCAAGGTGAGGAATGAGATGGAAAGCTACAATGAGGGTATTTGGAAGTCATTTCGTTTGCTGAATTGTCAGCCGTGCAAGCACTTATAGACAATTACAACCTCAGAAAACAAATAAAAAGTGTGTAAGTAGGCACTTTGATACTTCTTCCTAATTATAGGGTTTACGAGCTGGATTCAAAACACACAAATAAAGGCAATGCAAACAATAGTAACCCTGAAACGAGGTTATGAAGCTCACTAGCTTTACATAATTACACAGCTGGGAGAAGCTAAGACGCCCCCTATCTGTAGGAGTTCCTCTTCTTTTCACTATGGGGGCGGGGGTGTTGGAAGAAGGTTCCCATTTCTATTTCAGCCTTTCAAAGACAACTGTCTAGGTTGTTTCATATGATTGTCAACATTTGACTTCTGAAATGATGCTTTCCCGTTTTGACTTGCCACATAAAGATTTTCTTTATCCATCTCCCTTGGTGTTTCCCAGAGCACAGATTTTTTTTCTCTTTGGCCTTTGAAGCTCCCATACCACTAGTCACGGGAGTAGGGATAACAGATCGTGCCTAATTAAGGTCTATACGGATGCGGTGACACACAGTCACCTACCTAATGGTGGGCCTCTCAAGTTTCACCTATTGAAAACCAGCACGTCGACCATAGGTCCTCACGTGCTGGAATTTCATCTGGTATTGGTCAGAGTATCACATCACACCTTCAAGTCAGCTAGTTGTTTGGTGTTGACAGAGTGCTATTTGCTGCCTTTCATGATGTGTGTGTGCAGGGGCACAAGGAGGGGTGGGTATGAAAATTCTCACCATATTTGCACCCACACACAAACTAGAAGACTCAAATTAACTATTTCATATATCCATGACTTAAAGTTGCTAATTATCAAGTGTTTGTTGGTTTTAGAAGTAAGGAAGGAAATCTAGGGAAAACATGCGAGTCACAAGAACATATAATGAAACCTGTGTGTGACTGCCTTGGTTACACCAAGACAGCATGGCTTTAGAAGATCCTTCACGTATACGCCACAGAGAGATATCTTTGGAAATTTCAGTGAAGAACTGCAAAGCTCTTTGAGGCTTATACTAAGGACAGGATAAAAGCCTTTAAATCTATTAGCTAGTTAATCCTCAAAATGATGACAGAAGCTGGACTCACACACACATGGGGATTTTGTAAGGAGACAGAGGCTTCAACATGTCATTTGCTCAATGGCATCGGCCTACTGAAAGGCAGACTGAGCTCTAACCCAAGGATCAGCAGAGGACCTGCCATTAACACTTCCTTTCATACCTCCAACTATGGCACCTCTATTGAATGAGATCTATAATGCTAATTGAAAATAATATTCCAAAATTACATAACCTGATGTACATTATTTCAATGTGCATAACAGTCATCAGAAATTACACTGAAGGTGATGACATGTTTAAAAGAGCCAGGACTCATATATAATCAGGTCCTTATTAGTCTTAACTGCCAGCTTGACAAAGTCTGGAGGCATCTGGCAGGAGAGCCTCAGCTGAGGAACTCCCTACATCAGATTGGCCTCTGAACATATCTATGGGGAGAGGTCTCCATTGTTAACTGATATTGGAGGCCTCAGCCCATTGTAGCTAGTACCGTCCTTAGGGAGGTGGTCCAAAACTATATGAGAAAGCTTGCTGAGTCTAAGCCCTGTTTATGAGCTGGCAAGAGGTACCCTCCATGGCTCCTGCTGTTCTTTGTCTGTTAACTTAGTTCCTCGGTGGGAGGTGAGGCTCTGTAGACTAGGAAGAAGACGTTTCTTCAAGTTCTTGCCTTGAGTTTCCACCTTGACTTCTCTCGGTGATGGATGGAGAACTCAAACTTAAAGCCGACATAAACCTTTCCTCTGCTAAGCTACTTTGGGTTATTTGTCACATAAACAGAAATCAAATTAGAATAAGGCATGATATCAATTTCTTATGTGATGACTTGCCAAGAACTAGAGATATGAATATGTCATCTCCTAATTCACGTGCCAGGTCCTGATGCCCAGATTAATAGTATTTGTTATGAGAGATGATCCCTCATCAATGGACTCAGTGCTTTTAATAAGGTTCTGAGAAAACAGCCCCACTTTTGCCCATACAAGGACATGGTAAGAGGGCTCCAATATGTATACAGAGAAGGGGGCCCTTGCCAGATAATGATCTTTCAAGACCTTGATCTGGGGCCTCTCAGCCTTGAGAACTGTGAGTTATAAACCTCTGATGTTTAAAAGCTGCCTGTCCTAGATGGGCGTGGTGATGCATGACTGCAATCCCAACATGCAGGAGGCAGAGGCTGCCAGATCTCTGTGAGTTCAAGGCCAGCCTGTTCTACAAAGACAGTTCCAGAACAGCCAGAGCTATGACACAGAGAAGCCCTGTCTTGAAAAACCGAAAAGAGAAGAAAAACAAAATAAATGAAAGAAAAAAAGAAAGAAACAAAGAAAGAAACAAAGAAAAGCTGCCTGTCTTATGGAACTTGGTACAGCTACTCGAATAGACAATGATGTCACTTTAGGATTTGCTCCAAGCTCATTGTATAAAAAGATATTTTTGGAGAACATAAAGACATTCACACCATTGCTTACAATATTTCTAAAGAAAGTCCTTGCAAATGACATTAGCATTCATAATCTTTTCAATTCATGTGATCATGAGTTTTGTTTGACAATTAAGTGAAACCTGTTATGGTTATAGTCACAGAACCAGAATTGGTTGGAGCCAAGTTCCGTCATAATAGGAGTAAATATAAATGGGGACATATTAATTTTAATTGAATGATGCCGTAGTACTGGGATTGATTTGTTTGGCAATGTCTCCTTTGGGGAATGAAAAAACTTTCGCTAATAAATATAATCATTGTAACGGGATTTCATATGACTGAGATAGTTTCAGCAGGCTGACACATCACAGGAACATATAGTCATAATGTGAATCTGAAAATCCCCAGAGTAGTTCTGCATCAAATCTTCATGAAGTGTAAAATTGCCATAACAGACTTACATTATTTAACACACATGGGTAATTTGCATTAGTACAGCCAAGTTCTAATAGCATATTTGGGGAATGGAACATCTGGAACACACAGGCACCTGGAGGACTGCCGTAGCTTCACCGCTGGTCTCATTTCCCTTGTTCTTCATCGAGTCTAGTCTAGCCTTAGCCCCAAATCCACAATGACCAGATCAGCCACTCTCCTGACGTGAACACCACAGGTACAATTAGAAGACAGGTCTTTGCAACGACCAATGAGAGCCTGCATTCTTCGCCGGTGTGTTGGCCCTTGCTGACCCTCACACTTGCCATGTGGCTCTTCTAAAGAGCTCATTGCAGCAGCAAATCCCCCTCTCTGTGTGTTATCTTATCATAGAAATCCACATGGTGGCTCTGTCCAGATGCCCAGGTGCCTTCGCCTGTCCTCCCATCTCTGAAAGTCACTACCCCCAACCACGGCACAGTCTTCATCCAAATGACTCGGCGTTGTATTTTATTCCATAGCCTGAGAACAAATGCTTGCCATCATCACTGTTCCCTGTCTCCTGGCTTTCTAAAAAAGTTGACTGACTGTTGTACTCATGATGTGAAATGTTCTCCCACAAGCCCTGGTGTTTAAACACCTGGTATCCAGGTGGTGGTGCCGTTTAGGAAGCCGTGAGATCTTTTAAGATGGACTTACTGGCTGACACAGCAAGGTGAGAGTGGGACTTGATGGATAGGGGCCACTTACACTTCCTGTAGCTCTCAACTTCTTGAATACCAGCACAGTTTAACCAGCCATTGCACACGCCAGCTGCTGCAGCTGCCAGCCACTCCCACTGGCAAGCCTTCCTACCACGCTGGGGCTCACGATGGCACTGTGCTATTGCAATCTGAGCCTGACTGCGCACAGAGCTGCAATCTCAGCATAGTGGGGCTTTCTGGACGCCAGCCTAGTGTACACTGCCTTCTACATGCAGACCACATGAAAGAACACTATTTCTGTTATATTACTATTGGATAAATTTTATGATAGGGCTAAAAGCTTATGAAAGCAATTGAAAGGGGGAGATGGATTTTTAAAGTAACAGGGGAATGGGAAATCTTACATTATTGTGCCTCTCTGGTTTCTTACTTGGAGCCCATTTATACTATTTATTAGTTGCATATAATTTCAAGTGTATGCACAGAGGCCATTGAGGGCAGTGGGGGCTGGGATGAATTCACAGAAATAAGTGTTCTAAGGAATTGTTAGCTCCATCACAATTCACATGGCATGAAGTCATTAAATCCGTGTTCCCAGAGTTATACATCACACAATGGCAATCGCTCCCTCATCCTCCTCAAAAATCTCACAAAATTATGACACACTTTCTGCCACAGTTCCTTCCAGACACCATTTGTAACTGCTGAACTGAGGTCGGCCATGATGATATATAGGCACCTTCATAGAGTCAAGGGATTTGTTCCGATCCCTAATACCCTGATATATTATTGTACATTATCCTAGAACACCCCTTAGAGAACTTTCAAACCACTCTAAACCTCACATTGCAACATTCAAAACTGATACTTCTGCTCTGTAAAAATATTCCCCCAAATATAGTCAAAGCGAGGCAGAAGCCACAGCAGTCCAAACCACATGTGCTGCGTAACCCAGTAATTCAGGAGAGTTGGGGTGGGGGACCGGCGGAGGGCTTACATCACAACATACTGGCACAGGGAAGCCAGGCGGGCATGGCACCTACTGGCACAGCTCCTTCTCCTCATCGAGGCTGAGAGTGCACAGAATGGCAAGAGGCGCGTATTAGCAGTGCACCGCAATTTTGTTTTAATTACAAGAAGTACTTCTAAGATAAATAACGTTAAAAAGGAATCAGTGTTATTCAGGGGAGCATGAAATGTGCAACATATTCAGAAGGAGGTGATAATTATTTCATGAATGAATGATCAAACAAATTATTTAAAGATATGGGAAGCTGAATTGTGAAGAAAATTTGCTGAAGTATGAAAACATGTTTTGTTCAGTAAATACACATTTATGTAGCTAATACTTAAATGTATAAACTGGACACATAAAGATGAGAAGATACTGTTCTGAATCCTAGAAATCATATAGTATAGCCTTGAAGGTGGATTTTCAAATAAATAAACATGCCGGCTCTTTTGCCAGAGCTGTGAAAATACTATGGAAACATAAAGGTACAAGGCATCAAATCTTCCTAGTGAGTGTCCTGTACACCACTAATTGTCACTTTGACAGCCTATAATCATCTAGGGAGACTCAGCCGAGGAACTACCCAAATCAAATAATCTACTTTCATATAAATGCATACATACATATATATTATATATATTTATGACCATGTCTGCGATGGACTGTGCTGATTATTAATTGACACAGGGAGCCCCAGTCCAACTGTGAGGAGTACCCTCCCGAGGCAGGCAGTCCTAGACTGTATAAAAAGGATAGCTAAGCAAGAGTCATTGAGTGATAGAGACAACAGGGTTATTCCATGGTTTCTGCCTCCGGGTTCCTGCCTCCGGGTTCCTGCCTCCAGGTTCCTGTCTCCGGGTTCCTGCCTCCAGGTTCCTGCCTCCAGGTTCCTGTCTCCAGGTTCCTGTCTCCAGGTTCCCATCTCCAGGTTCCCGCCTCTAGGTTCTTGCCTAGAGATCCTATCCTGATTTCCCTCAATGATGAATCGTTACATGGAAGTGTAAGATGAAATAAATCCTGTCCTTGGGTTGCTTTTGTTCCAGTGGTTTTTGTTTGTTTGTTTGTTTTCTTTTGATCTTTTGCTTTAATCACAGCAACAGAAATAGAACTTGAAGAGTGAGCTATAAGTATATTTACTCATGGTCACTAAGGTAGAACCCAGGTGTGGTGTTGCACATCTGCAACACCAGCATATGAGAATCAGAATCTGGAAAAATCATGCTTCAAAAAGGAAATTGAATCTGAGAATCAAGATCAGGCCGTTGGGCAAATCTGAACATCTTCACAAACAAGTGACTCCAAGTGCCAAGGTGAGAAGGGAAGACTTTCATTCAACTAATCGCTCACCACTGAGCATCAAAGGTACAAGATCATCAAAGGTCTGTGCACCATACTCAGGAGGAGCCTTGTCTTTGGTCAACTATAAGCTGGTTGAGATATTTCAGTAAAGTGGATTTGCAGTCAACCTCAGCAGAGTGGGAAGCACCACTGTCCCTTCTTTTCTTCTTTGTTGATTGAGAACACTGACACAAGCAAATGTTCTGCCCAGGGAAGAAAGAAAGTCAGGAATGGGTTAATGGGTGATTCAATGCCTGACCACCACATCACTACACACAAGAGAGGAGACGAGAAGAGCGAACAGGGACATGAACTAGTGCTACTACAGAGTTGGCCATTGAGGATCAACTGCTTTTAAATCTTTAGAATGCATACTTGGTGTTCTCAATGTAGAAACTGTCCAAGTTTTCAACAAGCTGGCAAAGTGAGTAAAAAAAAAAAATCTAAATAGAAGTGACTCACCTACTGGAGTGTATGTAAACAACGTTACAGTACATTCGACATGTCACAAGTGTCACAAAAAATAACAGAGAGTGGTTAGAAAACACGCAGAGAGCCCTACAGAGGAAGACATAACACAAGGACTTTCTCAAACTAAAAACCATGATTCTATTTTTGCCTTCAAAGCTGGACCACAGCCCCCTCATAGAAATCCCAGTAACCACCAGGTAATGCACACCTCAGTCCTTGCCACTGAACAAGGAGATTAGCTAGAGCTCAGACTGCTGTGACAGACAAAACATCACTGATGTCCTTCACTGGGAAGCGTGAGCTGGAACCTGAGCTGGAGCCTGCGACTCTTAGCTATGACGTCATAAGAGTGTGATGACGTGACGATGGGCACTGTTTTGGAGGTTGTAATTCAAAGCACCTTGCTTTGGGTCATTGAGGAGCTAACATATGGCAGAAGCACAGGGTAGAATAAGCCACTCCCAAGTGAAAAAAAAAAAAAGGGGAACAAAAGGAAAAGACTGCATCCCACAGTGCCCTTAGAAGGTATCCTCTAATAGGTTTCCAGGACCCTGTGGGTCCTACTATTTCCCCTTTCTTCCATGCTACTCTTGCCTAAAGTCTCAATCGGATGTCCTCTCCTCTGACCCACTTTCTTGGTAAGTAAAGATTTTCATGGTACGTATCCCTTGGACTAGTGTTTTGATATAAGTGAGTATATACCGTTTGTCTCTTTTTGCTTCTGGGTGAACTCACTCATTATGATCATTTCTAGATCAATCCATTTGTCCACAAATTTCGGGAATTCCTCGTTTTTAATAGCTGAGTAGTATTCATCGTGTAAATATACCACAGTGGGGTCCTCCTCAAACTAAGGCACCAGCCAAGGAGAATATAGGCAGTAAGCTTCGAACCCCTACCAAGACCTACCCGACGAACAGGATATTCTCCACCGTTGAGTAGAGAGTGAGATCTGACTCTCACACGAACTCTGGTGCCCCTTTTCTGACCATGTCCCCTGGATGGGGAGACCTGGTGGCACTCAGAGGAAGGATAGCAAGTTACCAAGAAGAGACTCGATATTCTAAGAGCATATATAGGGGGAGGAGGTCTCCCTCAATCACAAACATAGGGGTGGGGAGAAGGGGAGAAATGGGAGGGAGGGAAGAATGGGAGGAAACAGGGGAAAGGCTAACAATCGAGATGTAATATGAATAAATTAATAAAATTAAAAAATAAAAGAAGGTATCCTCTAAGGAGACAAGGCCTATCACTAAGCCTGAACTCTTAAGAGGTTCCACTACTTTACAGCAGCTCCCAAATGGGGACTACACCTGCAACACACAGGCCATTAAGGGACAGTCCCCAAATGACAGCATCATCTTCTATGCAAATTCATGCCTACCTACCCATGCCTCTCTCTATCCCTCTCTCACCCAGATATCACACCAACTAGATTTGGTTTTGCAACAACTATACCTTGCAACTTTGCTTTCTCTGTCCAAGTGCAATCAAATATAAAATAGGCAGCTCTGCTTTTGTTTTGTTCCACTTTTCAAACTGATCTTCTATTTTCGCCTACACTTTTATGCAGCTTTAGTAACTGAGGTCTCTTCTTGATAGAGACATTTGAAGCATGGCTTCACATCAAAGCAGAAAGGAATTCATAATTAGTGATTTATGTTTGTTGACTAATTATATTTTAACTGAAAAGCATTCATACCAAATTGTTACAACTGAATATTTTTATGATCCTTTCTTTTCCTCTATAATTACAGAATAAAAGGCTTTTCTGCCCAATAAAGGGATTTCAGGCATCTGCCTATTCAATTGACACTAGCAAAAATGTTGGACTTAGAATCTGTAAAAAGCCTCAGGACAGGAAATCAATCATGACGGCGGTTATCAGGACTCTGTGCCCCTGTGCCAAGCTCCAGGCTTCTGGGGGTGCAGATGTGGGTCAGGTCTCTCCTGCCTCAAAAGGACAGCGAGTCACCAGGGCAAGGTTTGATCTTTGGAAGGTGGGGGCCACTGGGTTTTGAAGTGTAGAGCGACTCAGTGAAGCCCAACACTGCAGCTAAGAAGCCAGAAACCAGCACAAAGCCGAGAGCATGGCCTTCCTGCTGCCTGGTGATGCCTAGGCGGCTGATATTTGTATGTGCAGTCTCTGCTCGCCTTCTTCCTCCAGCCATTTCTTCTCCTGCTCAGTATTTACAGCAGTTGAGTCATCCCTACATGACAGAATCGTCCAACTCGGTGCATCTCTTATGACACTTGCCTGGCCTAGGCAGAGAGGAGATGTGTGTTGTGGAACCCAGCACTTGAGGGAGGCTCATCTTGCCTCCCTACTCACAGCCTCAAACTGCATTTCCAGGCTTTGTGTTAGAGCTCCTTAAAGAGGAAAGAGCTCCTTAGAACTCACTGAAGAAGACAGAAGACTCACAATTACAACTATAATTGTATTTACACACACACACACATATACAAGGGGAAGGGGTAGAGTCAATCTTCATGATGTGCAGATTCCCTCTGTGTAAAATAACCTACCCAATAATTACTTGCAACACCAAAATCGATACTCAGAGCATTTTTTTTTGTGGTCATTCATGCCATATACTCAGTGTGGTGAAAAAATAATAATAATAAAAACAAATACAAGTTGTCTGATGCATATCTTCCCATCAGAAGTCCAACAGCTCAACTTGGGGCTTCTCATTTCAGCTGACTATAAGCAAGTGTCCTCCCTATGGTCCAACGGTGCCTTGCCTTTTGCAGTCCTGAGCTTTGTGTCAGGGGTGGTCTGAAAAGTCATATTAAACTGTTGCCTGGTCTTCCCCAGCTCAGTGGGGCAGAGATGAGTATAAGGCAGAAGCTCTGTGTGTCGCACAGATTCATCATGTCTCCGTGCCAGCAAAGTCGCATTGTTACTTAATCACAGTGCACAGGTAAGTAAGGTGCCTTCACAAAGAACCACAGAGAAGGCCAGATGCTGTGCTCATCTGCGGATGAATGTGTTATGACCCAAACAGCTAAAACAGAGCTTCCCCCAGGAGCAATTGGTATGCACTAATTCAGTGCTCAGGGAAATTTCATAGAGTCCAACAGCAACAAATATGAAATTAGACCCTCCATGTAGAAAAATAAAATATATATGAATGTAAACATATATACATGTATAATTATCTAGGTTGTTATAGATTATTATATATACTACAATATTGCATTATATACACTTTTAGTATGTCACTGTCGTGGTTTGAATAGGCTTGGCCCCGTAGATTCATGTGTTTGAATGCTTGGTTCATGGGTAGTGGCACTATTAGGTGGTGTGGCATTGCTGGAGTACATGTGGCATTGTTGGAGGAAGTGTGGCATTGCTGGAGGAAGTGTGTCAATGTCAGGGCAGAATTTGAGGTCTCCTATGCTCAAGCTTTGCCCAAAATGGAAGCCAGTCTCTTCCTGCCTGCCTTCGGATCAAGATGTAGAACTCTGGGCTCCTCTAGCACCATGTCTGCCTGGACACTGCCATGCTTCCTGCCAAGATGATGGATTAGACCTCTGGAAGCCAGCCCCAGTTAAACGCTGTCCTTTACAAGTATTGCCATGGTCGTGGTGTCTCTTCACAGCAATGGAAACCCTAAATAAGATGTGGCTCTACTCCATGGATGGCAATAGCCAGGGAAGGAGTACAAGATTAAATAGCAAGCCCATATGGAAGTCTACACTCTCCAGTACAAGCCATTGTTTTTATTTTCACTTATTTATCATTTTCCCAGCTAGCAAGGAGAAATAGTGTTGCGTTAGAACGTAAGCCTCTCCCAGTTTTTCTCTGTGCTCCGAGGGCCTGACACAAGTAACTTACACCTTGTAGTCACTCGGTGATTGAGTGGGGTATTAATCTCCTACTTGACACCAACAGCTCTTATGTGCATGAAGAAGGAGTGGAAGCAAACTGCACAGTAAACAGACATAGTGCGTTCACATCTCTGCTAATAATTCTCCTAATGCTTGCCTTCTGGCTTAGAACTGCTGAGTGTGAGCTGGCAAGAAAAAAAGAAGTCCATGCCTCCCCAATAATAAGCAAGCAGGCAAGGCCTCAGAGGGCCGATGTAAGTGAGAGAGAGAGAGCCATCAAAACTCTACTTGGAGGTGTATTGCTCTACAGAAGGGTTCTTCTCTGAAACTAATACTTTTATGTTCTCCAATCCGTCCATTTATTGACTTCAGTTGTTCAATACATTTGGCTTGTAGAACCAGCGACAAAAATTCTCTAAGTACTTCAGAGATGGTCGATAACAGCAGATGCTATTAAAAAAAAAAAAACATCACCCATAATACCATAATATTGACGTTGCTTGCTCCCACCATTGTGCCAATGGATGACAAAATGCCCACCATCCCAGCTCTTTCTATTGGTCTAGCCGGGACATCAGCCAATCCAGCTCTGCATGTGATTAAAAACACCTAACAGAATTTTCTTTCAATTTAGTGTGACTGTGCTTTAACACGTGCATCCCAAGATATTGGCAACACCAACTGGATGAGAAGAGGCAGTTTGGGCAGGTGCCACGATGCCACTAACTAAAGAAAGCTAAGGACTGATCTGCAAATCTCCTAAAAAAAAAAAAAAAAAAAAAAAAAAGCAATCTAGTTTCTGGCAAGGAGATCAGCAATGGCCACTTCATATAAATGAATCTGTCATGATTTCATTTGAGCACAAGCTCGATCATCCAAAATAGCAGGAACAGCAGGCCGGTCTGTGGCTTTTCCTTATCTGTTTTTGATAGACTGCTGTTTCTGCTTTTCCCACCCTAAGTGACAAGCACCATCCATGAAAAACCGTACTGTGAAATTGCAAGAAAATTATTCTCAACTTTAATAGTCAACCAACACAGCGAAGAGGAATTGTCCCCTTTTTTTGTTAGTGCTTTAGAGATTCCCAACACAAGACCAAGTACAAATATGATCCTCCTCGTCTGCATCTTCATCAAAACAAGCTAAGTGGAGGGTGACAGGCTAGAAGCACATTCTTGCTTATGGGTATGCCCACCTGTTCCAGATCATTGGCAGGGCTGCCAATAACAGAAGGAAGACACATAAATGAAACACGTCTTTTCCAGTAAGATTATCTTGCAAGATCCGCGGAGAAAAATCAACCATTATGTGCTGAAGCCAATCACAGGCCTCCCGTGCCAACGCACACACGGAGACCGCTATGCAAGCTGCTCTTATCATGGCTCTCCGCTCCGGCCGTTCCCCCTTACGTGGTGCCTCGGCTGCTTCATTAGGCCAGACCAGCAAAGGCAGCCTTCCGAAATGGTGTGCCCTTCGCTCCAAATACAAGCAGGGTGCTTTATTCTTTTTCTTTCCTTCAAAAGGCAAGGAAAATTGCTGAGGCTTAGCGAGCAGATAACGGGCGTGCATCCTGGGGCTCTAAGGGGCTTTAGAGTTGAAGTGTCCTGTGTCGCTTTCATCCGCAGACTTGGGGCTCCAGGACTGCTCACGGATCCCTAAGACAGCTCTCACAAAAAGAGTACCTCCCTCTCTGCCATCATCACCTCCCATGCCATCTCTGCGCAACACTGTGTACCAAGGCGACCCCCATGAGGAACTGAAGCTTTCTGACCCATGTTGCCCTGTGAGACGAGTCAAGATGGTTGCACAGGTCATTGCTTCCCTAAAGAACCATAATTGTAAAGCAAATGGGCCTGAGCCTGTATTTTCACAGGTATATGAAAAAAAAATACTCTACTTTGAAAGCTACCTTCTGGAGTAATTGACTGATATAACCACACAGGCTGAGGGGGAAAAACTGTGTCCTCAAGACATATTTTTCTCTTTCTGAAAAGAGGCTTTACTTTTCCTCAAACTTTATAGGGTTCTAGAACAGGTATTTAACAAACTATGTCTTGTTTAAATATCTCAAAGTCAATTTTGTACAAAATGAGAGCCCATATTTATTCAGCTAGAAGCACATTAGAATACGAAGGTTAGACTTCAAATTGAATGGATCCCTCGTGTGCAATTAAATGAAGCGTGTTTAGGGAGAGTGCCAGAAGAACGCTAGGACATGAATCAAGAAATCTGAGCTTAAGGTAAATTCAAAAGCTAGCTAAAGTTGGCCTTATACCTCTCTGGACCTATTTTGATCCAAATGCCTCTTTGGATCTCATATTTTGCATATTCAAATTAAAAGATCAGACTAGGTGATATAAAACTTTCTTAAAATCTAAAGTTTCAATATTCTAAATAGCTAAGCAACAATATAAATAAAATTATTTGGTTTTTATTTAACATTTAATATACCACATGAAAATTTTTCTATCTTGGAAGCTGGTACAGATACATTTTTTATTTTTTAAAATCTGCCTTCTAGATCCTCACATTTAGAATACCTTATCTGTTAGGTTATGACTGAACTAGGCCATTAGTTGAGAACTGACGGACTGCAGTGAGGGAAGCAGAAGTCGCCGTGTGGGTGTAAAGACACTAAAAGCTTTGTTCTTGTTTTTCACTTTGCCAGCCCCTGAAAGGGACCTGGCTACTGCCCAGTTTAACCTATGTAACACTTTCCTGCTTGTGTTTAACATAATTGCAAACATGCTATGCATTCATGATCTAAAACCTAAACTCCAATGGTCAATTTGTTCATCTTATTAGAAATCATCTAGAAGAAGAAAGGAACTCCAGGACAGATTTTGCTGCACCAAAGGTTAAACAGCAGTAGGAACAAAAGGCATCACAGAGAATTTCTCTTCATCATCATTGCTTTGGATGGTTCTAGACTTAGATGTCAGCAAATCTTAAGAAACAAATAGAGACCCAAAACACAACGGATAATCGCACATGGTATTCATACAAGTCTCATAATTTACCAAATATGCTGCAGTTGTAAGCATTACTTTTATACATAAATTCAAGTATTTAACAAAACATACATGGACGGAATACCTGTGTGCTGTTCGTATTAATCGGTATCACAGTAAAAAAAAAATCACTCTGTTAAACTATCTTGCACAAGTTATCAAGTATAATATTTTGTAAACATTAGTGAACAATTTGAAAAATGTTGACTGGCATGCATAATTCAATGCATTGGTTTTTCCCTCTCCTACTCCTCCAGTTTTGTTTCTGGCTGTGCATTTACTAAGAATGCCACACATGACAAAGATGTCAGCTTCTTTCCTGCTCACTCTGTAGTTAAAATAGTATACTTTCACCTATTTATTTTTGTAGTTTATATCCATTTACGTAGGAGATATAAAATGCTGCTATTCTGAAACTGAATAAATCATGTCAAAGACAGAAGTGCTGTTCCTGAGAAGATGAGATAACCCTGAGTCTGAAGCCACATCTCAAAATCCAACTAAGAACAACTGCTCTCTGATGCTGAGGCCCAGAAGGCATCTCTTCAGGAAGGCTTTTCAGGGAGGGACGTCTGTGCTGACACATAGATCGAACTTGACACATCTAAGTTGGCAAAGAATTTACTTCTTAAAAGGGAAATTAAAACTGGGAATTTTTTAATCCAGTGTATATGAAATACTAGAAAAGACCCAAAAGTAATCAGTCAGTAGTTTCCATTTCATCTCTTTGCAGTTATGATGTTGGTTTACTGTCACCAGTTTTTTTTTTTTTCCTTACTGCTTCTATAATATCAGATTTTCTCCTTCTTCCTTCACCTCCACTTTCTCTACTTCTTACCTATGGCTACTGTGACTATTTCAACCCAAGAATCTTTTAAATAAATCTTTTAACAGCAGTAGCCTCCAAATGTCAGTGGTTTTTTCCCCCTCAGAATTGCAGTATGCTTTCAATACCCAGGGCTGCCATGCCTTCTATTCAATATTTCAGATACACCGCTGCCTAGTTGGACTTAAGTCCCACTCAACAGAAGCAACCGTATTCCTAGACCCCATGGCTGGTAAGGTCACGAGCCCCTGAGGAGAACTTACTACTGCCTCTTCCCTGATGCAGCATTGCCCACCTGCATTCTCAATAAGTGTCTCAATAAGCTCAGGGAAGTGTCGCCCTCACTTTTCATCAAAGAAGCTTCTATTTACAAGGGACATAGGCCATAACAGAAATCCACAACTGATTAAAAAAAAAAAACATAAAACAAAAAACAAACCAAAGAAATCTACTGACAGTGCAGAGCTCAGCCCCAGGGGATACATCAAAACACAACAACTGCACCCAAGGTTCAGGGAACATAGTGGAAGAGGGGCAGAAAGACTGTAAAAGCCAGAGGACCAGGAAGTTGGCTATGAGCTATGACATGGATGCTAAACCCATGAGATCTATTGTAATAACATGGCTGCCTCAACTACACCTGAACAAGCCAAACACCAGCTAACATGCAACCCAGATGAAGAAAATCTCACAGGACCTCCACCCCTAGATAAAGAGCTACAGGCAATAATGACCACGGGAGATGGAGATAGGGTCTTCCCCAGGGATGAGCACTCTGATCTGTTATCCAGTACAAAGTGGTGAGCCCTAAAACATATGCATAGAACCAACACTAAAGGACACAACAGACTGTATTTATATATTTGTTCTCTCTCTCTCTCTCTCTCTCTCTCTCTCTCTCTCTCTCTCTCTCTCTCTCTCTCACACACACACACACACACACACACACACACACACAGATATGTGTATAACAATAGTAATTAAAGAAGGAGGCCATATATTTGATCTCACACACACACACACACACACACACACACACACACACACACTGATGTGTGTATAACAATAGTAATTAAAGAAGGAGGCCATACGTCTGAAAGGGAACGAGCGGGGCAGGAGGAAGGGAAGAACAGTGCTGCAATGGTATTGTAATTAAACATTACTTTCTGGCAGAGTTCCGTCATTGCTCTTGTGAGCTGACCCTGACCGTTTGCGGTGGAAGGTGTCCTGTGTATTTACCCCCCTTCATCCCCCTCACCAAGCTGAGTTACTTCTACAACCTTTTCATGTTGCAGGTTCATGCCCTCTCCATCTCCACGGCCACGGCCTTGGTTCGAATCCTCATCATTAATAAACTCCACTTGGGTTCTTGCAGTATCTTGTTTCCCATGATTCCTGCTGGGGCTCCTACTAACTTGGGTTCTAGTGTGCTGCTGGGTAGCTGCTCTAACACTCAGGCCTGTGCATCACTCTTCCTCGGTGCTTGCAGGATGGATGCTCATCTCAGGTCGGGACCTGGACCTCATTCACTTCTTTGCTCCATCTCCCATCTGCTCACAGAACCCTTTGCTTGCAGCATTCTTACACCCAAGTTTGCCATCTTACTCCATCCACTCAGCCTACGCAAGCTTCTTTCCTGTCAGGTGTTCTCTCTACTCCAGCCTGTGTGAGTCCCTAGGTATTTCCCTAAAATTCTCATCACCTCCATGTCCAGCTTAGACGCTGTCCTCTCGGTGGGCAGCGCGGTCAGTTAGTCATGCTGCTGAGCAGTCTCGTCATTGGATGCTGAGGTGCGAGAGCTGCAGACTACTCATTTCTAACCAGGATCTATTGATCACTTGCTAATTTCAAAAATGAGTTAAGCAATCAACATTTTACTTGAAAATGTCTTTAATTAGATCATTCTGGAATAAAGTGAACCTTAGATTGCTTTGGTTTTCCCAAAATCGACCAAAGATGTTTTGTCCGTGCTATAGTGGCGAGGTTAAAGAAGATCAATCTAAAAACTTCAAGCCCCTCATTTCTCATCATAAATCAGAATTCAAATAAACATCTACATTTTAACATAGCATTTTTGTCATTATATTTTAAACCTATAGAACTCTATAGCTTCCAGTTGTAAGACATTTTAGAAATACAAAATTTATATTATAACTAGAGTTTTATAATTATCAAGTTAAATATTATCACTTAGATGTATTTTCTTTCAGTTTTATTTGTCTATATGACTATTTAAACAAAGCAATATTCTTCTTTACATATGTGCCATTTGCTCAATATAGTTACTAGGTACTTTGTGTATCAGTAAATATTATATCTAGTATGGCTAGCTAATATTCTATTTTATGCAACTGGAATGATTTGGCTAAAAAGCACAATTAACAAGAATGTAATTTTCCCCAAGTTTTAACTCTCAAAAGAACCATCACAAAGCACACCCAAAGAGAACATTGTAGCATTTTGTTTCATTTCTTCCCCAGTTATCCCAGGACAGGTTTGGTTTCATTCTCTGTTGAATCCTGACTAGTCTGGCGGCTGGTACAGCCATCTCACCACAGCTCTGCCTTCGTTTCCCTGAGAATCAGGAAGGCTGTCCATGATTTCACAAGGTCACTGTCTGTTCTTATTTCTTAGAAAGCGGCTCAATCGCCCTGCTTATTTTTAATTGCAAAATGTATCCTTTCCTTCCTAACTTACAACACATGATTATGTTAAGCTACACCTGGTTCCTTAGTATCATGGTCTGCATTTTGTGGTTTTAACAGGTTGCCATTTGTTTTACAAGTTTGTCCGTGCTACTCTTTGATTTTGTTTTACAAAAGAAGCAAATATTGATGCACTCAAATCCATCATTACTTGCATCTTGTTCTTTCCGCTGGTTCATAGATAAAATGTCTTTTTCCATATAGATGTGGACAAGTGGCTAACATTATAGGACTTCTGAGATTTGTTTTTTTAACCATGTAACCTACCTGGCATTTATATGGCATGTTCTCTGTGGTTAAAAAAAAAAAAAAATTGGTTTTCTTCAGAGTTTTGAAATTTTTTATATCTGCATACTAGCCCAAGGGGCATGTCCCACGAAAGCCTTCACTTACCAGGAAACTGGGACAGAGGGGAAGGCATCCTATTGGGACTCTAAATGAGAGACGCATGGGAGAACAGCAAAATAAAAGGATCCAGAGGGTCCTAGAAATCTACAAGTAGAACAATATGATAGGCAGATTTGGGCCCAGGGGTCCCGCTCAAACTAAGGCACCAGCCAAGGACAATACAGGAGGTAAACTTTAAACCCCTTCCCAGATCTAGCCAATGGTCAGAATATTCTCCACAGTTGAGTGGAGAGTGTGATACGACTTTCTCACATACTCTGGTGCCTCACATTTGACCATGTCCCCTGGAGGGGGAGACCTGGTGGCACTCAGAGGAAGGACAGCAAGTAGCCAAGAAGAGACTTGATACCCTATGAGAATATATAGGGGGACGTAATCCCCCTCAGGAACAGTCATAGTGGAGGGGAATAATGGGAAAATGGGGGGGGGAGGAATGGGAGGATACAAGGGATGGGATAAACATTGAGATGTAACAAGAATAAATTAATAAAAAAAAATATATATATATATAAAAAAAAAAAAAAAAAAAAAAAAAAAAAAAAATTACCCATGGAGTAATCTTGACTCTGCAGCTGACATACATTCTCCTTTGTGAAGCAAGGCCATTCTGGCTACCTCAGGATCTCCCTGATAGTGTTTTTTGTTTTTTGTTTGTTGTTTTTTTTTTATCAATTCTTTCTAGGAACTCAAGACACACACCTTTCTGGGTTCAGAGCATTTGTAGAAAGCTTTAAGTGCCTATCTTTGCCTCCGTGTGACTGTCACTCACATGCCTGCCACCACCCTGCTCTGCACTGGACCTCAGCTCCTGGCAACCACATCGCCCATTCACTGAGTACGTACAAGTGGTGGCCAGATTCTATCTTCATGATATGCTGCGTTAGCTGAAAGCACTGGCCATGTTGCAACTGGTGCGTTAGGAGTGGGACCAAGCCATCAATCCCACTCAACCAAGCCATCGATCCCACTCAACCAAGCCATCGATCCCACTCAACCAAGCCATCGATCCCACTCAACCAAGCCATCGATCCCACTCAACCAAGCCATCGATCCCACTCAACCAAGCCATCGATCCACTCAACCAAGCCATCGATCACTCACCAAGCTCGATCCCACTCAACCAAGCCATCAGATCCCACTCAACCAAGCCATCGATCCCACTCAACCAAGCCATCAAATCCCACTCAACCAAGCCATCGATCCCACTCAACCAAGCCATCGGATCCCACTCAACCAAGCCATCGATCCCACTCAACCAAGCCATCGATCCCACTCAACCAAGCCATCGATCCCACTCAACCAAGCCATCGATCCCACTCAACCAAGCCATCGATCCCACTCAACCAAGCCATCGATCCCACTCAACCAAGCCATCGGATCCCATTCAAGGGATTCTTTCTATTCACTCTTGATGTTCAACCAGACCATTCTCATCCTCAGTGAAACACAGTCTCTAAAAAGACAGATATTACACCATTTTAATGAGCCATCAAATTCTAAATTCAGAGTTTTAGGGGGAAAATGGAGAATACTTGGTTTTGGTATCAAAATAGTGATAAAACCTTCCCCCATATTATGAAATATGAATGTTTTGAACTGTAAGTAAACTCTGAGGTTCCACACTCCCTTAATATCTACATGTCTTACCATTACCATTGCTCAGTAATCCTCATCTTATTTTTATTACCTTGCTTATTAAGTTAAATGATCAATTTTAACTTCAGATGCGCAGCTGCATGTGTGTGTGCTTTGTCTACAGAAAGTGCCTTCACTGTTGACCTTACACACCAGCAGCGACTGAAGGGAGGGGGTCTTCCTCTGTGTTTTCATCTGTCTCCCCAGAAGCCTGGAGAGCATCATGCTGTGGCAAAGCAAAGCCCTGGCTGAGCAACTTTTGACCAAGGGTACCAAGGCGCTGATTGTTATCTGTTTCTGCCTCCAAGCCTGCATCCTCCCAACGCCCAGGCATCCCGCAGCTCTGCTCTGCGTAACTTCTCCCTGATGCTCTTTTCCCTTTTACAATTGAGGTTACCTAAGAAGAACACTAAGGCATTTTTAGAAAGCCAAATCATCCACAGGAAAATTGAGAGTAAATACAGAGCAAATGTCTGCCTTCCTGATAAACGTGTCTGCTCCGACAGCTCCCTGCCTGGGAAATGTGGCTAGGAAATGGGAAATGTGCATGATAAAGAAAACATTGCACTAATTCCAAAGATCCAGTGGAGGAATGAATCTTCCGCATTCTCGTTTGTAGCTAACAGAGAGGACTGCTGTTTTCACAGACATGAGAACAAACTAAACAGTGTGGTTTAATCAAACTTAGCAGATTGCAAAAAGAAGTAGCAATAGCCATATTGGCTCAGAAATCAGTGACTCTGCACTCACAAACTTGTCCTGCAGGCCTCGCACGCTTCTACACAGGAAGTGAAGGTTCCATACTATGCTCATGATAAGGAGCTGTCATAATGATCTACGCATGATGCCAGATTAATGCCTGAGTGAAAATAAAATCTTGGGTAGAGAAGGCCGAGACTGTAATTAAACTGAACTAGTCCAAAATAGCCACAAAAGTTTGATGTTATTTGTGCCCCGGCTCCCTCCCCCCTTTTTTTAAGATTTATTTTATTTATTGCATATGAGTGCATTATCTGCAAAAGAGGGCATCAGATCACATCATAGATTGTTGTGAGACACCATGTGGTTGCTGGGAATTGAACTCAGGACCTCTGGAAGAGCACTCTTAACCACTGAGCCATCTCTCCAACCCTTAAACTGGCCCCTTAAAAAGCCTCTCTACCTAGCATAAAAGGGTTAAATGTCACCAAGAAACAATGTTGACTGTGGAGCTGAAAGGTGAATGGGGAAAACTAATTCTGTGGTCTTTCTTAAACAAATTCAAGCATCCCCTTTCTCCAAATCTCCCATTCTTACATAAGGTTTCAAAAGAGGAAATAAGTTGGCTCTAGACTCAACCTCTGTGATGACCACCCTGAAGTTAAAAACCCTTAAAAAAAAAAAAAAAAAAAAAAAAACCAAAGCCCCGTGTGGGAGCTGCACTAACATGCGTGCCATTCTCTGAGGTCAACAGCTCCAGATGGCTGCTATTGCGCACCAGGGGAAACCGCCATCCCTAACTTGGCCTCTTCGCTATGCCAAGGGGAATCTGTTGGCAGTGGAGGCGGATGCCGGAGAGTGCACTGGATGCTCCAAGCGAAAAAGTTCCTAGCGTTCTATCTCTGAAAAAAGAATCCTTGTCACAGTTGTCCACATCTGGGAGGAAACTTCGGAATGCGCTTCTGTGTCTTCAACTGACTGCTTTGGGCACCTTCAGAAGCCAGGCATAGAGCTAAACACAGAATCACAAAGGGGAGCGACATGTACCAACATCTTCCTGACCCACCACTCCATAATCTTTATTAACAACATTCCAAATGCTAATCGATGGTACTTGCAGGAAACAAGTATCCAAAGTGTAAGGACGGTAGGGACACGTGGATATAAAACAGCCTTCAATCTGTGGGCAAAATGAAACACACAGGCAAACTTGGCTTATGTACCGATTGATTCTCTGCACTAGGGTCTGCATGAAACAACTGCTTCTGAAAGTTGGTGCCTGACCTCATCTCTCCCAGCACCTCACTGTCCTGTTGCTACACGTATTATGTTCTAAATCTGGAATGGGTCATCTAGGTTTGTCTAGAACACTTTGTTCCCACCTGGTGGAGCAGGTTTGGGATGCAAAAGAGCCTTTGTAACAAGGGGAGTAGCCAGCAGAGGCCACACGAGGGGCACAGATCTCTGAAGGGTATACTGTGTTTGCGCTCTCACCTAGCGCTCTGCTTCCTGGTCCCTCCGCTATGCTGGACACTCTGCACTCTGACTGGCATCCCGAGAGCCACTCTGCCATGCTCTCCCAACATGGACGGAGTCCGGGAATCTGTGACACAAGCTTTCCTTTTCATATGCTTCTGCCATATATTTGTCACAGCGATAAGAAAAGTACACCATGGGTTACTGTGAGGTCGCTGCAGATTAAAGTACCCGTCTTTGGCTAGTTTCTGGCTTTGTTGGCCCAGCTTGATATTTGAAAACTTCCCACGATTTTCCTCTAAACTTGCCTTTCTGTATTTCTCCACAAAATATCTTCCCATTCCTCTCAGGCCGCATCTTTCAATTTAAAAATTTCCCCCAATCTTTCATCACGTTGACAGGTGAGACTCTGAAACAAAAGGTTCAGAAATATAACAGCCCACTCTAAAATGTTAAATAATCGCTCACTGTCATCAAGAGAAGAGGCGTATTCAGCCAGGTCTTTCCAGGACACACACACCTCCTGAGAGTTCATTAGGCTCTTTTAGAAACTATTTAACATTTTTGGGTCACATAGTGTGAAGTGAATTTGTGTCCTGTGGACTGATAAGACAATAAACATCCTCCGAAGATATTTATCCTGGTCAAGGGGAGAGTTGGCAGTCCACCCTCTACATCTCCCCCAAAATAAGGTGGTGTTTCAAAGATAACTTCCTTATCCTTATATGGGGACTGGAGAAAGGGTTGGATGTTAAAAGGCATTGGCTTTTAGAAATGTTTTAAACTGCAATCCTTCTCATATAAACAACAGATGCTGAAGGATTCGCTGCTTTGCAGAAACAGTTCATTTTAAATAAATCAATTAGAAAATGTTACTGAAGACAAATAAAAATATCGAGGCATTTCTCATTTATATTCAAAGCTAAGGATTAGGAGAACAACCCAATTACTCATCCAATCTGCCCATTTAAGCACCTGTCAACTAAAGGGATTAATATGCCTTCTGTTTATGGAATTAGGGGCAACTCTGTCACAGTCCTTGCCTGAGAACCATTAACAAACACAGCTTCCAAGTATGTATTAGCATTTCTTAGCTGTCGCTACTATAATGACCCTGATACGAGCTAATGAAAGCATTCAAGTTTCATAGCTACATTGCTGCACATAGAAGGTGAAGCCTCCCCTGATCCCCTAAATTAAGAGGTGTAGCCCCCAAAATGAGAAATGCAGACTAAAAGAAGAAAGAGTCGCCTCAAAATACTCAGTTCACAAAGGTTAATTATTCTCACATGGATGTGTGTTTCTCCTTGGAGAGACAAATTAAAGCAAGGGTAGGAAGGAAATGATTAAGTCACAACAGTGGAAGGATGGAGAAAGCTACATGCTGTCGGGTGGGAGTTACTAGAGACACCATACGGAGCATCTGCAACCATTACCACACTCAGATGGTAGCAACACCTGCTTTGGCCCTCATTTTGGTGTGAAATTCTAGAAGAAAGGTATCAATACTTCATAGAGTCTATCTGAGGAGAACTGAACCATTTGGGGAATAATTTCTTTCCAGTGACAAATAGAATAAAGATATAAAAATGCCCTGAACTTACAAAACAATAAATTTGCTACATAAGCATTCAAATCACAAAGAATAATCGATAGTTTTGTTTTTGTTTTTGTTTTTGTTTTTGTTTTTAATGAGCCAACTGGAAACCAGGAAAAAAGAAACATCAGCAGGTACTTCACTAACAAAGATGGATGAACGGCCAATAAGCACATGAAAAGGAGTATTGCCCACCGATTAAGAGGTAATTGAAGGATGAGCAGATGACTCAAAGAGCCAAGATGATGACTATGATGATGGCTGCTGGCCTGGAGACCTGAGCTGCCAGGTCCCTCCTGCCCCAGCCCCACAGGGTGCTAGCAGAGAACCAACTCCCTAAGTTGGAATCCCTCAGAAGTAAGGGCGGAGGATTCCCTCTGCAACAAGGCACGCCCACTTCCTGTTGAGAGCGAGGTAGGACTGGCAAAAGCTAAATGCTTCCTTCTTTCATTTCCTGTTACGTGGGCTGCCACCAGAAGGTATGGTCCAGGGTCAGGATGGGTTTTCCAGTTTCAAATAATCTGGTTCAGAAAGCCCCTCATGAGTGCCCCCAGCAGCTTGCTTCCCACTTAATTGCACATACAGTCCAACTGACAGCCAGTACCAGACACCACAGAAACCTACATAGTATTTACTATAGGCTGTTCTACAGTTACATATTATCTCATGTGATCTGCATAACTGCTTAATTTGTTTTTACTTTGTTTTAATTCTCTTGACACACTCATCCCCATTTTATATTGATAGCTAATAAGTCTAAATATAGTTTCCATCAACTTTAAAGAATCCTGGGTCATTTACAGTTTGGGTTGATGGGAGCCTTAATCACACACTACTGACTTGATGCTGCGTAAATTTAAATAATAGAATGAAAGGCATTGTAAAGCGTTTCTGATGCAGGACTGCGCGTGTCTAGGGATGAAACTTAAATGTATAACACTATATGACCTAAGAGAACGCGGTTGTAAGAAGATTCACTGAGTTCATTTAGGCAGTTTTAGATGCCAGGAGCAGGAGTTACGGGTAACGCAGGGGAGGTTACCCTGGTATGAAGGGCATTTCAGGCCCTGACACACTGACATTTGAATGGCGGCTTAGATAATGAGAAAGCAAAAATGGGTATTAAGTCTGTATTGACATCCAACTTGGAGGGCTTAGAGGGTCAGACACAATCGCAACCGAGGACAACAGGTTGTAGCTAAAAATAGGGTCATGCTGAATAGCCACAAAGACAGGTCTCTTCCATTAAAAGAGGAGGGGAAATCAGTAGGTGCAGCCAAGTAAACACTTCTGTTGAAAGACACTCAGATGAAAAAGGGCTCAGACTTTTTGGTATCCAATCAATCGCCACTACTATTCGGTTACAGTGATATGATACCTCCCTTGTATTGGTGAAAATAAATGTCCATAATCAGCATTTTATTTTGCATTGCACTGCTTTGTTTCAAAGCCTGTTATTAGAGTTGTATTGCATTGGTCATGGTGCATGCATGGTGCATGGTGCATGGTCATGGTCAGCAATAGGAACTACCACCCATTGGTCACTGTGGTAGACCTTAGGGCCTTCGACATGGAGAGAGATCACGTCTAAGAGAAGGAACAGAAAAGTACCCGAGAAATGTCAATGGAGTAAAGCTTCTGGATGTTATGGGGACTGAAATGCAGGAGTGGGGAAGACCATGGTGTATTTTACTGTTATATCAGCTGTTTGAAAATTCCCCAAGCGTGAACACAAAGCATGCACCACTGCTGGGATGGATTCCTGCCATCGAACCCCAATGAAGTCTGATCTTACCACTTCTCCCGTGTCCTTATCTCTCTGCCGGTGTCCCTTCTATGCTATGTTCTGTTACTAGGTTTCTACTTACAGCCACGACCTTCTCCCACGTTTAAATCAACTGTAATAATTCCTGCTCTCACTTTTCTAATGACATTGTTACCTGCTTTCCAGTCTACACAAACCAATTAATTAATCACTTAACGAACATCAAATTAATAACTAAGGCATGATAATGGATATTATTTGAGAAAGAACTTGGTATATGATACTCCTTACTAAACTCAAAGAATTGGCAGCCTTTCTGTTGTGTGCATGTGTGTGTGTTTGTGTGCATGTGTGTGTTCATATGTACACATGTGTGTGAGTCTGTGGATGTGTGTGCTTGTGTATGTACAAGTATGTATGTGTATGCATGTGTGTTTGTATGTATGTGTGCATGTGTGTATATGTGTGTGTGCATGTGCATGTGTTGCGTGTGTGTGTGTGCATGTGTCATTTCTGAATCCAGCACCTTGAGATTGGCAGATGCACTAACCACTGTAAATAAGAGAAAATAAAACATTCCTCTCTGAAAAAAAAAAAGCAAGGATCAAATACTTAGTTAACTGTATGAACAAATTAATCATGGTTCCATTAAGTTTTAAGCCCTGAAACAGAAGGTCTATGAGTCAGGCCTGCAGATTTGGCCTCAAAACAAGAAGCCATGTCTTCCTTCTTCCACTGACAATGTGAGTAAAAGACAAGTTTGTTTCCTTTATAGGAAACATACAAGGAGACTTATTAAATGTGAGTCCTTATCTGTCTTAGTGACTATTATATTGCTGACCTCATGACCAATGCATTGCAACTCTTACAAAAGGAAGCATTCAGCTGGGGGCTCCCTTATAGGGTTAGTCCATGGTTGTCATGGCAGAAAGAGACAGGTAAGGTGCTCTTTCAATAGCTGAGAGACATACATCTTGACCCATAAGCACCAGGCAGAAAGACAGACAGACAGACAGACAGACAGAGCCTGTCACTGGTTTTTGAAACCTCAAAGCCTACCTTCAGTAGCACACCTCCAACAAAGGCCATAGCTAATCCTTCCCAAATGCTTCTGCTAAGTAAAGGACCAAGCACTCAAACATATGCATCTATAGGGGCGATTCTCATTGCAACTGTCTGCTGACAGCCCATGGAAGAGGGCGTGCACTCCTGCTGGGACCAATCCGCACCCATGGGAGACTCTTAAATATCTTATGGTTTGGATCACATCTGTAAATAGTCCTTGAACTCCTAGAATTGGTAATAATCAAGTCCAGGCTAGTCATTAAAATATTTTCTACTTTGGATATTTCATGTCTATAAATAAAATATAAGGGATGGTTATATAGATTAAAGCTGACTTTCATGGCAATCTTGCAAATACTTCAGTAAAAACTTCATAATGCACAGAGGCAATGCAATGTACTGTAAAGATATTGACTAATTATAAACCCTATTACAGATGAGTTATATGTGATTAAATTTCCTCATCTATAAAATAGAATGGTTAGATTAACTCTAAAGTCTCCTTGATTATAAACTAATCTGTTTTGACTCTGTAATCTTACTTACTTATGATAATTAAAAAATATGAATGCCCTTTTATAAAATTAAAAACAGATTTTATTTTGTTCTAATTGTAAATTAAAGATATTTAATAGTTAGGGAAAACTGATTAAATTAGATTCATTTTTCAGAAACTCAAATTGGTGTGTGTATGTTAGCTAACAGCTGCTTAGTAACAAAAGATCATGCACTGTGTGACTTAAAACAGCCCACAATGATCATCAGGAAGTTTCTACAGGCTTCCCCACAAGACTATAGTAAACTGAACACTTTTTTGGAGGTAATTGTGAGACAGGAGGTTGGGCCTTCCAGGCTTGAGTGAGCAGTGGTAATTTTCAGATACTGGAAACCCTGTCTTTATTTTGTGTCACGTGAGTTTGCTCTGTGTCCTAGATCTGTTTCCAGGATGGCATTGGGACTGGCAGGAAATTTCTTCCCACTCTCTGGAACCAAGTCGGGTGTACTATTATAACAAGACCACAGGAGGAATAGCCAGACATCCTCACTCCATCATATCAGCAAGAAACAGGTCCTAAATGGCACCCCACGAGTTACAGAGAGCATGCAAGACTGACTCCCTTAGAGTTGGTCACATTCTCAGACATTCTCACCCTGGGACATGCAAAGTAACTGGCATAAACAACCTAACATCCTTTAATCAATTTAAACAACCAAAGTGAGATGAAAGGGTTTACAAGGCTGAGTAGAAAGCGCACACTTCTTGTGTGTCACCAGCTTCAAATGTCACAGGATCATGATGCTTGCTTCACAGCAAACAGAAGCTAAGAGTGAAAGAGAAGTTAAGTGGTCTGTGCATGATTTGAAGAAATAGGCTCTGATCAGAGCTATGGGCTCCGTTTCCTGTACGCCAGTGAGGGGCATGCCTGCAGCAGTGGACAGTGCGCTGCTGACATTACCCAGTTAATCCGTACAGTCTTGAGCCTCCGTTTCCTCGACTCTAACAGATGTGCTCTTACAGCATCCGGTAAGAGCGAGTCAGCTGTGCTCTGCTGCAGTCGGTGCGGGCCTCATATATAAAGGGACTTAAGGTTTTATTTGTTTTGTTTTTTCTCTAGCAAGAAAATTTTCAGGATTCCATAGTAATCAGTTTGCTACTTTTCTCCGATAGAAGGCCCTGGAGGCCAGAGAGAGAGCAAATACCCCATGTATCTTTCTTATAGAAGAAGCAATAAAGTGCCTGACTGCTAATAAATTGAAATGTAAGAGAGACTTCTTAGCAATTCCTGATGATTGGTCAAAAGAACTGGGCTATTTATATGCTTTCTCAGGATGCTTGACTTAAGTATTGTTAAAATGTAGCAAATTAAGATGGAAAGAACAGATTATAAATATAAAGAAGCAGATCAAAAGGAAAATGGATTTTTAGACATATTTAATATGGTAATAACCTTATAGAATATTATGGAGGTGAGATATACTTAATGATGCGTGTCTTAAAATTAGATTATAAATTGACTCAAAAAAAAAAAAAAGCAGCAATTTCTGAGATTCAGTGACCTTACACTTCGCCTCTGTCACACCCTAATTTCTCATATGTTTCTAGTCAGATCCACATTGCCACAATTTTCAAGTGTTGGATTAAAATAAGCCTGTCACTAACAGGACACTCATCGCTCTACCTAAGGGGCCACCTATAGCATGGAGACTTGGCAGTGCTAAGCTGGTGTTTAACAGTCAGTGGGGGAGGTGGTTGCCTCTCTGTTCCCATAGCAGATTTGTATGCCCCTGATCTGGATTTGGGGAGAAAGGGAGCTAGCCTACCATATAGCCCATGTGAAAAGATCATGTCAAAACCATCAAAAGAATGCTTAGCTCCAGCTTAATGTAGTTTAACCTATGTATCTAAATGCTAAGGCCTTGGGAATTCAACATAAAGGATAAAGGGGTAAAAAGGATCAATATACAAAAACTTAGGTGAAGCATAGGATTTTTTAAAGGGAAGGATTAGAAAGAAATAATTACCCGCGTCAAATAGCCTCTAAGTCTTCTCTAGGGAGGTGCCTGGTGGATAAAGCTAGACCTCCCCGCCCCTTTTCCTCATTTTACAGGTTAGAAAAGAGAGACTCGGGTAACCTTCCTCGAAGCCCGTGAGTGCCAGAACCTTCCGTCCCTTCCTAGCTGCCCTCTCTCTCTCTCCCACTTCTTTCTCCCATCTACCCTCTCTCCTGTGCACTCAGGCATTGTGTACCTTATAAACCACATAAAAATGTGAAGGAATTGTAAAGTCTTGTCAACAAGGAGCTAATGACATTGGAAGTGGGAGTCACTCTTGCTGTCTCCCAGGTGTGCGTCATGAACATCGTGGATGCTCAGCGGTATTAACGTCAGCAAACTCAAGAGCATGAGTTCATAAACTAGGCACAGTGAGTCATCAGCCAGAGCACATGATGACGTGAAACAACCGCGGCAGGCTCCTGTCATGTGTCTAGTGTGAATATGCTTTCACGAGAACTTGTGCCGCTGTGCTATCATTATCGTGCTTACGATGAAGTCTCTGCATTTGGTGACGACGTGATGAGAAAAGTGAGGTGAATGAAATATAGGTTGGGATGTAGCGCTGGACCACCTGAGGACAAGCACAATTGTAATGACCAGCATTAGGCCAAAAATAGCAGGGAGTGTACGCTCAGGGGATGCCGTGGCCAAAGAGTCTGAGGAAGATGGAGCAAGACTTAACCATTCTATTAAGAAGGGCATACAGCTTAAAATGCTTGAGTTATTCTGGAATTTTCCATGTTTTGAAATCCTTTGACCGTGTGTAAATGCCATCACAGAGAGTCACCTAGGGTGAGGCTATCTGCATCACGTCAGAGTTCTGGTTGCTTTCCCTTGGTGCCTGATTCACTGAGGGTGGGGAAAAAAAAACATGAGACCTGAGGAACATGGGAAGAAAGCAAGAACATACCCACGTGATAGCAGCGGGGTCAGCATAGCCCCTACTTAGCATGGAGTTTAGCTCACCATGAAAGATTAGCATGACTTTACTGATGTGTATTTTTAAAAATCAGAAATAATTGCATTGTCTAGAAATGCCACTGCGATGCCATAGCATCAACAAATGCCTTCTTCAGCCCTTCTCTAAGACTTGACAATATTATTGCTATTACCAGACTACACTTTATCTCTCAAATCAACTGCTGGCAAAAGGAATAACGTCTCTCCAAACCCACCAGTGCAGACAGCCATCTCTTGGGAAATATAACCACGAGCCAAAGCCTTTCTTTACAGAAGACCATAAGGAAATAGATGAGCAAATGAACACTTAATAGAAAAATCTTGGTATGAATAGGGAGAGATGAAAATCATTTTAATGTTTTAGCCACCTTCAGCACTTAATTTTCCTACAGTGAATAAAATAAAATAATAAAATATCTCTATTAGTTTTCACACATGCATAAAGCTGAATGGTTTTGAGTATATGCTATTACAATTATCTCAACTTCAAGAACACTTTTCTCTCTAGAATTTTCAAGCCTCACTTTGTATAAAAATGAGGTGAATTTTGAGCATCCTGATAGGCTCCCGTATCATAACCCTTCACAATGGACTAAAAGTCGGGGCACAAATTCCAATAATAGGATCATACTCTAAGCTCTTCATTGCAAAGATTATTGGGAAAAATAATAAAAAGTTACGGTCATGCCTTGCTTCACGCTTTAGACAATAAAAGAGACAAGTTTATACAAATCCTATTTCCACCAGACATGCACTGTGTCGCTTCTAAAGTTAATTTATCAAGCATGAGATGTGGCTTTATAGAAATGAAGCCAATGTTGATTCAGACCTGGGAAGGCAAAGACTAGAAGGGACCCTACCATGTCCAGAGTTAAGCTCAAAGCAGGACAAGAGGGAAGAAGAAAGAGAAGCTGGAGTCTTAGCTATCGCCTGGCACAGTCCCGTATCCCCATCCGCCAGGCAATTCAGACAGCACCAGCCCCTTTGGTTATAAGTCAGGCTCACTCCACTGCAGAACACATCGGAGTACTGTCCACTTCTGTTGATTAATGGAGCACCCTCTCAAACACTAAGCCCCATGCGGGATGCAACTAAAACGTATAGAAGCTGAGACACTACACAGCAGGTCTGCCTTGCTCCCTTGTGTAGATACGGGACACAGAGAAAACACAGTGGTCGTAAACTCCCAAGATAAGTTGGGAATATAGCACGGAGTGAGAGGTACTTCATTTTCCATCTGTTTGAGAATCATATTCCCGCCACAGTGACAAAAGTCCGGAGAAAGCATATAAGGAAGCATGTTGATGTCTTTGTGACTTCAGGGGTCTCACATCACAGGCACTTGGTCCTGCTTGCTTGGGCAGGATTGTTAATGGTGTAAGGGCATCAGAGCAGAACCGCCCACCCTTTGGCAGCTAGGAAGCAAAAACAGAGAGAAGGAGGGGGGTCACAGTCTCCAGATTCCTCTTAGGTGCCTATACCCAACGTCCTAACTTTATCCCACTGAGTGTCACCTCTCAGTGACTACAGATGATACAGTCCTTTAACACATTGAACTTTGAGAGCATTAGAAATCAAACATTGTGTGTGTGTGTGTGTGTGTTTATTTTTGTTTGTTTTTTAAAGAAAGAGGAAAAAGAACATAAATTGGGTGTGTAGGGGGAAATGGGAAAATCTTGGAGGAAGTGGAGAAAGAAAAACATGATCAATATATATGAGTTTTTAAAGAAAAAAAGATACAAAGCATAATGATATCCCCCCAGAGTTTGCTTATTTATTGTTCTTCTTCTTCTTTTCAATTAATTAAACATTTTCTATTTTTTAGATATATATTTATATTATTACACATAAATACAATAAACTACCTATAGCAAGACTAACCGTGACACAATCAGGAATTATATAAATGTTACATTCTTAGTGTTTTGGCTACTTGTATTTGACAGCCATCTTATGCCTATCTGAATAATATTTTCTTCGGTCACTTAAAATTAATGTTTTACCAAAAATCTCATAGACCACAAGACTGAAATCAGACCTCCCATAGTTATGCAGCCATTTTTTCCCAGTTGAAACATCCCTTCCTACAAAAGGGTTTGTTAGCACTCAGGAAGTAAATGGAAGTTACAAGGCTCAAGAAATAAATAAAACCTCACAAATATCGAGAAGTTCCTGAAATGTGCAAGATTTACAAGGCCCCTTTTCAAGGTGATATAAGCAGCAACAGAGAACAGTCCTCGGCGTGCCAAATAGAGTTGCCCCAGAGCTCCCGATGCAGATGTCACGTGTGTGGGAGTGAGCATAGCAGTGCGGAGGCTGCCGTTGAGTCAACCACGCTTCTGTACCATTAAGTGACCCCAATAAACACCCCACTAGTTTACTAACTTATATGTGGGCAGAATAACGTCTTTGGCCTGTCATTGATTTCCTACCTGGGTGGGCTGATATTTGTTCATGCCGCTCCATGAAAGCTCACACGTGTTTTCATTATCGTACAAATTCCACCATAAAAGCTACAGTTGCAAGCATCTGACATGCCAAGATAGTGACTCATCATCCATGGAGGGAAATTCCAGCCTGTTGAAGTCCAGGGGATGCTTGCTCATCTCGCCCCAGTAACTTCACTTACAACTCAAATGCTTACAGCTATTTCATATGGGATGACAGAGTTTCATTCTTGCTGTCTCTAAACAAGCCGGTCTCCCCTCCTTGTCACTGGCTCTTGCAGACTGATTTCTGGTTCCAACAGAGACATTGCCTCCTTACTCTCATACCTAAAAACAGTCAAGATGCAGTGCCACAAATTTTAAATTTCTAACTGCTTACTTCTTTAAAAAAGTGAAATCAACAGAACTTTTACCAGCAAGCCAGCAGACATTTTACACTCTGAGTATTGCTAAAAATATGTGCCTGTGCTAAAAGTGAACATTTATTTCCAAATCCATAGCGTCCATGTGAAGGTAAGGCCTTTAAAGAAAGGATTCTAAGTCCTAAATGGAAGGGGAGATATTTAACTTAACCAGTTATTTTTAAGCTGCCATGCTACAAATTTTAGCATACCCCCAAAGAGACAGGCATCACCTAGATAGTTACAATAGCCTCCCCTCTCTTCTTCAGTTGCCTCTGGATTACTCTCCGACACCAGTGGGAACTGCCCACACTGATGAGAAAACATCCTCCTGCAATGCAAACCTGCTATGTTAACTCTACATTCAAAATCCTCCATGGCTTATGACGTGCTCCTGGGATAGCAGCCCAAAGCATCAGCCGTCATGGGGGACTGCTTCTCTCTTTGGCATCTTCTATTCCTTCCCTGATCCTTAGTGATCTGGGAACATGCTATTTTCAGTTCCTCGAAAATGCCGTTCTCCATCTTACCATGGGCCTTTGCGAAGGCACCATACTCAGTCGATGTACTCAAAACATCTCTCCCAGCATCCCTCCGAGTTCATACACACGCTGATCTCCAGCTAACTGGATCTCAGATCATGCGTCACTCTTTCAGGGTGCAACAGTTTTTCTCAAACTGTCTATGTCAGCTCTGTTTGTCACGTGCTCACAGAATTGTGGTCCTCTTTACCAACTTCTGCTCATCTTCTTCTTGTGAGCGCTGCAGAAAAAGAAGCTGCCTCCTCCACTGGGGCGATCATTGCAACTTCATCATTGATCACACTGACTAGTGCAAAGCAGATACTCTTCAGTGTTTGATGAGTGAATTTATTCGTAAATAGAACTTGTATTCTTTTATACAGTTTCACCACGTCAGAGGCTAGTGATAGAAAAGACCAAGCAGAAATTTAGACAACAATCAGCTATGGACGAAGGCAATTGTTGAATACAGGACACAAAATGCTACAACATGTTTCTGTGATGCTAGTATTTCTTTTAGGTAGAATACCAGAAACTGAAGGGAGAGAGGTGCATGGACAGAGTTGGAAATGGAGCTGCTACAGACGAAAGTGGCTTTTATTTGCACTGGCATCACTGACTACATTGTAATATATGTTTAGGTATTCATTCTCATATTTGAAAATGTGCTTCAGATCTGTTATTTCCCACTTCATCCTTTCTTCTTAGTGATAAAGTGACCTGGCAGGGTAGATAAAATCCATATCGCTTTACGACTGGTCAGAAAACTTCCAGGAGAGACTCCCCTAAGAGCTAAAATGGAAAACCAGGAATACAATCATGTCCCCAATCACTGGGTTCCTTCATTCCTCACACTGTGCTAACACACTGGCTGTCTCATCTGATAAAATATAAAAACTATTGCCATCAAGTCAAAACAAGAGTGTTAATACGTTTCTACATTGTGCAGAGCTGGGGAGATTGCTCAGCAGCTAAGAGCACCGGCTGCCCTTGCAGAGGACCTAGGTTCAGATCCCAGCATCTACGTGTGACTCACAATTGTCTATAGGTCCCATTCTTCCACACAGACATTCAGGTAGACACACACTCACAGATATAAAGTAAGTTCCTACATTGAAATTTAGACTTGATACCCTATCAGCATATACAGGGGAAGAGGTTCCCCTCAGTCACAGTCATAGGGGAGGGGAGTAAGGGGAAAATGGGAGGGAGGGAGGAATGGGAGGATACATGGGATGGGATAACAACTGAGATGTAATGTGAATAAACTAATAAAATATATTTTTTTAAAAATAAATTTCTCAGAATGAAATTTTATGCCACGAAAAGCCTTTCAACATTGATGGCAGAGCTACTGGTATATATCATTTATTTGTTTGCCCCTGAATCCTATTCTTCCAGTCAATTCTCACTTCTTGCTGTAGTTAGGTCCTATAAAATCACTGTAAAGACTGAATTAGCAAATATTGAACCGTTGCTTCTAGGGGAAACACAGAATTAGGATCCTATGGACCCCTGCTTGAGTTTCTATCAGCTAATCAACGCATAGTCTATTTTATGTGTGCTTCTACTAATGGCATATCTCACAGTGAATTCATGACCAGCCACACTGTTAACTCATGCCTGAATGAGTGCATCTTATACACATATTTTCTCTATGAAATATACTGGCATTTATGAACACTAGCCAGCACTTTGATATGAAGTGTGGCATCCTATTAAACAGAAAGAAAAAAAAATACCACCAAAGAAAGCAGGGACTTGTGAGGAGCACAGCCCTAGACAGGCTATACAGAGGGCATTATTTACATTTTGAGAGCTAAGGCAAGAATATAGAACACTGCCTTGTTTGACCCCTCTGAGGTTATGCATATCCAGAGATCTAGCCTTTTGGCATTCTACAAAATATGATGAAAGCTAGGAGTATGGCTTAGGAAATCAGAATCCGAACACACTTGAGAAGGCAGAAAAATTCTCTTCTATGAAACCAGAAAGTAGAAGCCTAAAATTCACTAAAATACATAACCAATGGGTGGGTGGGGAAATTAAAGGAAGAAAAGGCAGAGGGAAAAAATGAGGACTCTCAACCTATATATCCCTGGGATAAATATTTAACAAGTCGAAATGCAGTGCCATCAGGTACATACATATGAAGAAACATCTTGGAAGACAAGATAGATCCCCTGGGAATGGCAAGGAAGAGAATTAGTAGAAGAGGAAGCATCCCAAATCGCATGAGCTGTGGTGTCAAGAATCTCGAATGGGAGACGTCGGAGGTCAGACTGGCAGAATAGGCAGAGTTTGGAGCTGAAGAAGGAGAGAATAAGGTGTGAAGACACAGGGGACTTAGAATTTCGGCCTCTAGGTGACAGGCATTAAGCCACCGTGTATCTGGGACTTCAGAAAAACAACGATATTAAGAAAGTTGAGCCAGAGACTCGAAGTACATACTGCCCTCTCAGAGCACACAAGTTCATTTCCCAGCACCTACGGGGCAACTCCCAACTGTATGTAACTCCAGTGCCAGGGTAATGCAAGACCTCTGGGCTTCACAGGTACATGCACTCACATGTACACGCACATAAAGACATGCATGCATGTACACGTACATGAAGGCACACACAATTAAATATAATAAAGGTTAAAATTACAAAAGAAAGCTGACCTATCTCAGACTGGAGGAGATGGGCTGAGACCAGGGGCTAGTTATCAGGAACACCGGCTCAGAAAGGACCTAGCCCAGAAAACAGTCATTCCGAATAACAAGAGAAGAGACATGCATTGATGATGGTCGCCAATTCACAGGCTGTAACCGGATTTAAGGAAAGAGTGAGTAAGAGGGAAGAGTGGGCTGGGCAAAAGAGCCTGGGGCTATGACATGGCGCCTGCTGTAACAAAGTGTCACATCCTGCGGGTTCATGAGGAAAGTAAAACCTTTCCTAGACTTCTGAAGGCCAGAGGCTGACCATCAAGGCTCCAGCACATTTAGTGTCTGCTGAACGCTCAATTCCTATGTCATAAAATGGTTCTTCTCACAGCCCCCTCATGCTACAAGGGATGAGGCAGCTATCAGGGGCCTCTTTCTAAAAAGGCCACCAATACCATGCAGGGGCCCTCTGAACTAATGGCTTTATCAACTCCCTATCAGTTTATTTATCAGTTATTGCTTTTGACACAGTCTGCTAAAATCTACTTATTTACCAAAAATAAATAAATAGGTAAACAAAATAAAATAAAATAAATCCCTAGCCCAACACAGCTTTCTCAGCTGTCATAGTTTCATCTTTTCACAGAGGACATGCGCCCAGACCTGAAGGCATATATGGTGTGGAAACCCACGGACTTTACTGTCCTTTCCTTATTTATTTATTTATTATAATTTATTCATATTATATCCAATTGTTATCCCTTGCTCTTATCTTCTATTTCTCACCCTCCCCCCATCCTCCCCCCATTCCCCTTCCCTAGATGTCTGTATCCTCTTCCTGCATCCCCTTCCTCTGTGACTCCACAAGGCTGCCCCACTAAGGGGCAGTGATCACAGGTACCACAGTCCATGTCAGAGGCAGTCTTCTTTCTTCACCCTCCCCCAACACAAGGACTTGGTTTAGGGACCAAATCCCCATTTTCTATACCTATCCCCAAACTCTCAGACCATCAGAGACCACCAAACCTGCTAACACCAGAGACATCACAATGGGAAATGGTCAGAATAAGAACACAAGCAACAATTCCCAAGGCAATTTTAGACCGCCAGAAACTAGCAGTCCTACCACAGCCAGCCCAGGAGATGCTATGACATCTAATGCACAAGAGAAAGATTTCAAATCTGAGGTTATGAAAATGACAGAGTCCTTAAAGGAGAAAAATAAATCTCTCAAGTAGAACAGTAATATACAAAGAAAGAGGTGAAAGAATTGAACAAATCTCATAAAAAATTAATAAAAGATAGGAAAACTACAATTAAGCAGCAGAAGGAAATGAATAAAAGGATTCAAGACCTAAAAATGTAGATGGAAGCAATGAATAAAAAGTCTGAGACAATCCTGGAAGTGGAAAATCTAGGGACGAGGACAGGAGCTACATTACCCAAGCATCAACAACAGGATACAAGAGATGGAAAAGAGAATCTCAGAAGATATGATTGAAGAAATTGATACAACTGTCAAAGAAAATGTTAAATCTTAAAAGCTTCTGAAAAAGAACATCCAAGAAATATGGAACACTATGAAAAGACCAAATATAAGAATAATAGGAATAAAAGCTCCAAGGCCCCAAAAATATTTTCAACAAAATCATAGAAGAAAACTTTCTTAATCAAATCCAAAACTCCTAATAGATTGAGCAAGCAAAGAAAGTCCTCCTACCACATAATAATCAAAATACTAAACATATATAACAAAGGAAAATATTAAAAGCTGTAAGAGAAAAAGCCTGTCACATATAAAGGCAAACCTATCAAAATTACACATGACTTCTCAACAGAGACTATGAAAGCCAGAGGGTCTGGACAGATGTCATGAAGACATTAAAAGACCACAGATGTCAACCCAGACTCATATCCCGAGCAAAACTTTCAATCACCATAGACAGAGAAAACAAGATATTCCATGACAAAGCCAAGTTTAAACAGTACCTAGCCACAAATCCAGACCTACAGAAGATACTAGAAGGAAAACTTCATCCCAAGGAGTCTAACTTTACCCAGGTAAACAAAGGAAATAAATAACTTCACATCCACAAAACCAAAAGAAAAGAAGCACACACATACACACACATTCTACTACCACCAACATCAAAAAACAAGAACCAACAACCACTGGTCATTAATATCTCTCAACATCAATGGCCTCAATTTCCCAATAAAAAGATGCAGGCTAACAGAATGGATACAAAAACAAGACCCAACATTCTGCGGCATACAAGGAAGGAACACAACTCAGCAATAAAGATAGACATTTCCTGAGAGTAAAGGGTTGTAAAAAAAAGTATTCCAAGCAAACAGGCCCAAGAGGCAAGCTGGAGCAGCCATTCTAGTATCTAATAAAATAGACCACTAAGATTGTTGCTGAGAAGCTGCAGGCTGCACATAGTGTGGCCACAGCGGGTAAAGAGTGGCTTGAGTCCTGGGCAGCGAGACTTAGAATGGCTCAAATGCCATCGTGCTGCTCTGACCATCATGTGGTATTATCAGATGTTTTTCTAGAATCTTCTATTATAGATCAACCAAAAGTAACACGGAAAGCAAGACCTTGAATGGGCGTGGGGTGCTGCATGCTCTGTTGTACTTTACTTTAGGTATATCTGTCTATATTGCATGCTCTGTTGTAGTTTAGGTATATCTGTCTATATTGCATGCTCTGTTGTAGTTTAGGTATATCTGTCTATATTGCACGCTCTGTTGTAGTTTAGATATATCTGTCTACATTACACACGTGCTATTTTGTACCCTTTGATCTACCCCCCCCAAAGTAAGAACTACATCTTTCTCCTTTTGACTACATTCTTTTTAGATGAGTTTATTGAATAATTAAGTGATCCATAAAATTTTCACTAAATTGCTCCTACTAAATTAGTTTTATCTTGTTTGTTTGTTTGGTTGGTTGGTTGGTTGGTTGGGATTAGGGATTATGGTTCAGAGCATAATACACTTGACCTGAAATTCTGAGGACAGGAGACTGAGTACCCAGAACTCAAACAAAAGCCAGACAAGAGTGATGGCCGTTAATAACCTCAGACTCAGGATGTAGAGCCAGAATCCTAGGGGCAAGCAGGTTAGCTAGACTAGCTAGATCAGCAAGCTCCTGGCTCAGTGAGACACCTTGTCACAGTAAGGATGGTGGAAGCAATTAAGGAAGATATCTGCTATGATTTTGAGCCTCCACATATATGCACACATACAGTATAAACACACACACACAAACACACACACACACACACACACACACTCACTGCAAGCCATGTATACATACAATGCAGTAAAAGAAAAAGGCTAATTGCAGCAAGTTTTAAGAATGTTAAGAGGGTATAGAATGGCTGGTATTTCCCTCTTCCTATTATAGGCTCTAAGCCCAACTGGAGTTTTCACCAGCCTTAGGCCTGTGGGCCCACACTAATTTGGAGGACTGTTTGACACAATCTGCTTTGTTTGCAAAAGTCTATGAAATTGTTTTAATTAATTATTCTTTATAACTACCATCTTTTCTGGGAATTAATATTGCCTTAGAATATTCATGAAAAATACATTTATTAAGCATAAATGTAATGGCAATCTGTCAGAAACTATACAGCACATCATTCTTGTGAACATTAAATTCTGTTAATTACAGCCCATGGACTCTACCACTCTTGGAACTGTGGCCAGCTTATTACTCAAATAACTCATATTTTGATTCAGGTTTGTATCCATATAGAATTTCTCCATACTTGTTCTATGATTAATTAATACAAATATAACACATACTAATTTGGAAGTGGCTGAACTATATGCTTAAATACCTCAAGTTTTAAAATGCAAATGACAGACAAATACGTGACAGTCAAGGCAGACCAGAGACTAGTTTACAATTTAAAAGCTATGAAAGCCAACCAACTGGTTGTTTATATGAGAACTGGTGGCAACTCCACTGTGGAGACTCAATAGCTCTAAGATTGGGAGGCTGAGGCCACAGCAGATACAGATGGCCAGCAGTCAGGAGACCCTGCACAGGCCAGTCAAATTCATCTGTTCAACATCTGTGTGGTGTATGCAAGGTTCTGTGTTTGATCCCCAATGAGAAAACAGACAGGCAGACCTGAACATACACACACACACACACACACGAGAGAGAGAGAGAGAGAGAGAGAGAGAGAGAGAGAGAGAGAGAGAGACAGAGAGAGAGACAGACAGAGAGAGACAGACAGAGAGAGACAGAGAGAGAATATGAATAATCACTTTTAAATGGCCATGAAACACAAAACAGAGGAGACAGGCTATAAAAACCCCCTGTCAGAGAATCATCCAAAGTTCCCTGCCAATGGTTGGTCCACAATAAATAGGTAAAGAAATCAGGGTAACTGCAGAGATCCCACGGGTCTGTGTTTACCAGTATGCTTTCCCCAGATGTGCAAGAAGATAACACAATGTAAACTTTAAAAGTCCGTGTAAAACATCAGTGTCCCCAGCCAGATCCTGCTCGCTCTACATGGATTTTTAGCTGTATTTAATTCTTTACAAATTTGAACAACCGTTTTGATTTCTAAATGAAAAAAAAAAAGTATTGAATCAATATACAGAGACATGATAAACAGATCTGTGGGAGGAATGATTGCCACGCAGAATAGCCTGGTGGTTCAGCCATCTAGTCCTTTGTGTAGAGAAAAGGATTAAATTATTAATTTCGCAGGTGTGGATTATTTGCTTTGAAGATCATCCATGCTTAATTTAAAAATCAGAACCATTCAACACACTGCTGATTATCCTTGCACAGTGTCGAGTTTGTACTGAGAAGCACAAACTGATCATAGTCTTAGACAAACATAATAATAAGAGTGTTATGAAAGGATGGTTTTCACAAGTCAGGGGTGCATCCCAAAGCTATATATTAATGTATTAGCTATGCCAGGGCTCCTTTTCTTCACAGGAGGCTGTCAAGAACTATATTCATTTGAAAGAGAGGCAATGGCTTTAAAATAAACGCATTAAAAAAACATAATCAACTCATAACTACTTCACAAGCATTAATATTTGGTCTACCACAATGTGAGGTGCTGTAATGGACAAGATAGATAAATAATGAATAAATAAATAAATAAATGCCATACATGTCTTCAGATAACTTAGAATGATATTGAACAAAAGATCTCACAGCACACTGTAAGACTGAGGATGAGTAATTAAATTAATCTTACAGGTTACAAACTGTATTTTTGTAGAAAGTCATAGTACTGTAAGCTGGCTCAACTAGAGACATTTCTTTGGCGGATGTAACTCAAAGAATTGCCCAGAAGAATCTTCTATCCTTTGCATGCATGAGATCATCTATCATGCCACATGAGCATTGGTTGATGGTTTCAATTTAACTGAAAATAATATAGGGTTTGTAAAAAAAAAAAAAAAAAAAAAAAAAAAAAAATATAAGTGAGGAAACCTTGAAACAGAGAGAGGGAGAGGGACAGGGACATGGAGAGGGAGAGAGAGAGAAAGAGAGAGAGAAGCGGGGGGGGGGGGGCGTGAAAATTTGACTTGGTGAATTATAATGAGATAGTTGTGGGGAGAAAAATGCTCTGTCAGATGGGACAAGATTAAGTTGTAGACAGCCCTGAGCAATGATGGCATAGGCTGGCCTATGTTCATAGGAAATTAGCAAACATCAGTGGGTATCATTGAATTACAAAATGAGAAACTGGCTTTGACTTAGGATTAAGACAATAGGAAAACTGACTACACTTTAGGCTGAGAGTAAAACAACAACTTTATATACCAGAAAAATAAATGATAACAGTAAGAGAAATAAATCACTAGAAAGAAGAATGTTTTAAAGGCCAATTTGATGAGTATCATAGTTAGTTACCAAAGAGAGAAGAGGGAAGCTTTGGCCCCATAGAAACAGAGAGAATGAAAGAACAGGGAGAGAGTCAAGGGCCTGTAGTAAATTCAGGCTGTGGGTGGATTACTTAGTGACACTCAGAGGTGTCCACCCTATGGAATCACAATATGACTGCCACATGCAAATATGTTGGGTTGTACCTATAGCTAGCCTGCAATGCATACAACCATGGACACAGGCTGAATATGTTTAAATAGATGATGAATTCACCTAGTGTTGCTTCCCCAGCTAGTCTTCCCCCAGAAGCTCAAGGAGCCTCGCAGCATCTCTCTGGACCCTAACAGAACTTGACCACATCAAGAACCCTTTCTGACTGCGTCATTTCTTATGGGATACAAAGCTTCCATAGCAAGTAATGTTCAATATAGAGCAAGCTTTGAGATAACAAGGACAGTGCCTGTCTTATTGAACATTAATACCCAGCTCTATACAGAATCCCAAATAAAACTGACAAACCCATCAAAGGATAGAAGGCCAAAGTGTTCACAGATGCAGTATTTGCAACAGTCACGTTATAGATCAACGTAATGTCGGCCATCAAGTGAATGCATTTTACTATTATTCATTTCTACACATAAGCACATCTACACCATACACACACAGAGAGAGACAGAAGCAGAGACAGAGAGACAGAAGCAGAGACAGAGAGTGAGAGCAGGAGCATGCGCACTTCATGAGCTATAGTTTGGGCGTGGCTTGAGTATCCCTCAATATCCATCATTGTCTGATTTCCTGGGTGGTATTGTTCTGGGAAGTAGGAGAGGCAAAGCCTAAAGGCAGCTTTTCAGGTAACAACTTAGAGACATGAGGTGTTTCTTCTTCAATCCCTTTGATAGCTCTCTTGACAAGGTTGTTATTCAAGAAGTAAGCCAGGCCCAGGCTCAGCGCCTTTCTCTCTGGTTTGGGTTCCTAACATGAAGCGCCTGCTCTACACATGCTCCAGTCATTGCCTCCACCACAAAGTGCACATTTCCTAACAGAACCAAGTCACATCGGTAGCCACATTCTTGCACCTTCAAAACTATAAGCTTAACACACTTTTGTTGCTTCTTAAGTAGCCTAGCTCAGGTTTTTAAAATACTGATATTTGTATGCATAGTGTTATTTAACCATAAAAAGAAATATTGGATCTTGTTTTTTGTGGTTGAGGAGAAATGTTTTGTTTGTTCATTTGTTCGTTTGTTTGTTTGGTTGGTTGGTTGGTTAGCTGGTTGGCTGATTGTTTTGTTGTTTGGTTAGTTGGTTGTTTGGTTGGCTGGCTGGCTGGTTGTTTGGTTGGTTGGCTGGTTATTTGGTTGGTTGGCTGATTGTTTGGTTGGTTGGCTGGTTGTTTGGTTGGCTGGTTGGCTGGTTGTTTAGTTGGTTGGTTGGTTGGTTGGTTGGTTGGTTGGCTGGCTGGCTGGTTGTTTGGTTGGTTGGCTGGTTATTTGGTTGGTTGGCTGATTGTTTGGTTGGTTGGCTGGTTGTTTGGTTGGCTGGTTGGCTGGTTGTTTAGTTGGTTGGTTGGTTGGTTGGTTGGTTGGCTGGTAGGCTGGTAGGCTGGTAGGCTGGTTGGCTGGTTGTTTGGGTGGCTGGTTGTTTGGTTGACTATCTTTGGTTTTTGTAGATATGAGGGAGAGAACAGCCTGGTCTTGAGACTGAACATAGACCAGGGCTAGAAATAGAGTGTCAGGTGAGAGAGAAAGAGAAGGGAGATGAGAACCAAGAAGACAAAGAGAACCAAGATGTCAGTAACAAGAAATGCCACTCAGGTAACATGAATAAACCTGGATGACATTACACTGCAGGAAGTAAGACAGATAAAGAATGGCGACCATTGATTGCTCTCACTGCCATGTTGAATCTGAATAGTCTGAACTTACAGAAGCAGAGAACAAAACAGAGGTCATCACAGGCTGGGGCAGTCAGCGTGGAGGGGAGAGGTGCCGGCTGAGGGGTACATTCAGTTGGAAGACAAATAAAGCCTGGGCTTCTAGTGCGTATTGTGACTACATCATTGCAAACAGTCAGCCATTCCTCAATAAAGCTGAAAGGTTGACCATGATTTTCCACAAGGCAGGCTAAGGTAAGCTGAGCCATTTGAGGGGTCATGGTCTCAGGTGCACACCTTCTATGAATTGACTCAAATGTGAGCATGTGTCAGCGGAGTGGATTCGCTCAAGCTATCAGAGCTCTCACTCGATGTCCTTTGCTGCTGCTGCTCTGTTTAAAATACACAAGTTGTACTTGCTCACATGATTACTTTGACTTCCTGTCAAATCAATACTTATTCTCAAAATCAATCTTATTCCATTGTCCATAGAGGCATTTGGCCTATCTGTGCCACTCTAAATCAATAGTCCAGCTTTTTTCCTTCTATAAATCTTTTTTTCTATTCTATACAACTTGTTCCTATTTGTATTTTTTTGGGGGGTTGTTTAGATTTCATTTCTTTTATAATTTTATTTTTATATTTTTAAATTATGCATGCATGTTTGTGTGTGTGTGTGTGTGTGTGTGTGTGTGTGTGTGTGTGTGTGTGTGTGTTAATCCAGGAGGCCAGTGGCATTGGATGCCCTGCCTGGAGCTGGTATTGTCAGCAGTTATGATCAGCCTAACATGAATGCTCTGAAACAAACTTGGATGCTCTGTAGGAGCAGCATGTGTTGGTAACTGCTGAGCCATCTCTACAGCCCTGATTCCAATTTCTTATATGCAGATTAAAGCCCACCATGAACTTAGAGCCAAATCATTATATCGCTTTGTTTTTTAATTTTTCTATATGCACATGTACAAAATGAAAGCCCTGATGAGACTTGGCAGGAATCTTAGATTCCCATACAACACTAGATGAATGACTTGGACATGCTGCTTGACTCTTATAAAGTGGACATTACAATATACATTTCTTATGCACTTAATTAAATAAGAGAACTCATGCAAATTATAGGACCTGAAAAATAGCAAGAACTAAAAAATCATTCTTATTACTATAATTATCATTAGTATTTTTATTTTACTGTTGAAGATAATAACCCTGAGACTGATGATAACATTAAATATACTTACTGATAACAGTTCTTAAAAGACTAAGAGTTTCAGTAAATAAATTTTGAGAACCAGTGTGTGCCCTCTAGTTTTATAAATATTCATGGAGGAAGAGTATGTGTCCCCGTGGTGACCCAGCATCAGAGGATGAGACCTCTCCCTTACAGGATCTTCAGTCTTCCAGGCCGAGAAGTTTTTCTACCTACTTCCTCACAGTGTTGTGAAACAAGAAAAATGCTGAAAACACTTCCAAAATCCACTGTCATTTTAACATACTCCCACAAGCAATGTTATGATATTGCCATGTAAACAAGTTAGCAAAAACCAAAAATGGTATTTCAGATCCAGTTGCTGAGGCAAAGCTATTAAGAGCCTTTTGTAAATATTGACATGTACTCTTCCTTTGGACCTACAACTTCTCTATAGGGAAAAGCCTAATTTTTTATTTTGAAAGCAGTCCATGCGAGAGTTGCTTTTACCTATGTAAATCCAAAACAAGTTTCCAAAGCTCTTTCTCCTGGTATACAACAGGACTTTTGACAAAGGAGACTTCAAGTTTGGGTTAGTAAGTGTCCTAGGGTTTCTATTGTTCCAACAAAACACCACGCCCAAAAAGTGAGTTGGAGAGGCAAGGGCTTATTCGCCTTATATGTGCACATCACTGTTCATCATGGAAGGAAGTCAGGACAGGAACTCAAGCAGGGCAGGAACTTGGCTTGCTTCCTTGGCTTGCTCAGCCTGCTTTCATATAGAACCCAGGACCACCAGGCCAGGGATGGCATCACCCACAATGGGCTGGGTCCTCCCCCATAGATCACTAATTGAGAAGATGTCTTACAGAGGATCTCATGGATGCCTTTCCTCGGCTGGGGCTCCTCCCTCTCTGATGACTCAAGTTTGTGTCAAGGTAATACACAAAACTGGCCACTACAGTAAGCAAATGTGATTGCCTTCTTACTCCTCTGAACTAAGTGCAAGTAAGCAGAGACCATACTCCACTGTGAGGAGGAAGCCAGAGAACTCAGCTGAACTCTGATGCATAAGTCAAGTTACAAAGGCTCAGGGTATAACAACTTCCCACAAAAGAGAGAGAAAGAGAGACAGAGAGAGACAGAGAAAGACAGAAAGAGAGAGAGAGAAAAGCACCTCTGACTGGGTCCAGCCGTGAGATGCAGTCAGTAAGACTTTAATTCCAGGAGACCAAGAAGCATTGCTGGAAAGAAACAACCCTCCCAACTGTTTCAACTTAGCAGGAAATGGGACCCTTCGGTAGTCCATGAAAAGCAGAACAGCCCTTGTAATACATTTTCTCAATCAAGGACAATACAGTCCTGCTAACACGGATGGAGGAAAGCTTACTGGATCCACTAGACAAAGAACTACAGACAACTAGGAAGTACCAAGAGCAGGAAGATGGGGAACGGAGTTGTCCCCAGGGACAGGCACCGACTGGCTAGTCCTAAAATCATGTACAAACAAATAGCATCCTACAGACTGAGAAGGCTGTATTTATATATTAGAATATATATTTGTATTTATATATTAGAAACAAATGAGATAATTGTGTGTACGCGCGTACAAGTGTGTGTGTGTGTGTGTGTGTGTGTGTGTGGTGTGTAAAACAACAATTAAAGAAAAGGAGGCCATGAGTTTCAGAGTAAAGAGGGGGTACACATGGAAGGGTTGGGAAAGAAAAAGGAACGGGGAAATGATAGAATTTTATTTTCATTTCAAGGAACAGAAAGAAGTAAGATAAAATATACTGTGCCTTAGTTAAGCCCTAGTGGCAGGTTTATTTTCCTCACTTAGCTTAGAGCCTAAGATACGATTATCCAATTTTTCAGTACCATCTGCTTTTATGGGCGGAGTCAAACCACTTGCTTGGTGGAAGCCCAGATTATTGCTGCTCACTCAGAGTTCCACAGTTACCAAATGGCCTGACTTCATGAGCTCCAAAACCACATAATTAAAGAAACTAAATGATTTTATCTCAAAACAACTGAAGATGAAATAAGTAAATACATCTAAGCACAAATGCTGGATTATATTATTATCAAAAGAACCTTGAAAATACAGACACAAAGAGAAGCTGTTACCTTCCAAGGTCCTCCTGCACTGCTAATTTGAATCTAGGGTAACACACAGTGGTATTTATAAAGAACATCTGACTTGCCAGGTCCCTGGACTATATTTTCTATATCAAGTAAAATACTAACACTCAACATTCATTCAAGGTCAAGTATAGTTAGCATATTAAACATTTCTAGTGATTCAGTGGCACTTGTTAATTGGCTTTAATGTCATTAAGATATATTAATAAGCAATAAAGACAAATAATTCAGAAATGAAATAAGTTCTATATACACATGGTGACCCTGTCACAGGCGCAGAGACAGATATTCTTGGAGAAATTATGGCAAGGCAGTAAATGTGTTTGTTTTACTGACAAACAATCTGATCTGCTGGGGAAGAAAGTAAATTGATTCATCGTCTTAATTTTTTGCACATCTACCCATAAACTCTTCCAGACATCAGGATATAATAGAAATAAAGAAGAGTCCAATCCCTATGGTGGGTGCCAATGGAGACAGGTAATGAAAATAAAACAAGGACAATATCGTGACAAGCTACAATAAAGGAAATGAACAGTCCACTAGGAGTAACTGATGAGCGCACAGAAGAGAAGTTTGCAGGCTATCCAGTCAGCGCCTACTGAGAGGATCTCATCGGTCTTATGGCTTGAATGAAAATAGAAAATATAAGAACTGGGAGAAGAAAGGTGCACCTGGCAGAAGAAGGAGGCAATGTGCAGATGCTGAGATGTGAGTTTTCTATGAGAAAGAACAGGTGTGGTGTGGGATACTCTAGCACAATGCGTGAGGAGCAGCCTGGTGTGTGGCGGTAAAAACATGCTTCCCAGGGCACAGCTACTACGACTCGTGTGACATGGGAGGCCTAAAAGTCATAAAATGTATGAAATTCCTTAGAATCTGGCTGATACAAAAAAAAAAAAAAAAAAAAAAAACCCTCATGGCAGACCATCTGGGCTAGAGAGTCAGCTGCTAGAAAATGATTATGCAGTTTTAGAGTGGGATGGGGCTTTTTCTGTTTTGTATTTCATCTGATATTTTCCAGGTACTGGTCATGAAGCACAGAGAAAGGAGAGAGGCGTTGATGAGGAGGGCCATCAGAACCCTTTTTCCCCCGTCTGAAGTCTTGTGACCTTTCTAAGATGGCTGACCGCTCGCAGTTCTTTCCACCCAGGCACTAATGGCTTTCTCACAGTTTTTGGTCTATGACGCACATCTAACGGCTAGAGAAAGCTCTGCTTCCCAGATGAAGTGAAGAGGACAATGTGCCTTCTCCCAAGACGGAGGAGCAGAAGGTCCTACATCCTTGCTCCTGCTCAGACCTTTAGAAGAAATTGGGGAACAAAGCAATGCAGGTGCTGTTGAAGGGGCGTGGCAGGAAAATTCAGCCATATGAAATCTTCTGGGAAAAACAGCCTGAAGCAGGGAAATTAACAGGGAAATGCGAAAAGACTTGAAGTTTGCCAACTACACACACAAGGAAAAACCACAAAACACAAAATAGAACCTAAAATTTCTAATAATAAATAACTGTATGAAATTCTATTTCCAATGTAGTTGATGACATTTTCAATTCAATTATAACCAATCAATTATAATCAAATAAAAATTGTACAGAGATAGAAATGATAATCACGTAAGGATGCTTGATCGAGTACCAAGCCATTTATGGCTGTTTTCTTTGCTGACAAAGATTAGACTGGACTACACATGGCACTTTTCTGCTTGTGTGCAGAAAATCAAACCAAATGGCTCTGTAATCCTCTTCATGTTTGGCAATCACGTGTTCCCCCTGAATAAGGGGGTGATTAGTAATGCCAGAGCCTAAAAGAGGAAGCGAGGATTTAAATTAACAACATCAGAGCATCAGATAACTGGACCCAGGGGTTGTGGTTCTAATGTTGGTATCAGCGCATTAGGCCAGCTGCGACTTGTGTGCCTCCAGGATCATGCTGGGGAAAAGCCGGGTGCTTATTTCAGTCAAACTGATGAGAAGGGACATGAGGGAAATGGGCAGAGAATGCTCAAAGAGGAATTTGCTTAATGTTCACAGTTTTAAATAAACAGTCTTCCAGCATCTCCTTACATCACATATTGGTTAACAACATGAGCAAAAGCCTAAACAGCCCCATTTTCAAACTGACAAGGAATGCAAGGAACGCAACACAGGATTTGGAAAGCTGCAGCATCAGCAGGTGCCATGCCAATGTCAGATGTACAGCATGTATAAGCAACAATCATGATTTATTTTCTTCTCTGATTTATCTTAGTAAAAATAGTACTCATCCCAAATGCTTTTTCTTTCTTTCTTTCTTTTTTTTTTTTTTTTTTTTTCCAGTCTCAGGAATCAAGTCCTTGATTCAATGAGCCTTGAGCATACAAGCCAAGCACTATATAAATAAGCAATTTTAAGGCATTTCTACTCACAGTGTACACCTTATGCCCTCTTTGTGTTGGAATATTTAAAGATCATATCCATGCAGTTTCTGGAATATGAGTGCTCGGTGGGCTTAATGATGGTTCTAGAAATAACACACATGCATCTTGCCCTACAATAACCTTTGCAGGTGTGTGAACATTATAAAAACAAAGATCTTAGGAGGTTTAATTAAATATTTCCAAGTAATGTCATCTTGGATTTCCAAGGTGGGCTCTAATGCAGTGGTATGTTTATAAAATATACACAGATGAGGTATATTAAAACATGAGACTACATGCAGGAGAAAACACAGGTGGAGTGACCGAGCAGCCACTGGCCCTTTCTTTGCCTATAGCACAGTGATGCTAGAAAATCAAGGAGAAACATTAAAAAAAAAAATATGGCCATCATCAGATTTCCTTTCAGACAGGGTTCTTTATAGCAATAATGGTTTTCTTTTCAATACCATAACAAAAAGGAGAGAGAAAGAGAGAGACAGAGAAGAATTTTCAGAGAAGAACCACAGGAAAACCCAGAAGCTATGAAGCCAAAGGAACAAAATAAAGAAGGAGGAGGAGGAGGAAAAGAAAGAAGAAGAGGAAGAGGAGGAGGAAGGTGTCAGGAGAAAGATCTGTTTTATGAATGGTGCTTTGGAAACTGGACAGCTACAAATACAAATGCAAAACAGAAATGTAATTTCTTCCTTCTCCATATATGTGTAACATAAAGCATGATCCTTACACTTTACATGGAAGTCAACTCAAAACGAAAGACCTACAACACGTGAGGCCTGAAGCCATAAAACTCACAGACCAAAGACAGCAGCGAAGCTCCATGGCGTTGTCTGCTCAAAGATATTTTGGGCGTGACACAAAAAAACACTAAGAACAAAACCAAAAACAAACCAGCAGGTCTTCACCACACTAAAATATTCCCTTTCAACAAAGCATTATTTTAATTTATTTATTTATTCATTTTACATCATGATCATAGCCATCTCCCTGTTTTCCTCCCAGTCTCACACTCCCTAGCTCTCTCCTAATACTCCCTCACCCTGTTCCTCAGAAAAGGGGAGCCCCATCTCAGCTCATGAAGTTACATCAGGACTAAGTACATCCTTCTCCCCTGTGGCCTGGCAAGGCAACCTGGCCAGGGGAAATGATCAAAGAGCAGGCAACAGAGTCCATGTCAGACCCAAGCCCTGCTCCCCTTACTAGGGGACCCACATGAAGCCTGAGCTGCCCATTGGCTACATCTGTGTAGGGGGCCTACATACAGCCTATGCATGGTGCTTGGTTGGTGCTTCTGAAAGTCCCTCTTGCCCCTGGTTAGTTGGTTCTGTTGGTCTTTTGTGGAGCTCCTGTTAGGGCCAGGTCCTTCTACCCTTCCCCCTACGCTTCCACAAGACTCCTTATACTTTGGCCAATGTCTGCTGTCATTCTCAGCATCTCTTTTGATCTGCTTCTGGGTGGAGCCTCTCAATAGACAGCTATGCTAGGCTCCTGTCTGGGAGCATAACAGAATGGTGTCATGGGTCTCTCCATGGGTTTCAGGTTGGGTCAGGCATTGGCTGGACAGTCACTCACTCTCTGCTCCATCTTTATCCTGGAATATTTTGTAGGCAGGGTAAATTTTGGGTCGAAGTTCTTGTGGGTGGGCTGGTGTTCTCCTCCCTCCACTAGGCGTCCTGCCTAGTTAGAGTATGTCCTCTTCAGTTTCCATTTCCCCTGCTACTAGGAGTCTCAGGTAGAGTCACCCCCATGTCCTCCCAGGAGCCTCCCGTATCTTGGGTATCCAGCTTGTCACAGAGACGTTTCTGCCCCTGATTACTCTCTGTAGTTTTCCAGTCCCAGCTCTCCCCGAGTCTGATCTCCACCCTCATTCCTCTCTGTGCTCCCTCTCCTACCCTGTCCCCTCTCTTCACCCACTACCTCTGTCTATTCTATTTCCCCTTCCGAGTGAGATTTAAGAATCCTCTCTTGGATCTTCCTTGTTATTGATCTTCCTTGTGTCTGTGAATTGTAGTATGTTTATCCTGTACTATATAGCTAAAATCCACTTATGAGCGAGTACATACCATTTGTGTATTTCTGGGTCTGGGTTACCTCACCCAGGATGATCTTTTCTAGTTCCATCCATTTGCCTGCAAATTTTGAGATTTCCTTCTTTTTATCAGCTGACTAGTATTCCACTGAATAAATATACCACATTTTCTTTATCCATTGACATCTAAGTTGTTTCCAGATTTTGGCTATTTACAAAAAAGCTGCTATGAACACAGTTGAACAAGTGTCCTTGTTGTGTGAAAGAACATCTTTTGGGTGTGTGCCCAGCAGTGGTACAGCTAGGTTTTGCGGTACCATTATTCTCAATTTTCTGATAAAGCATCAGATTGATTTCCAAAGTGGTTGTACAAATTTGCATTTCCACCAGCAATGGAGAAGTGTTCTCCTTTCTCCATATCCTCACCAACATGTGCTGTCACTTTTTTATCTTAGCCATTCTGATAAGTGTAAGATAGAATCTCAGAGTCCTTTTGATTTGCAATTCCCTGATGACTAAGGACTTTAAGCATTTCTTTGATTCTCAGCCATTCAAGATTTCTCTGTTGAGAATTATCTGTTTAGTTTTGTACCCCATATTTTAATTGGATTATTTGGTTTGCTGGTGTTTAAGTTTTTGAGTTTTATATATTTTGAGTATTAGCCATTTGTCAGATGTGGAATTGGTGAAGATCTTTTCCAATTCTGTTGTCCTTTGCCTTAAAGAAGATTTTCAGCTTCAAGAGATCCAATTAAATAAATGTTGATCTTAGAGCCTGAGCTGTTAGTGTTCTGTTCAGGAAGTTGTCTCTTGTACCAGTGAGTCTAAGGTTCTTCCCTACTTTATCTTCTGATAGATTTAGTGTGTCTGATTTTATGTTGAGGTCTTTGATCCACTTGGACTTGAGTTTTTTGCAGGATGATAAATATGGATTTTTTTCTACATGAAGACATCCAGTTAGACCAGCTGATTCTTTGAGAAAATCAACATAATAGACAAACCCATAGCCAACCTAACTAAAAGGCAGAGAGACAATAAACAAATCAACAAAATCAGAAATGAAAAGGAGGACATAACAACAGACACTAAGGAAATCCAAAGATCATTAGGTCTTATTTCAAAAACATGTATTCCACAAAATTGTAAAATATAAATTAAATGGACAAATGTCTAGTTAGATTCCACCTATCAAAGTTAAATCAAGGTCAGGTAAACAAGTTAAATAGTCCTATAACCCCTAAAGAAATAGACGCAGTCTTTAAAAGTCTCTGATCCAAGAAAGAGAGAAAAAAAAAAAAAAAAAAAAAAAAAAAAACAGGGCCAGATGGTTTCAGTACAGAATTCTATCAGACTTGCATAGAAGAGCTAGTACCAATATCCCTCAAACTGTTCCACAAAACTGAAACAGAAGGAACATTGTCGAACTCATTCTATGAGGCCACAGTCACCCTGATACCTAAGCCACACAAAGACGAAAGAAAGAAAGAAAGAAAGAAAGAAAGAAAGAAAGAAAGAAAGAAAGAGACTTTCTCACACATTTCCCTTATGAATATAAATGCAAAAGTACTCACAAACCCAAGAACATATAAAAAATATCATTCGCCATGATCAAGTAGGCTTCATCCACCAACATTATCCACCATATAAACAAACAAAAAAATATGCATGATCACATCATTAGATGCTTTAAAAAAATCATTGGGCAAAGCCCACATACTTTCATGTTAAAAATATTTGAAAGATCAGGGATACAAGGCACACACCAAACATAACGAAGGCAGTATACAGAAAGCCCACAGCTTACATCAAATTAAGTGGAGAGAAGCTTAAAGCAATCCCACTGAAATCAGGGACAAGACAAGGTTGTCTACTCTCACCGTAGCTCTTCAATATAGTAGTTGAAGTTCTAGCCAGAGCAATAAGACAACTAAAGGAGATAAAGGGGCTACAAATAGGAAAAAAGAAAGCAACACATGGCTATACACAAATGATATAATAATATACATAAGTGACCCCCAGATCCCACCAGAGAACTCCAACACCTGATAAACACCTTTAACAATGTGACTAGGTACCAAATTAACTAAAAAAAAGTTATTATCCCTCCTAAATACAACCAATTTTTTTTAATGCAGTAAAATATACAAGCAGTTTCTGTAACTCAATAGCAATGACATTAAGAAACCTGTCATAAAAGGGGCAAAGGACCAGGTGAGCCATTCTTTCAAGAAAACAAAAAGGCAATAGTTGTGTATGAAATTAAGCTCATCATCATTAGTAACCACATAAAATTTAATCAAGACCACACTAAATATCATTCTACACCTCACAGAATGACTGTCCATCAAAATGTCACAAGTATTTTGAAGGGTGTGAGGATGGGGAAAAGGCATTGTTATTTATTACTCACAGAAATATAAACTGGTTCAACCACTGTGTGAAACACTGGGAAATCTTCAAAGAACTAAGATTGGCACTACAAAAGACCTACCAAATCACACTTCTGGACATTGTGTGAAAGAAAAAAATCACTATCTCAAAAAGACATATGTACTGCTGTGTTTGTGGTAACCTCACCATAGACAAAATATGAAAATTATAAACATCCCTTGACAGATTATTAAGTTTTTTGACTAACACCTTATTTCCTTCATTGGTGTACAAATGGAGGTATAAAAAACACTATTTTATGTTCTCTCTCTCTTTCTTACACACACACACATACATACCAGCCTATATAAAGAAAATATTACTATTTTTACAAATATTGATTTATCTACAAGGCATTATCCCAAGTGAGCCAGAAAAGGAAAAGCAAGCAGAATAATCTGACCTACATGTAGAATAGAAAAATGATCGAACTAATAGATACAAAGAAAGGAATGGTGGTACACAAGAGCTGGAGGGTGGGAGAAAATACAGAGTCTTTATTCAAGTACAAACTTGTACTTCTAAGGTGAATAAGTTACAAGAACCTAATAAACACAATAGTTATAAAAGTAAAGATGATTCTCCAGTACTTGAGGTAATCTCAAATACCTGAGATTCAAGGCAGTAGTTCTTAAATATTCTAATCACACACACAAAAATAGTTAATTACATGAAGTGGTGGACATACCAATTAACTTGAATGTGATGATCAGCTCACTATGTTTATGTGTATTAGAATGTTAAATTTCACACCTAGAATACATGTTTATATCATTATGATTTATATACCAATAAAGTTGACAAAATATTTTAAAAGAAAATTTATAAATATCAGATCAGCAGAAAATCTGAAGTCTGATGATATCATGTATTCATAATTTTGAGTAGAATGAGTAACAGGTAGCCCAGTACCTATTAACAAGACAACGACTAAATCAGAGTGTGCTACATGCACACAAAGGGGATGTCGTCAGCCACGAAAATGAATAAATAACAATATACTACACACTGTACGAGAACTTTAACTGTACAAAGGCAAGAAAGTAAATGTATTGTTTTCAGGTCCAGCAGGACCAAACATTACATTGCACAGACTAACAGTAAAATTTGGAAAGGGGACAGGAATGTTAAGACCACACCCCTACACTAGGTGATGTGGAGGGCCTCTGAAGGACTTCGGAGGTATGAGGTCATATAGGAACACATTTCTAGTTCAATACCAATTATTGTAGTCTACTGCTTAAGTTGGGAAATGGGTTGGCTTTTCATACCATTATTGTATTTCAGAACTTAAATACATGTTTTGTAAGGTTTTCACACACACACACACACACACACACACACACACACACACATATTTCAGAAGAAAACTTGAGAATCAACCAGAAAACAGACAATTTCATTGTTCGAAGGTGAGAAAGAGGCGCTGACCAAAAGCAGCTCTCAAGCGTTTCTACTGAGACTGGTATTAGCAATGGGCCTGTGGGGTTTCAACCTTACGTAGTAGATTTACGTGTGATGGTAGGGATTTTACAAAGAATAGTTCCTAGATCCAAGCAGAGACCAAATAAATCAGAATTTTTGAACCTGGAAACTAGTCATCCTCTTCCTTTTTGTTTGTTTATTTGTTTGTTTCATCTCTAGCATCAGGAGAAGGTGCTCACACACTTTCAGGGTCACAAATCAGCGATGCACGCCAAGCTCCCTATTCTACATTGAGGAATTGGTGGCAGAGAGAAGCGCTTTTCTGTATTAGCAAAGCATCCAGTCTTCAAACCACCGCTAACTCGTCAACATGCTTTGACTGTAAGGAAACTTTTATCAAACTTCCATTAAAAAACGATGGTAAGATGATGTGGGAGGGGGCAGCAGTAAGTCTCTTAGGATAGTGTTGCCTCGGCCTTTCCATCCTCCCCAGTTCACTTTTTTCTAGATAATAACACAAAGTCCCTCTCCTGAATGAGGATGCTCACCGGCCTTTGCATCCTCTGCTCCATGTACTGATGTGCAGAAAAGCCCATGAAGAGTAGCCCTAACCTCCTACTCCAAGTTCCCCAATCCTGTTGGTGTCTGCTTCTCAGATGACAGAAGCCACAGAGATGTTGCCCACCCTGTAGGCTCACGATGAAGAACGCGGATTCGAAACCAGCAGAATTTTCCCCCTAGGCTCTGTCCTCACAGGCTCCAGTGGCAGCTCAAGTGATGGCAATACCATGGGCTCCCTGATTATGTTCATGCAGTGTCCTCAGACAGCTGTTAACACCACCTCAGGCAATCGGGTGTTTTCGGGCATCTGCTTTCCGCTCCACGGGGCAGAAAACTGGAGAAAGGAGGTGGAGATGCTTTGACTCAATAACCAAGTGCCTTCTGCAGTTGCCTGCAGAGGGAGATCCTCTGATTGCTGCTTCGATGTTCTGCCCAAAGCAATGCTGGTCCCTCTGTAATAGACTGCAAATCTGTTTGTCTCAGGAATAGCGTGTTTGGTTTCAGCTCCAGAGGAGGAAATGGCCTGATGAAAGACGTTGGGTTCAGATCATTCTGTTGCGAATAAAGGACCCTTCCATGGGGAACTGTTACCAGCTGATGCATGCTGGGAGGTGGAGAGTGGTCCACCGGTGTAACCACCAGTGAGCTGCTCCTCCTCCTGTGTGTAGCTCCACACCCTTGCCCACTCCACACCAGCGGCCTTGGTTAAACGTGATACGTCACAAAACAAAATAAAAGGACATGTCAGTGGGATAAAGCATTCAGAAGAGAAGGATTGATGAGGCTGGAAGGAGGTAGGGGATAAATTCAACCGGAATGCATTATATACACTTATGAAACTAGCAAAGACTATTAATTAAAAAAAAAAAACCTGGAGCATCTGTGCACTCTGAATCCAGCATTCCACCATCACCACAAAATACAACCCCAGGGAGACAGCATTTTCTTTCCCAGATTCAATCCTCCTAGGTCCAAACACAGAGTTCACTATGATGGAGTTTGTGCCTCTCCTAGACCAAGCAATATTAAGATGAATGTGTCCCAGCAGTGAAAGGCGTTTTCTCTATGTTTGCATCAATAAACAGGGATTGGGAAGTTTGTCAAGACTCAGACTGTTAATCATGGGACGCGCTGGCGCGTGACAATTCTCCATCCTGCTGTTACGTCTGCATCATCTTTCTAAAATCACATCTAACTTATGAGACGTTAATCTTCTCCCACTTCCTCTACGATTCCAGAATGTTATAGCTTAAACTGAGAAAGAAAAAAAGAAAAGAGAATAATTCCCAACACATACAAATGCTAAATAAGTGTTAGTTGAGTAAAGAGGAAAGGTACATAAATATGACTGACAAAAATCAAATTTTTACTCAGTTCTATTATGTTTCTGTTAGAAAGAATTATGTTATAAATGCAGAATTATGCCATGCAATTTAAAATGAAAAAGGAAATTATTGGGTCTTTTTTAAGCTCCAAGCATCAGGCTCCCTGGCTCAAGTATGGATTAATGCTTATGATGTGAGAATGCATTTTGTCATTGAATGAGTCTACCAGCTGGATGGAAAATATGTCTGCTTCAAGTATAATGAAGCTTATTATAATAGGCACTTATAAACAACATTCTTTGAAATAAAAAAGCCTTCCTTGAAATGTTTGTTATTCAGAAATACCTCATCTTCAGTCCAAAGAGGGTGGTGGTCCTATGGCTGAAGAGCCTGTGGCACTGAAATGGGTAATAAGTTTCAGCCTGAAACAGTAGGAAAATAATCTAGATTTAGTATTACTATGATTTAGTATATTAGTTAGTGTTAGTATATCGGGGAGAGAGAGAGAGAGAGAGAGAGAGAGAGAGAGAGAGAGAGAGAGAGAGAGAGAGAGAGAGAGAGAGAGAGAGAAAGAGAGAGAGAGAGAGAGAAGGGAGGGAGAGGGAGAGAGACATGAGTGAAAGGAAAGATGAAATAGCCGGCATTCTGGGCTCTGTAGGGTGGCATGGAGTGAGAAGAGATGGTCAGCCAAGACAGCAAGATGAGCTATGACATACAAGGAGCCCCGGGTGGGAGCCACTGAGTTCTGTGAATTCTCCCTTCACCCATCTGTGCTCAAGAAAAAGTCTCTTAATTATCAACACAGCTCAGAAAGCCTGAACACTGGCACTGTGGATGTACAGTAGAAATCATGAGGAAAAAGAAAGAAGGGCACGAACAGTTAACAAACAGGTCAGGTTGTGAAGCAAACTCTCGTGGTCTCTAGCAGGCTGGGTATCTGTGGCTTGGCCCTCTCCACTGTGACCTGCATGCAATGATGATGTAATCACTAAGTCCATCGGTCACAGCAGCAGTGACAATGGGTGATGGGTTTTTTCTTCTGTACATTTTGCAGAGCTACAAGGTTATCTCAGTGCCATTCCTTTTGTTCTACGTAAGGTTAGCCTCCAAGAAACGGAATCATCTTAGGACAAGAGAAAGAATCAATAAAAGCTGAGAATTAACAAATAGAATTTATTCTGGAAAGTATGCATGGCAAGTCTGTCTTGGTATCATAGACAACAGCTTTGGTTTGAGCCAGTTGCAAATCAATATTTAATTAAACATACAAAGTGTAGAGAACAAAAAGCACAGATATTATATTTTCAAAAGGTGTAAGAAAATAAATTTGAATGCTATCATCCTAAAATCAAAAGATTTCAGAATACAAATCCTCTTTCCAACCATTCATTTTCCAGTACGCATTATTTTAGTCCTGTCATTGTCGGTGAGAAATTTTATTTCTGGGCCATAAAAGTTTTGCCACACAGAGTTAGGGTGTTTGATCTATTTCAACTTTGAAATAAATATGGTTTTATTCCATACTCTTTATCATGCTTCAACAAGCACTTTCCTATATATCAGAAGACACAGATCGTGATTGTTCATGGCTCAGTTTAATAATTTATTTTTGGCAGTCATTTTTAATTCATTTTTAATTGTCATTATGCATATTCATTACACAGGTTCAGTGTCAAATAAGGACATTGTCATTCTAGAATATATTGCACGCTGAGGAGATCCTGCCTTCAGACCCTGCTCTCCCATCTCCTACCATCTATTAATCTATTAATCGCTCACCTCTCGACTTCCTCACTTCTGTCTTTATATCACATATGCACACAGGACTTTACGCATCTATATAAAAATCTAGGTTCCACAAAATGAGAACAGATATATGATGTTCGTGACACCTGCTCTTCTAAACGGATGGCTTCATTTTATACAACAGTTTCTAGCTGCCCCCATTATTCCTGCAAATGATGCGACTTTGCTTTTTATGGCTGAAGGTAGTCGTGTGTGTGTGTGTGTGTGTGTGTGTGTGTGTGTGTGTGTGTGTGTGTGTGTGTCCGGTGTCTGCCACCTTGTCCCCCTCCTTCCTCTGTTCCATGACATAACCATTGCGACTATTGCTGCTATAAACACTGATGTGAAAGTGTCTCTGTGTGAGTTGGCATAGAGTCCATTGAGTGGATGCCCAAAAGCTGGGGACTGTCCTATTGTTAAAGTGATAGTATCGGGCCGTGCATACCAAAATCCCTAGGAGTCCATAACTGGCCTTCACCATCGACTTCTGAAGTATTTACTGAGTCAAGGGTACACCTGATGTAGGTGGATACATATGAACTCCCTGTGTGATTCTTAGATGCACGAAATTCTAGAGACACTAGCCCACACTCACTGAAAGCGTTTCCGGGTACAGGCAGTGTAATCTTTAGCCTCCAAGGTTCCAGGGTATTCTTTAAAACAGTAAATTATAAGAATGTGCAAAAAAAAAATCACTTAATGAAACTTAAAATTATCAAACATACTCAGGCAAACTTAAAATTCAGCCTCTTCAAGTTTGACAGACCCATAGGGAATCATATAACTTTACATTTACCTAAAATTATATATGCATATTGAAGCCTATGGTACTCAGGCTGATGGTACCAGAAGAGCCATAGAACAAGTAAGACAGATGTTGGTCCAGGCATGAGAAACCCCTTTCCACTTGTTGAACATGGGAGAACAAGTGACTTACAAAACAATAAAGGCTTTGTTGTCAATGCTGGTTGCCTCCCAGAGGTAGAAGGTCAGTCCCTACTGCAGAAGCCTCAACACATTTCCGACAGACGATATGGAGGAATTGAGCTGGGTCTGACCCAAAAGCCTCCTCCCTGAAGATTAACTGCCATTACCAAGAGACACTAGCCAACCTGACAAGCAAGGAATGAAGTCAGTAGTCCTCCTGCCTTGATGCTTATGACTCACAATTGCCAGCACAGCAAGCTATATGTAGCAGTCCAACAGTGACACATATACTTTGGTGGTAACAAACAGCTCTCTAATTGGATTTAAGGTTACTCAGCAAGAGAGAAATCACATCTGATACCATTAGCCTAGTCAATAACATGTGACTAGTGAGGCCATGGATCTCAGAGGAGACCCTAAGACTGTCACTTTCCTAAACCAGCATAATTCCTACATGCATTCTAAATACTTACCATTAAACCCAAAGATTAAGTATAGCTCTCTAACAGAGGCGTTTACAACTTGTCAAATGGAGAAAACAACTGACCACGAAGTGTCCAGCCCCAAATGATACATCTCCAACACAACCCACGTCTAAGGTTCGGGGTATGTTGTATAGGAAGAGGTAGGATTGCAGATGCCAACGGATCATAGAGACCTCTGCAAGATTGTGTCATATACATTTGACAGCAAAGCCATGTCCAGGAAATCTCAATAATATGGCTCCCTAACCAATATCAGTTGACATGCCAGTGTAACTTGTTCTTATTCTTGTGTGTGTGAGCATGTGTATGTGTGTGCACGTGCACTTGTGTGCACATGCTTAACCACAATAATCAAAGAGAGGCCATGAATTTTAGAGGGAGCAAGAATATCACTGAAAGCGTTGAACAGAGGAAAGGGAGGAAATGATGGCATTATGTTTTAATAAAAATTATTTTTTAGTTTTGAAAATTCAGCATCCTCCACCCCTGTGGGTATCTGCCTGTGAAAGGAGCAAGAGTGATTTATTAGGAGATAGAATTGTTAGAAGCATCCCCTCCAGACGCTTTGGAGTTTCCAAAGGGTTTTTTGTTATTTACCCAATTAATGCAATAATAGTCACATAAGGCGCTCTTACTGTGGTCCATAACTATCAGAAAATTCAGCTTCAGAACCTTCTGGACTCAATCAAGAGTCCTGGCTTGTAAGCAGTGAAATTCATAACCTAAGTTTTCTAACTTCTTCTGAGAAAACTCCTTCCTCCCCCTAGATGAATAATGATCATATTTTCCATTAGAAAACTGCAGTGATTTAGCCTGTACTAAATTTGGAAATGTTCACATTTCTTATCATTTCATTTTTTTCCCTTTTTAGAGTTACAAATCATAATCAAAGTGACATTCGTATAATGCATATGACATGTTAGAGTTGACAAAATATTTTGACAAAGAGAAATATTGAAATTCAAGTGGACAAGGATGGTTATCAAACTCCTTCTAATAGATCTTATTTACCCATGAACAGCCAATGCTCAGGCCAGCAACAAGAAAGGAGTTCATTATACCCTTCTTCAATGGCTTGCCAGGCCTGACATGACGGCCCAACACCCGCTCAGTGCCAAGGGGACACGTGGCATGGGAAAACAGGTCAGAACATTCAATAGCATATATAGTCACATATACAAAGCACTCTTTTATATGAAATCACACCAATATTCCTATGCTTCATGTCTCAATGCATGTGGATGTACATTTGGGATAACTATCCCAAGGGTAAATAAGAGGTACCCTTTAAAAAAAAAATAACAAGCTATATCTATAATACTGCCGCCTGGATCCTGTCCTTGACCCATGGACATTCTGACCCAAAGCCTGACCTATTTTGACACAGTGGTACATACTCCTAGTCCTAGCACTGGGGATACAGAGGCAGGCAGATCTCTTTCTTGGGATTACTAACCAAAGGCTTAGCCCAATCAGCAAAGCCAAATCCCGGTTAGAGACTCTGTCTGAAAAGAGTAAGGTGGACAGCACCAAAAGAATGATGCTGTAAGCTGACCTCTGACCTCCAGGCAAACCACACACACACACACACACACACACACACACACACACACACACTAAATAAATAAATAGATAAATAAATAAATAAAATTATAAAAAAGAAAAGAGGTATTTTATTAGTCTTTGTCAATTATAAAACATTATTTGCAAGGAAGAATATGAATGAATGTTAAATTCAATTGAGATAACTTGCACCAATAGTCTCTGAAGTGAAACTCTGCATCCTGGAGGGACGTTCCCTAAGATTCAGAAAGTAAACACAACTCACAAGGCTCAGGAAGTGAATAACTCATGAAGCTTACATGATTCACAAACCCTCTCCACAAGGATATATAATCAGTAATGGTTGCTGAGGAGAGAGTTTCTGACAGCTGGAGGAACTCTCAGATGTAGAACGCAGCTTCTGTGAGTTGTTACCCAAGATGCAGTGGGCTTTTTTTTTTATGATATTGCTGCTCTACATTTAGTCATTTACATCCCTGTACATAACCCCAATGAATTCATTAGTTCCCTAAGCTGGACCTGGGTGTAATTACCTATTTGGTTTGTCATCAGTACCCAATTCGGATGAATAAACATCATATCTGACCAGGAAAAATCACATGACACCTGCTCTTCCCTTGATGTCATAGAATTTGTACAATATCTAAGGCAGCACAAATATCTGTTAATATAAACAGATATTAGCACATAATCTTATTTTTGTTTCAACATTATTTATTTTTAATTTTTATTGTAGTAAAACGTACATAACCATTTTTTCAGATTCATGATTTTTGTCTTTCTTATTTTGGGGCTATGATATGATCACATCATTTCCTCTTTCTCTCTCCACCCTCCAAACCCTCCGGTATATGTCCATGCCCTCTCCTTTCCAAATTCTGAGCCTCTTTTTCTTTCACTCTTGTTGCTTACATTCCTAAATATATAAATGAAGCCTCTCCGTCCATATAATATTTCTTAGGTTTTAAAGAGTGTATTCAGTGGCATTAAGTGTACAATCATCACTACCATCCACATCCTGAGTCTGTTCCTTGTCCCAAACCCTGCAGCACTAACTATAACAAAACACCCAATTCTTTCCTCCAAGAACCTTGCCAGTTTTGTTGTACTCTTTGTTCTATAGATATAAAAAATTCTAGTGAGGGACCTTGCATATGAACAGAAGTGTACAATCTGCGTGTCTTAGTTACTGCTCTGTTACTGTGAAGAAACACCAAGACCAAGGTAACTCTTATAAAAGGAAACCCTTCATTGGGAGCATTTCCATCATGGTGGGAGGCAATAGGCATGGCACTGGAGTAGTAGCCAAGAGCTACTGTGGTCTGCAGGAGCAGAGAGAGTGAGACACTGGGCTTACCGTGAGCTTTCCCAGACAGTCCCACTAACAGGGGACCAAGCCTCTCAGGGGCCTTCTCAATCACTCCACCACACTGCAGCATCCTTTGTCTGTCTTGTCACCTCAGCAGGCTGATCCTGGGATTCTTCTCTATAGTTCCATGTATCTGAGTTTCATTCATCTTAAGATTGAACAAAGCAACGTAGAGAAGAATGACTTTGTCCGATTCACAGTTCTAGCCCCTCATTGCAGGGAAGTCAAGGTGGCAGGGACCTGACACAGCCACAGTCAAGAGGGAGGGGCAGTGCATGCATGCCAGTGTTGAGCTAACTTGCTCCATTTTACCCAGCCCAAGGCCCAAAGCCTAGGGGAAGTTTCTACCCACTGTGGGTTGATTTTCCTACACATATTAAGAGAATTAAGATAGCCTCTCACATGTTCTTAAAGGCCCTACTCCAGGTGATTGTAAGTTGTATCCAACTGGCAATTAAAAGTTACCAATTTCCATTACTGCTGGCAATGCACAGAGTTCAAAACTCTCCACAGCTTGTCTAAATCAATTAATCATTCCAATGGGTGTTTTTATAGCATTTAACGTCATTTTTATTTCCAAAATAAAGTAGATAAAACAAATTATCCAACTCATTTAAGTTATCCAACATTCTTTAAAATAAAGATGGAAAACACCATTGGTAAAAGGAAACTTTTCTTATGTTTTCTATCATATTGAGCCTTTTAGAAGTAACCTTAGTGACATAAATGAGGAAGTACATAAAATTTGATGACATAACATTATTGCACCTTAAGAGTTTCCAAATGGAACAAATACAAATAACAGTTGCTATTTTCCTCCCATCTTTTCCCTTTTCCTTTTCATTTTCCTTTCATCCCACAGCCTGCAGAAGTATCACCACTTACAACAAATTTATGAGCAAAATGGCTCAGCCAGGAAAGATGCCTGATCTCAGGCCTGAAGATCTGAGGTCACTGAGAGCCACATGGGAGAAGGAGAGAAGAAATCCAGCAAGTAGCCCCGACTTCCACATGCTCACTCTGTGCCCCACATGTAGCACCTCTCTCTGTCTCTCTGTCCCTCTCTGTCTCTGTCTCTCTGTCTCTGTCTCTCTGTCTCTCTCTGTCTCTCTCTGTCTCTCTCTGTCTCTCTCTGTCTCTCTCTCTGTCTCTCTCTCTCTGTCTCTCTGTCTCTCTCTCTCTCTCTCTCTCTCTCTCTCTCACACACACACACACACACACACACACACACACAAACACACACGCACAGGTGTGGGACAACTGCAGGCACACAAAATTAATGCAGTAAACTCTAATAAAACTTTGGTCACTAAAAAAATCTTCACTTTTGACTTTTCCCTTTTCTTTGAGTTTCATGACAGTATTCTACTGTGAATGGATGAGTGGAACTACACTGGGTTAATAAAAGGCAAAGAAAAACAAGGAGAATATAGTATGGATCTAACATCCAGTAACATTTATCGTTACTGTTATGGCAGAGCGAGCTGCTTTTTTGACTACTGTGGTTTGGAGTTGGCTTGATTCCCTAGGACTTGGGTGCTAGCAGCTTGTTTGCATTTTGAAGATGTAGGATAACCTTTGAGAAGTGGGGTCCAAGGAAAGCAGGGAGATCATTGTCAGTTCCACCTCAGAAGGGTTAATAAAGTTGTCACAATCATCATGTGACTGAAGTACTAAGAAGTGAGATCACCCTAAGCTTGCCCCTTTGGCACTCTTGCTTTTCTGCCATGCTGTAATGCAACCCAGACCACTCACTAGAGGAGAAAAGGGGGCGGGGGGAATGGGGGCTTTCCTCTCCTCAACAGCTTACCTTCAAAGGCACACAGTGCATAAACACCTCTGCTTTATAAAACGCCCAACTGTGGGTTTGTATACCACAACAGAAAACCAACTAGGACACTCTTAAACTCCGTTCTTTTACAATTTGCCCCATGCTTTCAAATACCTATAATGATGCTATTTGTCCTTGATGATAAAATTCGAAGGAATGCACAGTATTCTTTTAACTTTACATTTGGAAATAGCAACAGGTTCATAAGCTGCAAAGAACATAGGGAAAGACTGTGTGCAGTGTGCACCCTCCAGTGATTTGTAATGGATAACACACGCACAGCGTGATATACCATTCAAATCTAAAGTTCACGTGTATACCATCCATAGCACCATCTGTTACAACCAGTCATGTATGGGCACATGCATACGGTTCTATTAATATTACCTTGTGAACAACTTTGGATAGCTGTCAATCACTCCATCACCCATGCCATAACAGAATCCCATACCTAAACTCCGCCAACCTCAAGTCTTTTCTTTGTTTCTGTAACTTTTAATTTAAGTAGTTTCTGTAAGTGTATCGATATGATATGCAATGATTTGGAGCTGGCATTTTCACTTGGTATGATGCTTTTCTTCAAAAGCAATACACTATAATTGCATCACCACAGTAGCATAGACTGTACAGGAAAACCTTAGTAATCCTCAGAAGGGGGCTCATCCACCCACTTTGCTTCCAGGCTTCCTCCCTCCCATGTCATTTTCCCACTAAATTAAACACAGGACTTCTGTTCACCTGTTCCCAAACATGGTGGCTGTCAGCACAGGCTGCATCAGGGTTACCCAGGGGGCTTGTTACAATTGGATTGCTGGGTCCCACTCCCAGAATTTGATTTTTTTGTGGTTCTTTTTAGCAAGTTTCCCAGGTGACGCTGAAGCTGTTATGTCTGGAAACCACACTGAGAGCCACTGGCATAAAAATTCAGAAGAAGCCACGTCCAGTGATTTCAGACAAGACAAGCCATGTGTTCAAAGACCGCAGCAAGCTATGTCAGGTCTGAATCAGATGAGCTGAAGCACCCCAAGTTCGTGGCCGTGGCTTCGGCTGTGGCAGGACAGATGCCCGTTCACTAACCCTGGCTTCCCTCTATCCAGGTCTGGTGGGATCTTGCCTGTCAGATCTTAAATTATCTATTCCCAAAGCAAGAGCCTCCTCCACATCCCAGATACACACGCAGCCCGCGCTCAAGCACTTCTAGGAATGAATAACTCACTTTTGGTGTCTTCAAATAATTGCCATTTCTGATGGGGGAAAGTCCAGACTAACGATACTTTTAAATAATATGAATGAGGACCCAAACTAAGATATGGAAGGATGAAGCCATCATTCATTTTTCCAACAGTCATTTCAAGTTCTCTTTAAGACACCTTGCACCATTTCCAGTTACATATTATTTTTAAAAAGACAGAGAGGGAAAAACAACAACATCAAGTCCATTCCAAAGACTCAAAGTCGAGTTATATCAGGAGCAACAGCACAAAGTGAGCCTGCACGCCCTCATTTGCCATATAAGGACAGGATGCCCTGAGTCCTCTCAAATATTCCAGGTGAAACAATACACACCAAACCCTTTCTAAACTGAGATGAGCAACTCACGAGCCATTACATTTGTAATTATTAATATTCCCTCTTTTGTTTACCTAATATTTTTTTCATTGCGTTTCCAACTTTGGGTTTTTAAATTTTCATAAGTATCTGGTATGTAAATGCCTCTTTCCCTCTTTTCGTTTTTTAAATGTAACACAGGAACACCACAAATCAGAGAGATCTCTGGCTTTTATAAAGTTTAAAATATCCATAATGTTCGCTGCCTGTTTAATGTCCTTTGTAGCAGTGAAGCAGGAGGGGCCACACATGGCCAGTCTGTTCCCCACTGGGCAAGGCTGAATATCACTTATCTCAATGCAAGCTCCAGGTCGGCAGTGAAGGAGATTCCTTTGGTGAAGAAGCAGTGGATCTTTCTTAAAACCCTGAGTACAGTCACTCTTCCTCAGCAAATGTCCCCTTGTCTGTTTCTTTTCCACAAGCTTAAAGGGGTAAGCTTTTCTCAAATCTCACAATAGTAACTTCATTTGTCATGTAGTGCAACAAGAGATGTCAAATCGGATGTTTTCCCTTCTCTGTTTTGCTCACCAGCTCACATTCAAAAAGTGAGAGCATCCCTCCTTCGGTCCACCCCAGAGCTGGCTGCAGCTGCCCTGCAGAATGGCATCCCTTTTCACTTCAGGGGCTTTAAGCTTCCCCAGGAAGACAGGTACCTGCTGCTATTCACAGAGGATGCCAAGCTGCAGTCCTGGGTGGCAGGCTCAGCGCCCTCCCCTCCAGCCTTTGCTGCTGTCTCAGGAGTAAGGCCTGTCTGGGTGAGCATCTTGCCTTGTCTCTGCACTGGCCTGCTAAGGAATGTTTTCACTTTGCATGAGGCTGTTCAAATGTGGGTCCCTTGACACTGGCAAGCATACCTTGGTGGTTGTTAGTAAAATTCACACTCCCACTCAGCTTGGCTGCTTAGGGTGTTCATTCACAAGCACTCTTGCCTCAGTAAGTATCCAAAGGTGACAACAGAGTCAGCCCCCAGGGCTGTGTACTGCTTCCAGGGCTAAATAACTCACCACTAAGCCACGCTTAGTAATTTCCCTTATATCTGGCAAATTATGAAAAGACATAGCAAACACACATTCTTTTCCCCCTGGCTGAAGTCCTTTAATAGTGTTCACACCATTCTTCTTTTAATTATTGATCTAGTGTCAAAATTCCATATACATTATGCTTGTTTCCTAAACTGTTTTGGTGAGGGGGGAAATATTAGGGTCAGAACGCAGAGTCCCAGATTTACTCTATTATGTAACTATACTCCCCCACCCCAAATCTCCTAGTTTTTAAGTTTTAAATATTCCTCATCTATTTCTGTGTTTTATAGCACTGATTCTTCCTAAGGAATCCAGGCCTGTCTGTCAAAATGTCTAATTTTCCAGGCTTGTCTGATTACTTCCTCTGATTAGATTGGGTTTACTATATTTGGCAAGAATATGACCTGCATGACATCGCATCACAGACAAGGACACATAACGCAAAACTGTTTTCCTTCCAGTGAGTCACCATATAAGACGATTGCCAGGGGTGGGGGTTGGGGGGAGACATGTAGGGGGTGGGGTTAGGGGGAGACATGTAGGGGGTGGGGGTTGGGGGGAGACATGTAGGGGGTGGGGTTGGGGGGAGACATGTACAGTGTTTAGACAACCTGATTGCCTTGTTTCTCAACATCGTTCTCCACTGATTTTTCCCTCATGCAATGCCACACTTTTCCTAATTTATTTATTATAAGTTTTCTTTTAAAAAGACCATCAATTAAAATAATAAAAAGTTCACTCCATATATGTACTCTCAGGCTTTTATTTACTACATTTTAATCTAGTATTTTATGTATTCATTATTGAGGTTGAGGTTACCCAGATGTGGCAGATTGTATTCTTTTGGTGACATCCTGCAGGGATAGACACATTTTCCTGTAGATTACCTTAAAGGATTTTTAAATTTCTACATACATAGTTTAAGTAGTTGGGAACATTATTGTTCACCTGATAGGAGCCTGAATACAAACAGTCTGAGATGTGCACTTGCTAGATTTTATAGAAAACAGCTCTTTAATTCAATTTTAATGGAGTTTATTTCAAGACACTATTTGTTAAACTATTAATGCTATGACAAAAGTAGTATTAGAAGAATATCTAGAATCTCACAAGCCTCAAAATAGCAAAAAGACTTTTGCTTTCAAGTTATCTTTAAGTTTTTTATTATTGAATGGTTTATATATTACATTTATTTCCAACTAATAAACATAACGTCATTTTTATCTTTTAGAAGGAACAGGTATGAGTTTGAATAAATATGGATTTAACATGCTACATCATAAAAGCAAGTCCTATCACAGAGGGAAAAATCTTAGTTACTAATGTGTATTGCTTCAGTAATATAGACACATGATGAAAGGGGGCACAGAACACAAAGAAGAATGTAATCAATGCTTTTTACGACCTGAAAATACCCATGCTCATGTCTCAAAATCTTGTCTTCTACATCCATAGCTGCTGAGCTTCATGTCAGAAAGTTCATATTCACAAAAACAAAGTCAGTGAATCCTTCGTTGATGTAGCCTTTAAAGCAAATTTATGCCGGTGTTGTGCATGTGAGTGCTCCCACTCCACATCTGCATAAATACCATACCAGCACATGTCGGTCAGGTAGCTCTCTTTAATGAATATATTCATAAAGTTTCATTGTGTCACCTTCTCACAATTTAATTAACTAACTATATTATTTGACACCTTTGTTGGGTGGTCATTACTGTTTAAAGCAATAGGCCACATTAGCTGTGTACACTTCGTTGGGGACACAGAGGGCATGCATTGAGCGTGTTCATTTATCAGTGGAATTACTGGATCAAAAATCAGAGTGTGTTGACTTTTGAGATTTGTCAGTAGTTTGTGAGTCACCATTTCCTCTGACTCTTGGTACCACAGTGACATAGAAATTACTTAGCCCTGCCATATTCGAGTTAGGCATGGCAAGGTTAAGTTTAATTTTTGTAAATAAGAGATTGAGAATCTTTCAATGTTGATAAGTAAATGTTCTACATTTTTTGTCAGTAGCTACTACATTGTGTTTTTATTGAATTATTCACACCTTGTGTGTGATTTTGTAAGAAGTGCTTATACATAAGAAAAAGAGAAGTGTCTGTTGGCTAAGTTCGCCTTTTCTCTAGTTTGCTGTTCATCTTCTGATGGCTTATGATGCACTCCCCATGTGTAGTCACACTGCTCGCTGTCTACATGGCAGTTGCTTAATCTTCCCCATTTGTTAAGAAGTACTGTTGGCTAACAGTTTACTCCAATATTTCTACAGTAACATTTTTACTTTAGAGCCATTTATCTCTTGGCATTTGGTATAAAGAATAGTCCACCCTTTCTTCACTTTTCCACCAAATTGTTAGCCTGATGATGAGAATGCTATGCACTTTAGTTCTTCCCACCAACCTGAAGAGGCATTCATGGCCACACTAACGTGAAAAGGCATTCATGGCCACACCAACCTGAAGACACTCACGGCCCCACTAACCTGAAGAGGCATTCATGGCCACACCAACTTGAAAAGGCATTCATGGCCACAGTAACCTGAAGACACTCATGGCCACACCAACCTGAAGACACTCATGGCCACACTAACCTGAAGACACTCATGGCCACACTAACCTGAAGACACTCATGGCCACACTAATCTGAAGAGGCATTCATGGCCACAGTAACCTGAAGAGGCATTCATGGCCACACCAACCTGAAGACACTCATGGCCACACTAACCTGAAGAGGCATTCATGGCCACACCAACCTGAAGACACTCATGGCCACACCAACCTGAAGAGGCATTCATGGCCACACCAACCTGAAGAGGTATTCATGGCCACACCAACCTGAAGACACTCGTGGCCACAGTAACCTGAAGACACTCATGGCCACACCAACCTGAAGAGGTATTCATGGCCACACCAACCTGAAGAGGTATCCATGGCCACACCAACCTGAAGACACTCATGGCCACACCAACCTGAAGACACTCATGGCCACACTAACCTGAAGAGGCATTCATGGCCACACCAACCTGAAGACACTCATGGCCACACCAACCTGAAGACACTCATGGCCACACTAACCTGAAGAGGCATTCATGGCCACACCAACCTGAAGAGGCATTCATGGCCACACCAACCTGAAGACACTCATGGCCACACTAACCTGAAGAGGCATTCATGGCCACACCAACCTGAAGACACTCGTGGCCACAGTAACCTGAAGACACTCATGGCCACACCAACCTGAAGAGGCATTCATGGCCACACCAACCTGAAGAGGCATTCATGGCCACACCAACCTGAAGACACTCATGGCCACACTAACCTGAAGAGGCATTCATGGCCACACCAACCTGAAGATACTCATGGCCACACTAACCTGAAGAGGCATTCATGGCCACACTAACCTGAAGACACTCATGGCCACACCAACCTGAAGACACTCATGGCCACACTAACCTGAAGACACTCATGGCCACACCAACCTGAAGAGGTATTCATGGCCACACCAACCTGAAGAGGTATTCATGGCCACAGTAACCTGAAGAGGCATTCATGGCCACACTAACCTGAAGACACTCATGGCCACACCAACCTAAAGACACTCATGGCCACACCAACCTAAAGACACTCATGGCCACACCAACCTGAAGACACTCATGGCCACACCAACCTGAAGACACTCATGGCCACACCAACCTGAAGAGGCATTCATGGCCACACCAACCTGAAGAGGCATTCATGGCCACACTAAACATTCATATTCTGTCCATCAATCAGTCTCTCAAATAACATACATGACCTTCTTCCATTAATGTAATCGATGGCTTGGGTCTCACAGGCCATCTTCTTCCCAAGGATTTGGGTTCTATAGATACAAAGTCTAATTCAGCCTCATATTGTGGAGCTTTCGACAAGCAGTTAAACTCTTTCTGTGTCTCCCTGATTTGCTGTACTGAGGATAACTTCCCCACAGGGGTGTCAGGAGTCATACATGATATAGCTTATACTGAATGTTTATAATCATGCTTGGTGGCTGTTAAATGTCTAATAAATGTTGACTTTTTCTTTTGCAAGCATTTTCAAACTATTTCTTTTATTTAACTACTTTCAAACCATCCTTAAGACCGCCAAAGCCCTGCAGCTCCTGGAATCCACGCCCTCGGTGAGTCTCCTCTCACATTAAATAAGACTGATGCGTGCAGCACTCAAAGCTAGCTTAACAACCATGTCTTCCCTCCTCCTCCTCCTCCTCCTCCTCTGGAGCATTTGTCCTGGGGAAAGCCAAACCGTGCAGTGAAGACTTTTAAGCAGCCATTTCAAATACCACAGAAGAGGAGGTGAGGAAGCCTGTCATGCAATGTGTCCATTGCAATGCCCAGGGAGCCACATGGGAAGCAAGGGCACCTTCCAGACCACCTCCAGCTTTGAAAGGAACTTCAGCTAAGACCCATTCAGGACCAGCCAACTCTGTGGCCAACTAAAGCCATGTGAGGTAACAGATATCCATAATTTTATACCTTCTTATTCATAACTTTGTTTCTGGGAAAGACACTGAACTTACAGATTGATGGAGAACGACCTCACAATTTCATGTGCCCTGCCATTCAGGAAGAAATTCTGTCTTCCCATTTATTCAAGATATGCTATAAAGATATTTTGAAGTTTGTTTTTCTAGGTTTAGCATATTTCTCTTGTTTTATGAATATTTTACTACTTTCAATTATATTCATTAAAATTATGTTGGTTATCAATTTCAATGCAATAATTCTCCCCTCCAACCTCTACTCCTTCCAGTACCCCACACTCCACACCTCCTCTCTTCCCAAGATCCACTGATCTTCCATTTCTCTTTAGAAAGGAGCAGGAGTCCCAGAGATCTACCAAACACAGCATAAAAAAACGCAATAAGACTAGGCACAAGCCCTCACAGCCTCATGCACGTATTCACACCATTTGAAGGTAATGTTGGTCCACAGTTCTTCTGTTACAGCTGTGTTTTCTCCTTTGAAATTTCATTGGTAGAGGCAAGGAACAGCAGCCATGAAAGCACAGCGTGGCAGAAGGGTTCACGTACATCGTCGGCTTGGTATCTTTCAGGATTCACAATAGTTGCATATTTTAAAACGGCCAAGTCTCTCAATTTGGATGAAATATTTAAGATTTTCATTTTACAATATCTCATCTTAATAAAAATATAAATAATTCTTCCTTTTAACAACTTTTAAAAGTAATATAATTTCTAAAATACATTGAGAGATAATTTTCAACGTGAGGCTGGACAGAGGCAAGCATGGGGCACTTTTTCTATTTTTTATTTTTTGCAAGCTGGGAAAATGAGGAAGCCATGTTGCAACTGACAAATTGATTTTTAATAATGTTAGAAGCTTGCAAACCTTCTCTCTTTGGTGTATCGCACTAAGGGAATACACAAATAGGTGCTGAGACACCCTGTGAGGATTTTCTATTTCGTTATTATATCCGTGTGGAGGAGAGAAAGCCAAAATACCAACCAGGCAGTGTAAAAGGTTCATTATTACCAAGGGTTGTGTAGCGTTGTTTCCCCGCTTATCTGTGGCTAACAGAACAAGTAAACACTTCACACAGAAGGCAAAGTGAACATGGAAGCTCAGAGTTGGAGGCACAAGATTTTACAGAGTCTAATTCTAGTGACAAATCTCACACAGAAATGATGGTGATTCTTGGGAAGACCCTTGTCTGTAGTCTGCAGACAAATATTATGCCAAGACTTTCCAGAGTGACTTATCACAATGCCAGGCTTATATAAGCCGGTTTGATCAGCACTAACTGAAGCATCTCACAGCTAACAGTGCAGGATTTGTCAGAGTACCGGCCGTGACGATAACACGTAAGCTGGCTTTTTTCTGTGCTTAACTTGGAACCACAGACATGTGGGCATGATGAAAAACAATGGGCTTGGGAAATTGGATTTCTCTCAATACTAATTCCAGTGGCCTGACTCAGTGTAGCTGCAGGAGCTGGAGAAGAGGGAAACAGTTGTCTGATCAAGGCAAGGAACTTCTGAGATTGTTGGGACTGTAGGCTTAGAATCTCTGCTTGATCTCTGCAGCGCTGTCCAAATATCCTGCTTTGCCCTGGAGCAGCATAGCGTAAAATGTGCTGCAGTGTCTCAGTACACAACTAGAGTTTCCACTTTACTTCACGTGCCCTCTGTCTAGGGTTATAGAATTCTCTTTGAAATAAACACGCTGTTAATCTCCTGTATCCCCTGTAGAAAAAAAAAAAACCCATTTGACATTTACACCAATAACACTTTGAATATTTCTAATGCCATCAGATTCTTCTTAATCTTCTGCTTAACAAACACATGGATGTCTTGACAGGAAGTCTTCAGCCTTGTTTAAAAGTTATCTTCCTCCTTGCTTTTACTGACCAAATTTCAGAAACTGGGTGTAAATTACTGATCCGTGTCGCAATCAAGTCCAACAGAGCATGGTGGAAAATAGCTTGCTTGTGAGAAAGATGACTGGCAAGTTGAGACTTGCGCTGTGCTGAACCACAAGCAATGGCTTCCGAAGCTGAGCAAATCCGCATATTCACGCTCCTCCTGGGGTTTAAGCATGATGCCGTCTTCAGATACGTCCTTCTTCAAGAGTCTGATGTTCTACGTGTTTGTGGCTTTTATTGAAAGTCCGTGCATGTATAAAGTGCATTCTGATGACCCTCCCCTGCTTGCTGTCTCTAACCTCATCCATTGGCCAGAAGACAGAATCTCCCGACACCTGTCTGTATCTCACAGTGTTTCTAGCCCCTCTTTCATGATGGCCCTTGAGCCTTAGGAAGGATAGTATAAACGCCCTGGTCAGGACTGAGCACTGAGCTATCAGTTGCTCTCAGAACTGTGTACAGCCTTTCACTTCGAAGAGAAGCTTCTCAGATTTAGGCCAAGAGTAGTATTTGTCTATGGTACAAACACAAATACTTAGAAGGCGGCTTGGTGCCAAGTCATCCTGCTAAATAAAAATATCAAGCTCTCCCTGGGGCTCAAGGCCTCCTTATTTTTTTTTTTTCCTTTGAACTAGTTTCACGGTACCGAGTGTGGATTTCTCCGTGTATAGTGGGCCTCACATCCAATCATGGAGTAGTAGGTTACGCCCACAACCGTCACACCACTACAGCGTATGTAGGGACATCTTCCTGGGAGGTTAGTATTGTTCGTACAGGGCTCATAGCTGTGATAGCCTATTGACGCCTTTCCTCCCCCAGGAGTCTATATAGCATGGCCTGGTGCTATGAAAGCTGGAAGTCAGACAGGAAGCCTCTGACTCAAATCTGGTTTGGTTTTCCTAACTTTGCAACTAAAGCGTGCATGCTGTTCACAGCAACAGTATTATCAACGGGTTCGAAAAGGCAAACAAGAAGAGTGGTAAGGATCTGTATCAAACCAATGCTGGGTGCACACCCAAAGGACTCTATATCCTAATATAGACAATGTTGATCAAGTATGCTCTTCCCGATAACTAGGTAATAGAAGTGGCCTAGATATCTATAAAATGATAAGTGCATAATGAAAACGTGGTGGTAACGCATAAAAAAGCAAACTTCAGAGATTTTCAGGTAAATAGATGAAACTATAATAAAGTTATACTGAGAAAGGTAAGTACCATACATTTCCCTTATATGTACACCCTAGCGTCAAAGCTTTAGAGTTACACGTTTAACTTGTAAGCCTTTCCTAGCAAGAAAACCAGGAAGTGTTACTGGCATGGCAGTGCCTTAAGGGGAGAGAAATAGCAAGACATGGATGATATGAAAACAGAGACAGGGATTTGGGAGTTGGAAAGTAGAAGTAGAGTTAGAGGGTGAGGGAACTGGGAAGAGGAAGGTGGAAGGAAGGTTTAATGAAAGTATTTAATTTTTTAAAAATGTTATGCAGCGCTGATGGGCGCATTGTTCAAAAATGTGAAGGGAAAAAAACCCAATCCAACAACAATATAATTCTAGAGAATTTTATTATATGTATGCTAGAGGTGGATTCCGAGCATGCATTCAATATCTAGGATATCCCCCCAGCAAGAAAACTGTGAGTCTATACCTAATAAACCAGTCAACTAAAAGCACCACAGTAATTTTGAAAAACTTTCTTAAGAACAACAACAAAGTACAGAACAAACACAGTTGACTCTTGACTGTCGTATTACAACCTACGAAGAAGTAAGAGGTCTGAGAACGTGTTATTTTGTTGTTCAGCTTTAACTAATCTGGCCAATCTCTACCATTAGCATGTGTGAGCTTAAAGTTATGATTCGTTGAAAAACTGCCTGAAAATTCAGAAAGGAATCAGCACCAAACACTGGATTGCACATTGTGATAGTCTGGACAGGAGCGGGGTCCCCATAGCTTATGTACCTGAATGCTTAGTCATCAGGAAGTGGCATTGCTTGGGAAGGATTAGGAGGCGTGGCCTCACTGGAGGAAGTGTGTCGCTATCAGTGCACCTCGAGGTTTTCAGCATCCCAAGGCAGCCCAGTGTCTCTTCCTGCCACCTGCTGATCCAGATGTAGATTTATCATCAGCTGCTTTCCCAGAACCATGTCTTCCTGCGTGCCACCATGCATGACAACGGACTAAACCTCCAAAAATGTAAGCCAGCCCCAATGAAAAGCTTTCTTTTCTATGAGTTGCCATAGCCACGGCAATAGAACAATGGTCAGCAATAGAATACTGACTAAGACATGCATGAAAGCAAATCTCCCATTTCAGTTTGGTTTCCATTTGGGGAAAGTGTGAAATTTAGTGTATCACTGGTCAACTGAGAGAAGACTTAAAGACTACAACTTGGCCTGAATTTTCTTTTAAACCATAAACTTGTTGAGTCTTTCTCCGTGGCTTGTCTGTATTCAAACATCCTTTGTTTTCATTGTTAAACTGTGATCCTGATTTTTTCTTTGCTTTCATTTTTCTTTGAGGAAAGGATCTGGCTGCTGAGAACACAGGTGATCTAATAATCTTAGTGAAAGGGGGCTTTCCTCATAAGTGTGCTTGGAAGCTTAGCTACTGAGACAGCCCTGGATGTTCTTTCTCCTGAAGACGAAGTGAACACACAGTGTCTGTGTGAGGACGGTCCCAGTTCTGCCACTCCTGTGCAATGCTAGGACACGTCACTGAATCCGTAAGTACTCATATTAGCTCTAGTAACCTTGAAAGATAAATCCTCAGTGTAAAAATGCTATGAATGCATATTTGCCATTTATATCCCACCCAGAGTCATGTTTCATCCTACAGTCAGTCATTGATTAGAACTGTTTCAGACACTGAGACAACGTCCCCCAGTCTCTGAGGCTCTCTATCCAGGATATAAGCACCATGGATCTAGTGTTATGTGCATAGCCAACACCTCCTGATGCAGAGTAATTGGAACTTCAATAAAGAATCCTCCACTTGACTCTAATGGATTTTTGAATGCTACACCTCCCTAGATGGCCTTCTCCCTGGCACAATGTATATACAGCATCCGTCAGATTTCTGGGAAAGGGTTAGTATAATACTGAAGGAAGGCAAGGGTTACAGAGTAGCCATGACAGGATCAGCATCAGGGGAAAGCGTGTCTTCCCCACATTTCTGCTGACTATACTGATATTTATATTCATTTACTACAAAAATGCTTACATTATGCCAAAGAATACTTAGGTGTTAGAGATTCACTGTGAGTAAGATTTATGTTAATTCCTGTAATTGCCCTGAATCCCATTTTAAGATAACCAATGAGTGACACCCAGCAGCCAAGAACTCTACAGTAAATGCGTTCTGGGATGGAAGGCACATGGTGGGAGCACACAGCCTAACCATGAAGGAAATGGCAGAGTCAAAGGAGGATGCAAAGTAAGGTCTCAACACAGTCATTCATTGAGATCTAAGGGATGTAGCAAAGCAGGCACAGAGAACAGGAATAAGATTTTTCCTATGAACAGCACGTGTAAAATTACATGGCCAAAGTTAAGCGGACCCTGGGACCATCATCTTTTCTAGTGAAACAGTTACTTTCCATTAAAATTAACTGTAATGAGAAAGAGGCAATCTGCTGTGTATTCCAGTTACGAGGTCACCTTGTAGTATACAGCTAGAGAATCATCCGCCACACTTTTAAATTGATGACTAAAGGAACAGCGACCATTTCATCAGGTATAAGTTCTAAGAGAGGGAGCAGAAGACCAGAATGGAGGAGAAATTAGATCCCGAATGAATGATTGACCCTACCAAGCTTTCATTGGTATCTTCATCATGTTTCATAACAAGAATGAAAGGCCAGCATATAAAGCCTGGGACACACATTCCACATGCTATTTCTGTGAAAGTAATTACCACCCACTTGACAGCGCAATGCGATGCAGCTTTGTCATCTCATAGCTCCTGTGAGTCAAAAGCCAAAGCGCACCTTACTGCTCCTCCACTGAAGGTCTGTCACACAGCCACAGGAACAATGACAGTCAATGCTTGGTTTCATCTGTAGCCTTTGTAGCAAGGGTCTGAATTAAGCAGACACACATCTACACAGCTCAGTTTCCTCCCTGTTGGTGGCTTCAGGTGGCCCCCAGTTGCTTACTGTGTCAAGCGTTCCAACATAACAAGTTACCTTATCAAAACACAGGAAGCAGTCTCATCTCCCAGAAGTCACCACTGCTTGTAGTATAACTGTGGGAGTAGCTTCCTTTTAAAGTTATCAAATCCTACATGTTAGAGAAAAGTTATTCTAGGGCTGGGTTACATAAGACCACTACTACCAAGAGGTTAGGGCCACTGGGGCATCTAAGGGACTGCTTTCCAGGATGATGGAATCATGCGCATGTCAAATGCGCTCGAGTTTTTGCATATTTGCTTCTCTAGCAGAGATAGAATAGAATAGGATTGCAGTACCTGTTTTTCCTAACATGATCTAAGTAGTCTCTTTACAAGCATAGGTGGCTCCAGTAGGAAACTTTCCTACAGACAATTTGTCAATCAAAGTGACTCCCCTTGGGCAGGATGCAGTGTGTGATGTGTAGCAAAGCGCTGCAGTACATAGAAACGCAACAGTGGCAAGTGCAAGCATGGTCATCAGCTGTCCTGTTGCTCTGACAAAAATGCCTCAGCAAAGCAAGAAAAGAAAGACGTGGCTCTGGATCACTGTAGAGGGCTCTATATTGCGACGAAGGTCTTGTGGTCAAACAAAGCACGTCACTTCAAGGTGACCAGAATGCAGGGTGGGAGAATATGTGTGTCTCCAGCTTCCTCCCTTTTCCCTTCTCATTCCACAGGAGCCCCAGACTACTGGGTAGTAACACATTCAGGTTGAGTCGGTTTCCCTAGTTAGTCCTCCGTGGAAACCCTCCACCCCCTGCTGCCACACTCACTGTGTGCTGTAGTAATCTCCCAGACTTTTCTCAATCCAGTAAAGTTGACAGTCAAGATGAGCTATCGCCATAGAGGTAGCAAACAGCAATCCTACCAGGCAAATAAAATTACAGCATACTTAATGGGTTTTTAATCCATTACCAACATCTGTATATGATTTCAATAGATAATATTGGACCCTTGGTACAGGCACATACACTCAACTATTCATCTGTCCCTAAGACAAACACGCAACATGCGTTAGAAAGAGAAGAGCTGTCTCGCCTGATACCAGCAATGCCCTGAAACTACAGCATGAACAGGAATATTTCAGGTAAATTGCTTGAGGCTGTATTTTGTTTTCTAAGTAATTGCATTTCTCAAGGATTGATGGTAGCCTTATGAAAACCAGGCACAGTGAGCACACTTTAAGGAAGATTCCTCCTGCAGGCTGCCCAATTCAATGCAAATAAGTCTAGAAAACAAAGCAAAGAGCAAAATGTTCCCAGCACCCCATGCCTCAACGTGCATCACAAAAGATGACTTAATCACTGCTGTGGCTGAGATCACTACCCTGCCAAGTGCTTCTTTTTTTTTCCCCCTTTTATATAGACATTTTAATTTTTTATATACTTTTATTTTATTACACATGTATAAAACAAACTACATACAGCAGGGAGAACCATGTGACAACCATGAGAATAATGAGTTCTATACATGTTACATTCCTAGTGACTTGGCCATCTGCATTCGTCTCGTTTGAAGTCAGTGTTTTCTTCAATACAAACCCTGAAAATAACTTTACTGGGAAATACAAGCATACTCTGTTACTTTTGTTCAAATCTGATACTCAGATGATGGGGGGGCGGGGGAATCACTATTATGCCTTTATTATTTATATGTGGACACTCCAGTAGTAAGGGAAAGTCAAAGGCTCATGTGATAAGATTCCCCATCTAGCTATGAGCAAGGCAGACATGCGTATAATACCCAAATCAGCAGCTCATCACAGTGATGACGCACCACCATGCTGCACAAGCAATGCCCTTCATTACATAGAAAGCTCCGGTGTGAGAGACACCTCAAAAGGAGGAGCTTAAAGACAGCAGACACTTCTTTGTGATAGAGGACAGCTCAGGGTCACGGGTGCCCCTCACCACCACAGAAGAGTTTAAATTCAATGAACAAACCGAAAATGCAATAAGACAACTCACTATGTTTAAAATGTAACCAATCAATAAGAAGAAGGAAGGGCAGCCGCAAGGCGTGCGCGGGTCTATAAATATTCATCAAGCAGGACAGTGTGGCACAACACAACTCAAAAGCTCTGGTGTCCCACTCTCTGTCAGCTACCAACTATTTGACCTTGGGAAAGTCCTCCAGATTCTGAGATCCGATTTCACCGATGCAGATGAAGATGCCAACCCCACGGAGGATAAATATGTAAGCGCCATCTTTCCTACCATTTATTTCAATTCCAAGTCAAACTAATGAATAAGAAAGGATTGTATTGATTGTTGAGAATCAATTTGACAAATTGCCATTTTCTCTGTGCCAAATGAAAATACAGCCTATCTTGGGGCAACCTTATACAGCTCTTTTGAAAATTAGAGCATTAATATGTTAAAAGATCAACTTGATGGCCCCCTCATGTATGTATCAATATACCACATCCAGGTAGATAGGTGTAAGTTAAAATATAAGAAATGCATAGTAAAGGATAATGTATCTACAGAGTTTCAGGGAAGAAAGAAAGAGAGTGAAAATATAAGTAAAATCGAAGAGTTGGGATGAAAAATTCATGAGTGTGATAGGGGACTAGAACACCCTACTCCCCACAAAGGCGCAAATGCCCTTTTTCTGAATGTGTGGATGTGCTATTCGCTATGACAAAAAGGAACACAGGTCTCTCGTTGGCTCACCTAAGTGAGGAAAGTATTCTGTAAAGAGTATGAGGGAGTCAGAGCAGTTCAGTGTGAGACACAGCTTGGAGTCTGAAGGCATCCATAAACCAGCAGGCAGCATGAAGAAGCAGGGACAGACAGGATCGTGGAAGGCCCTCTGGACGCTTAAGAAAAGAATGCAGCTCCACCAACACTGTGGTTGCAGCATCCCATCTCTGACTTACAGACAATGCATTTCTTTTTGGTAAAACTTTTTAACTCTACAATTTTCGGCTACTGAAGCAATAGGAAGCTGACACAGAGGTGTGGGGCTAACAACATGTCCTATCACTGTGGCAAAGAAGAATAGACTAGATGCTCCAACTGTCATTGATGCTGACGTCAGGAACCCCTTCTATCAACACGCAACTATTTTTAGACAAAAAGGAAGTGTCTCTGAGCTTGCCCGGGTTAATTTTATGCCAAGACACTTTTAGAAGAGAAAGAATTACCTTAAACTAAGTAACAGAAACAGACAGACAACCACAAAACAGGTGTTCAGTCCTGAAATACTTAGAAATAAATTCTAAAATACATCAGTTCGCTTCAAATTAGAGCCACAGAGAGAAAGATTCCTCCCTGAGTAACACAAACCCCTCAGTGGTGGGGAGAGCAAAACCTGCCGGCAGAGATGATTTGCAACTCCACACAGCAGAGCTTCTCTCTAGATAGGGTGGCATTTTTCGCTAATAATCAGGCACCAAATGATCCATTTGAAAATCTCAGTGCCATGAGCAGAAGAAAATTAAATTAAATCAGAATTAACATATTAGGTCTGAGCTGAGTGAAGACAGATTACTGCTTTGTCTAGATTCTGTCTCCGCTAAAACACAAGTGATAGGATGACATTAGCAAGCAAACAAGATAACTGGATCATTTAAGCTCAAACGAATGTGCATCAGAATGTCCTGTCAGTTACAGAGGCAAACAGCTCCAAGGAAAACCGTTGGTATGTTTCATGTTCAGTTCAACTCAACACATACAACCAACAGAACCATGCATGTTAGACGCCTAGACTCTGTGCTGAAGAAGACACGGTCCTTCCCCTTCATGGAACTCAGTTTAGAAGAAGGAAGCGTGGCAGGCAAGTAAGTAAAGATAACAAGCAATAGTCAAGAAATGTAGGCTGTCAGCGGATCTCAGACTGTAAAAGTCCAATGATGGGCGGACTTCTGGCAACAATCTTCACTGTGTGAGTTGATATCCAACTCTTGTCTTTTTTTAAAGGGACCAAGCCAGACTGGATGAGACCTCACACTGCTGTCCTAATTTTGCCTGAATTATATCTGAAAAGACCCTAGGAACAAGTGCATTCTGGTACCAGGCGTAAAGGTGTCAACATAAGAATTTGGTGGAGGTGCACAATTAAGCCCATAGCATGATGTCCCTGGAGTTGATTGCAACAGTGGAGGCCTGTAATCCTGCCTACGTTGGAGGATGAAGTAAAGGATTGCAAGTTCAAGGCCAGCCTGGGAACTTAGCAAAATCTTGTGTCGATAAAAATTGAAAGAGTAATAGGGTAATAACAGAGATCAGAAGTAGAAGAATGCTGGCTTGCATATACAATTCCCTCAGTATTACCCAAAAAAAAAAAGAGTGTCACTGGGGAGACGGTACCACCTAGGTGAACTCAGAGGTCAAGTGTAAGCCCTGAATTGATAGTTAAACCACTACTTGAAAGGAATGGCCCCAGTTTTGTCAATATTAGCCCTAAGAGACTCCAGTGCCTTGTCAACCCTTTCAAATGCTAAGTGTTTCTGTGATACCTCATACTGGTTGTGACCTTGGCCTTCTCCATGGCATGGCCCTAGACTCTTCTGCATATGGGATAGATTTTAAATCTTAACCATCATCTCCCATCCCAGCTGATCAGCCATTAGCAACAAACTCCTCTTTCAAGACATTAAGTCCTCATCCTCCACAGGAAATCCAAATACCCAACAGCCACAGTGGCCAAAGTGTGGGTGTTTAGGAAAGTGTTTCCTAAGGCCTCGGTGCTCATGATCAACTCTCCTCCTACCTCTTACCAGGCACATAGCAGAGTCAAGAAGCATCAATTAGGTACTTGAAGATTTGTGATAAAGAAGTTTTATCTACTATAGCACAGGCATTTTGGTTTGTTCATGACTGTCTGAAGCTAGCTTTAAGACCCTGCAATGTGTAGATAGTATAATATTAAGTGAAGTCACAAACTCCCAGAATTCATATGCAGAATTTAGACAATAATATATATATATATATATATATATATATATATATATATATATATATATGTAAACAAATGTGCATGCAGATACAGTATAAAATGTAAAAATGAGAACATGAAAGGCTACTGTTGGGGGTGAGGAGGTACCAATGGAGGTCTTGGGCATGTGTTACAAAACAAAGTAGGAACTAGTTGTTTTTCTAACTCGCACCCTGTGGTGGACTTTTCACCAGGGGTGGTAGATGAGTATCTAAATATATATCTAAAATATATTTGATAGTAAAAATATAAAATCCAATGTGAGGCTCACAGCTTCCATCTCAAACAGCTGCTCTGGCTGTGCAGACCTTCGCTGAGTTGCATGGTCTTAGGGCCTGCTTAACGTCAATGTGTGATGGCTTTCCTCCCACACTTCTTACCACAAACTTTACGTCATAAAGTTTTTCATTTTAAAAGCTCCTGGCTAGACGTCAAGTAGCTTTAATGTTTGTAGAACTAATTAAAGCCATAGGTGACTTCATGAGCCTGTCCCTATGCATCTACCCTTTCCAACCCAAGTATAAGAGGACTAAAGAGAGACCCAGCATCCCAGAGCCTGTGGCCTGTGTGGTCATTTAAACTCTCGGTCTGCACAGAACTCACCTTTCTCACTAATTTTGCCCTCCTTCCCATAGATAAAATGCTCTCTAAGCCCTTACTGCCCTCTGTCTGGGTGCATCCCCTTCAGGACTCTTCTTAGCAGTCACCTTCCATTTTAAGTGATGATGTTCTGTCTTCATACAATGGACAATGCCAGGACACCATGTCCTAACATCAAGAGAATGCTCAACCCTTTGCAGAACTTGTTTCTAAGGATCTGCTTTATTCTTTTTCCCCAGATATCACCATGGCTTGCATCCTGACCTATCCCGTCTGCAAATATCCAAACGGTCATTGCTTCAAAGGCTTGTTAACAGCTACAGAAAGGCACAGGCTTCGCCGGAGCCTTCCGCCCTTGCCCTGAATACAGAGCTCCAGAGAGATATGGGAGCTCAAGGTCCCAGAGTCTCCCTACATCTGGTCACACCTGCTTTGTCTTTAGCAGACTTTAAGTCTCAGCAACAGCAGGCAGCTCCAAAGAGTAATCACTTCAGGTTAATGATCTGCTAAGAAAGAACATGTATATTGAGTGCAAACTGCCCTGTACCTTATGCCTTGAATTATAAACATGGATTCTTTCTAAAGAGCCACCTTTGCTTTGGTTCTGAGCTCAAATGTCCTCAACTGCAGACAGGGTGGTAAAATATCATCCTATGGGTCCAATAAGTACCGGCAGCACGCCTAGATTTACATCTTCTTACGTAAACAGATGCAAGTGCACGTTTGTCTATGTGTCTGAGTCCAGGGTGGCTGCTATAATAAAACTGCACAGTCTGAGTTATAAATGCCAGAAACTTAGCTCTCACAGTTTTGGATGCTGGGATGCTCAGCAGCAGGGTGGTGTCACCAACAACTATGAAGACACAGTTCTGGATCAAGTGACGTAAGCTTCTTATTTGATGTTACCACGTGTGATAGAACTGACACATCTCTGAACTCTCTTGGATCCTGTATGACACGTGCCCTTCCCAGAAGCCTCCTGTCCTTGCTACTTACTAAACACTATATACCACGAATGTTTCAGAGGGCAGCCCTACATGTGTGGGTTAAGTGTGATGCGAGCAGTTATCTAGATTTAGAGATAGCTGGAAGGTTGACGGGACATTATTTCTAGGTGTGTTTCCAGAAAAGACTAGTGTGTGGGGTAGTTAGCTGAGTGGGGAGGCTCCATCCCCAGTGTAGGCAGGCACTAGTCAAAGAGCAAGAAGTCACCTGAAAGAGGAAAACACAAGAAGGGAGAATTTGTCCAGTTCTGTCCTTCCTTTCCAGAGTAAGCCATATTTGTCCTGGTGTGGAAAACCAGCATGCTAAGTGCCTTGGCTTTTGGACTGTGTGTTGCCCACCAGCTCCCATGCAAGGTCTCTTGGTCATTGGGCCTAGACGCCAGGGCTGAACTTTTGGCTTCCCCATTTGGAAGCTTCTAGACTTGTATTAAATAGTAGTGCTGGCCTTTCTGACACTCTACCTTACAGATCAGCTGTCATGAGCCTTTTCAGCTTCTGTAATTATGTGAGCCAGCTCCCCAGCAACCCCTCTGTATGCATGTGCCCTGCTGTCAGTCTCTCTGGGGAACCGTAACTGTTACACAGCTGTAACAGAGAAACCCTCACCGCAAGTCCATGTGTTCTGTGCTAAGTAGTCACTAGCACATGTGTGCAATGCTTTCATTCTGTCCCTACCCACAACCTATCTAAACACAAGACTTTCAAGATTTACAGATACTATACAACTTTTCAAAGACAGCCACTCATGATTAACAGAATTAAAGTCAATGAAGACCAAAGATCATCTAAAACAGCATAGCCTTACAAACAATGTCACACAGAGTAGATTCTTGGAAGAATAACCACACATCCAAACTCTGTCAATCTCCCCCCCCCCCAAAAAAAACCTAAAAAACCAACAACCAAACAAAAATCATCTGTAAAGTTAGATGATTTAAGAAACAATAACAAATAAATAAACAAACAGACAAAAAAAAAAAAAACTTTTCTCAGCGTCACCAGTTATTCCACAAACCTAGAATGAGAACCAAGACTCAAAACTGTCCCCCACTTTGGTGGCTTGAACAGGAATGGGACAGAGGCTCATATATTTGAATACTTGGCCATTAGGGAGTGGAGCTGCTTGAGAAGGATTAGGAGGTGTATCCTTGTTTGAGTAACAGTGTCACTGGATGTGGGCTTTGGTTTTCAAAAGCCCATGCCAGGCCCAGTGGCTCTCTCTCTCCCTGCCACCTGCTGATCCTGATGTAAAACTCTAAGCTAACATGTTGGCCAACATGCTGCCATGCTCCTGGCCATGATGAAAATGGACTAAACCCATCGAACTGTAAACAAGCCCCCATTAAATTCTTTCTTTTATAAGAGTTGCCAGTGTCATGGTATCTCGTCACAGCAACATAACAGGGATTAAGACACCATCTTCTTATAAGAAAAGACACAAAGAAGTCTTCATTGCTTTTAGATATTATACCAAGTTCCCCTGTACCTTTGTATAGCAACTCAGGTTTGCATAGAATTTGAGAAATAGAAAAATGAAACATGGGAAAAGTAAAGAATATATGTCAGCAATGATTAAAATTGGATTTTGATGAAAATAAATTAAATGTGTTTAATGTTATATTTGAGTATAGCTTCCCTACTGTCTTTAGACTACAGTCAATTTAGTATACAAGGTTTCCTCCATGTTCATCATCACTGTAGAATTTTAAGCCACAGACTCTTCTTAAATTTCTTGTTCCTTTCTTACAATAATTTTAAACTAAATAAAGTATTTTTAAAATAGAATTCTGTGTATATATTACCATATCTTGAGGTAGATACAGGAAGGGAGATGTTTTAACATACAAAGGTTGTTACTAACATTAAAGTATGTCAGTTTAAATTAATTTTATAATATCTTAAAATGTATCAACCAATTTAAATGACCATATTTAAACTTTTCTTCTAAATTCCATTTATAATCCCCATAGTTAATTTTAAATGTTTAAGATTATATAAAAATATTTCCTCAGGTCCAAAAATTCTGAATGGACATAATTTTTATATATGGCATTTTAAATCCGTATTTACCAAAAATATTTCTTGAAATATTGAAGTCATATATAATAATTAAATATAACTGTCATTTTATTTGTAAAGTATGCCTTCTACATTATGCATCTGAAGAAATAAAAATTTTTTTCATTCCTTTCCATTAAATGCCTGAGAATGTTATTTTACACAGCAAAAATTGACTAGTGAATGACTTATAGATGGAAATATTCCTCAGATAATTAAAATCTAAATCTTGGGGATTTAAGTAAATTATCAAACCCCAGCTGTATATACCAGCAAAATAAAAGGTGAACAATGTGAACAAGAAACCACAAAAGCAGTGGTGTTAGACAGCAAGCACTCGTGTCCCGTGTTAGACGGCAGGCACGCGTGTCCTGTGTTAGACGGCGGGCACGCGTGTCCCGCAGCTCTGTCAGTTAGATGTCCACAGTCAGTGCCACGGAGGGAAGATCTACTTCAGATCTCTCTCCCAGCTGCTGGGAGCCTTGGCTGCCATATTACCCCTGTGTCTTAATGCCTAGCCCCATGTCCAAGTTCCCAACATTTTAATAATAAAAAAACAGTTATGCTAAATTAGGGTTCACCTTAACAACATACATTTATCTGTAAAGATCTCAACTAAATAATTCTACCTTCGCATGGCCTGGAGGTTAGAATTCCAACAACCTTTCCAGAGGGGCCAAAGTTCAGCCAATAAAAGGTTCTGTGTATTGCTAAATCCTAAATCTATTTCATTGGAATTGCTTGACTTACCTAAGTCATGAAAGGGCACCTTATACTCATATCCTGTAGGTACGTGTGATGCCGTCTTCCTACTAACAAAGCTGCTGTGCATAACAAGTAAAGCATTTCAAGATGCTCAAGTGAGTTTCAGTTACTTTTCTGGCCTGTTAGTGCTCCCAGGCTGTGACTGCTGGCTCCATCTGTGTAGCCTAATGGCCTCTCCTGTGGTAGCCTCCATGCATAACAATGGAAGTTTCAAATAGTGCCCAGTTCCTCCCGTGTTTCACTAACCAGTGTTATCTCATGCCCTTTGCGGGAAGATGGGGATTATACAAGAAAGCATAAGCTGAGTAGAGATCCCCATGAGGTAACTACTGAGTTCCTAACTTATCCCTGGTACTGAAGAATAGACAAAAGTTCTCAACCCAAAGGAACCATAGCTTTTGCCAGTAGGGGGGAGGCAAAAAACCAAACTGGAGAGGAAAACATAGGAGCATGCTAGATGGTTACGAGTGCGACACAAAACAAAGAAGGAAAGAAAAATAGAAAGTGCCAGAAGGCAACAGATTGAGGTTTTTGTTTGTTTGTTTGTTTGTTTGTTTGTTTTTTAAGTTCTCCAGTAGAGATGATGCTGCACAGACAGGAAGAAGCACAGGAGCTGACATTTTACCCGGAAGGAGATGGGAGACAGAAGGTCTGCAGGACAGGTTGTGCTCCCATTATGTCAAAGAGGTCAGTGGTGGAAGGGAGAGAGAATCTACCAAAAGGCAAAAACCAGATCAACAGTGGTGGCCGTCTACCAGGTGAGAATATACAGGGAGAGGTAATCCCCCTCAGGAACAGTCATAGGGGAGGGGAATAATGGGAAAAGGGGGGGGGGGGATGGGAGGATACAAGGAATGGGATAAACATTGAGATGTAACAAGAATAAATTAATAAAAAAAAAAAAAAAGAACCCAAAATAAAATAGGTTTTGAAAAATATAAGCCTACGTGGAACCATAAGCACAAATAAACTCTTTCTTCTCTTAAAAAAAAAAAAAGAGAAGCAGATAGATGGCTTAGACTCAGGGTGGGGTGATAGTGACCAGTCGCCACCGCCTGAGTTCATTCTGCCGAATTATAGAATTACCTTAAATAGTCAATTTCACATATCAGAAAAAGAAAAAAGGTTGAAAATAACTCAAGATTTGAAGCCTGAACCATTGGAAAATAAATGCAAGAGCAGCAAATCTTCAGGAAAGTTCACGGGGTTGTTTTCAAAGTGTAAGGTGAAGCAATCCATCACTTATCTGTCAGCAATTAGATCTGAATGCAATCAGATATGGGGGGTGATAGAAAAATAGCCATGCCTAAATTGTTGGTTTAGAAGTGTAAATTATAGTACTGAAAGTCATGAGTATGGGGAGGCCATCAATGAGAGAAATGGAAGGATCATCTAAGGACCGAGTCTTGTGACATGCCAATACTAATAGACCACAGAGGTGAGGAGCATCCAGCAAGAGGGACAGAAGAACCAGCTATGAAGTTGGAAAAACCCAGGAGAGTATGAGATCCTGAACATAAAGTGAAGGTGTTTTTTTTTTGTTGTTTTGTTTTTTTTATTAATTTATTCTTGTTACATCTCAATGTTTATCCCATCCCTTGTATCCTCCCATTCCTCCCCCCCCCCCCATTTTCCCATTATTCCCCTCCCTATGACTGTTCCTGAGGGGGATTACGTCCCCCTATATATTCTCATAGGGTATCAAGTCTCTTCTTGGCTACTTGCTGTCCTTCCTCTGAGTGCCACCAGGTCTCCCCCTCCAGGGGACATGGTCAAATGTGAGGCACCAGAGTATGTGAGAAAGTCCTATCACACTCTCCACTCAACTGTGGAGAATATTCTGACCATTGGCTAGATCTGGGAAGGGGTTTAAAGTTTACCTCCTGTATTGTCCTTGGCTGGTGCCTTAGTTTGAGCGGGACCCCTGGGCCCAAATCTGCCTATCATATTGTTCTACTTGTAGATTTCTAGGACCCTCTGGATCCTTTTATTTTGCTGTTCTCCCATGCGTCTCTCATTTAGAGTCCCAATAGGATGCCTTCCCCTCTGTCCCAGTTTCCTGGTAAGTGAAGGCTTTCGTGGGACATGCCCCTTGGGCTAGTATGCAGATATAAGTGAGTATATACCATTTGATTCTTTCTGCTTCTGGGTTAACTCACTCATTATGATCATTTCTAGCTCAATCCATTATCCACAAATTTCGGGAATTCCTTGTTTTTAATAGCTGAGTAGTATTCCATAGTGTATATGTACCACAGTTTCTTTATCCACTCTTCTACTGAGGGACACTTAGGCTGTTTTGACATGGAGGAAGTGATCCTGGATAAAACGCTACTCTTCATGTAAACAATATGAGAATGGGAGGTTGCTCACTGCTCCAGTCATACGCGGGCCATCAACGACCTTAGCAGAGCAGTTTTAAGTGGGTGACAAAAAGTTAGTCTGGTTGTAGTAAGTTTGTAAGGGAAAAGGGATGGAGGCAGTTAACTGAGCCTTGCTGTGAAACAGGAAAAGAATGAAAGGATAACGTTAAGAGTACTGTTGAGTCGGTCCAGGAGCTTCCTTTGTAGTAGAGAAAAGGCCATCTCAATTATCGACAGGGATAAGCAAACACTGAGAAACTTTTGATTAAGAGGCTCGGAAAGAAGGAAATTGTTAGACCAAACTTTCATAGGTAGTAGACACAGCAATAGGCATTTCTAATGAGGCTCAAGTGTTGGTTTGATACAGGTAAGAAGCACTTGCTGCTAGTTGCTCTAACAAAGGTGGTGGTGAGCTGATGAGAAATGGAGGTCCCCTTGTCACTGCTTCCCATTTCAGTGAAGTAGAAACAATGTCGTTAAGGGATGTTGTCATTAGGTAACATTGATATGTGGTTATAGTTGTTGAGAGTAAAATAAAACGCATGATGATTAAATTACAAAAGCAGCAGGGAGGAGACACGCACTGAAACAGTGGGCAGTTGGTAGATTCTGGCTCCTGGAGAAATTAAGGATTTCGTGGAATCATAGTGCAGAGAGCACAAGTTGGAAACACAGGAAATGGTGAACGCTGGATGAGACTGTTGAAATTGAGATGTAGAAGAATTGATTAACACAAGATCTAGGAAGGTTGCTCTCAGTTTCCCACCAGAACCTGACTGCATGACTCCAGCATTGAAGATGTCCTGTTGTTTTGACACAGAACCTAGAGAAACCAAGTCAATACTGAACAGGAAGCTTCCCCGCTGAGGAATACTTTCCTGGTATATGAAGGTGTTTGCAAGTTGCTGAGAGTTAAAGTCTTCAGTAGTCCTACCCAGCTGTAAACTTTAATAATGACTGGCATGGTAATATATGCCCACAGGTACAAAACTAGCAAAATGCAGAGGTGACCAATAGTTTTCAGGTTGAGTTTAAAGCCTGCTCCACAGGAAAAAAATGTTTGCCTGGAGCTGTAAATCTGTCCAAGAACCAATAGTTTGGGAACTCCCAGACCCCCAAGGGTGAACCTACTGATATTATTCTGCTAAATAAACAGCGCAGTGGACAGTAGTTAGTACAAAACTTCACAACTGATCGAAGTGCATAGAATAAGTGTCCTTGGACTATGCTGACACAAAGTGGACCTCTGTATCACCCCCTCCTCACAGAGGCACGGGGACTGATAGAGAGGAGAAAACATACAGACTCTAAGAACCAGAGACCATGGAAGAAAACCCTACCTTCTACTCATGACGGAACCGTTGCACTCACGGAGTCACAGCAGCTCTGTCGCCTGCGCAATGCTCGCACAAGAACAAACAACATTCTGGCATGAAGCAGGGGCCAAGAGGCCACTACCTCGAGCTGAGGAGCTACTGACGGGTGCCAGCTTCTGGAAGAAGGGAAACTCAGTTTTATTTAAGGACGTGGCCCCCAGTCAGTCAACAATACTCCAGGGGACAACTCCACACTCCTAATTACATGGGCAGTCCACATTTGACTCAGTGGCATATGTTTTTTAAGAGGACATGGAGTTGGGTAGGCATGAGATGGATCTTAGAGGAGTAGGGAGTGACTAAGATTGAGACACAGTGTATAAAATTGTCAAAAAAAATTAACAACGTTGTCATATTAAAAATAAGATCTAGACTAGAATTCTGAGAAAGACTAAAGGGACAAATATGAAGGAGAAAATAGTGGTAAAAGGAACAAGATGCAGGCAAACAAAACGTACGATTCTTATGAAATTTAACCCACTAAATCACGGCAGTTAATGGTGCTGTGGTGATGCAAAGTGATGTGGGATCTTAGCTTTAAGGGCTGGGGCAGAATCAGCTGGGTACCAACTTCGCTTCGTCGTGGAGGGGTGGGGCTACAGGGTAATTTGTCTCATAATATGGAACTGAAAATAGGGATGTGGAAGGGCGTGTTTGTTTCTTTGATGTTCTTTTTTCATTAAATAGGAAAGCGAATGAAAAGAATCTTATTTTTAATATATTTTATTAATTTATTCATATACAATCTCAATGGTTATCCCACCCCTTGTATCCTCCCATTCCTCCCTCCCTCCCATTTTCCCCTTACTCCCCTCCCCTATGACTGCGACTGAGGGGGACCTCCTCCCCCTGTATATGCTCATAGGGTATCAAGTCTCTTCTTGGTAGCCTGCTATCCTTCCTCTGAGTGCCACCAGGTCTCCCCATCCAGGGGTCGTGGTCAAATATAGGTCACCAGAGTTCGTGTGAAGGTCAGACCTTATAATCATTTCTTTTAAAAAAAAAAAAAAAGTTGAGTTTACTAGATAGAGTCAAAGAGTGTTCATTACTTATCATGGTCAGGATGAGATGAAGAATGTAAATGTCCAACTGACCCAGAGCCACTAGCCTTGCTGTATACCTGAGCTCTGGGGAGGGGTCAGGGGTCCACACTGTAACAAAGAAGTGAGACATTCATTGGTCTGATCTGGGCCATTTTCTACACCAAATTGACATGATGAGTTGTGACACAGAAGCAGGAGTACCTGTGAGGAAGCAGAATCATCAAGAAAGACAACAGATGGGCATGAGCGCCTGCTCACGTGGGGAAGAGGGACCTCAGCATCCTCACTGTAGTGTGACCCTGGGGATGCTGGAGCCAGCTCAAAAGCCTCCACGCCAGCTGCGGGGCCATGCGGAGGCTAGCAGCTGCCAGCAGTGTTGAAGTCAGCTGAAATGCCTTCGTGAACAGCGATAAATAAGGCGCATATGAATGTCAAAGAAAAATCTAACTGGAAAACAGCACTGTGGTGAATCTCTGCCCTGTCTCAAAGATCAAAAAGGCCCATTTTCAGCTCCCCTGTGTGTTTGTCAGCTTTATATACACAGTCTATTTCCATAACAACACTGCTAAGCACAATTTTGAAAAGTGAGTCAAACTTTTAAAAATTGGATGTCCTCGTGCCTCAATTAAAACTTCAAGGTGAGAGACAGTATAGCAAGAGGCACTATGAGCATTTCATCAGTCCAGCGGGCATCAAGAAAGACAACCCGATGTGTGTGGAAATAGGACTGACAGACAGCAGTCTTAGAATCCAAAGGAGGAAGTAAGGCAAGCCCCCTAAGGAGCGTGTGGAGCCTCAGGACTGCTGAGTGTGTGACACTGGGGCCTTTCAGGACCATTTGGAAACTACCTATTCATATTAATTCTCCAAAGCACTAAGCACAGGGTTAGGAGTCTCTCTGTCCAACTCTGTCATCTTCTTCCCACACACAAAGAGAAAGGCAGCATTTGGGGAGTACTGACAACAGCGCCACACCACAGATCCACATACGAGGCTGAGGAAAAGCTTTCCAGAGGCACACATCTGACTTCCCAGTAGTGGCAGAGTTCTAGTGTGGGAAATATATAGCTATATGGTATCCAAAAAAGCGCTGTAGAGAAACCATTCTTGAAGGCTTTACAACTAAATCCTACAACCGCTCGGCAGAAGCCACAACAATTTTGTTTCTGGTATCAGCATTGTTATACTGAGGTTAAATATAGATGTTTCACCTACTGCAACTCATCAACAAAATTCCCTGTACATCAGAGAGTGGTTGGAACTGTCATCCACCTGGGACAGTGGCAGGGCACTGGGAGGATGTGGCAGCCGCTTCGAGAACCAGTGTAGGTTTTTCGAGACAGGGTTTCTCTGTGTAGCCTTGGATGGCTCAGCCGTTAAAGGCTAGGCTCACAAACAAAACAGTGTAGCATTTCTTAAAAGGCTGGGGTCACACATGACTTGCTGATTCCATATATATATATTCAGAACAAACGAAACACGTGCCCAAAAAATGCTACTCTGCTTTCAAAATAGCCCAAACATGGAAACAACCCAGATGTCAATCAATGGAAGAATGAGTAAGCAAGATGTGGTACATCCATACAGACGGATATTGGTTATAAAATAAAACATGTCTCAACACGAAGGATCCTACAATAATGGTAAAAGAACAAGTTACAAATCACTACATATTATTTTATTCCACTTATGTAGTTGTTCAAAATATGCACTGGTTTAGTAGTTCCTAGGAACTGAGGGAAAGCCAGGTATTTACTACTAATGGGAACAGTTTTGAGGTTAAAGAAGACGTTTGAATGAAATGAAGTTTGAATTTGAATTCTAACGAAGTCACAGCTCTATGGCTATATTAGAAATCATTGCATTGTGCACTTGAAGTAGACAAATTATGCCTCCATAGAGCTATTAAAGCTAAGAGCAACACTTTCATTAATTAATCTATATGAGAAAAGTTGATTTTTTAAAATGTGATTATTACAACTTGGATATAAAACTTGACCAAAATCTAAAGAGTAATCATTTGTGACTTAAGAGGATCTGTCCACTTTTTTCTATGCCGCATCATATAGAATACAGAGAAAAGGGAGAATAGAAAAGGGGAGGCATGGTTGGCAAAGCAGGGCAAAGAAATGTCCAGGGCCCAGAAGGTGACACTGCTGCTGGCCGGAAACTAAGCTCTAATTTAGCTTTCAGCTAAAATTATCATAACGGAAATAAAACTAACAAACTAGATGTGATTTGCAATTTTCTCATCCTTTAGTGGTGGGGCCAAATGGCAACTTTAGGAGAGTGTGTTTTCCAGTGGAGGAGATGGACAAAGATCTCTGCTATGCTGCCTCTACTGAAAGAAGAACACTTATTTTTTTTCCCAGATCCTGCAAATCTGTAATAAACAACTTGGATTTGAAATAAAACCCCATGAAGGTAGTGGAGCTAAGACCCTGAGATGCCTTGGAAGTTCAGAAAGTATTTCTGCATTTGGCCATTATTTCTGGCTCTCACTTAAAACAAAACTGCCACATACAAACAAATAGACATCCATTGTGCATATACAACTGTAGTGTATGTGTGTGTATCTATAAAATAACGTAAATAATACACATACACACATATATATCATCTTATATGTGTCGGATGCAAATTGTAAATGTAGCACAATAATAATAACTTTGGAAAAACAGCCAGAAGTGAACACTCCAGGGGTCTGGAAAGTAGCCGAGAGCTGGTGGAAGTCTGGCTTGCTCCACAGTGTTGTCAACTCCTGTTTTTCTTACAAAAGGCAGAAAGGAAACATGGCCTTATTATAAAGAAAACCCACTGACTTCACACACAACTTTGGAATAGCCACATCTCTCCTGTGTGTCTATTTTCTCTATCTAACAGAGTAGCCAGCACACTTGATTTTAAAAATAAGACAGACAAACATCCTTGGTCAAAGGCCTGAAAAAAATACTCATAATCATGTAATTAGCACAGAACATTATTATGTTTTAATATATTTTGACTGAAATAGAGTCACAAACCTTCCCCATCTCTTTGTTCCATATAATAATCCCTCCAAGGAACCATTCCTCAGCCTTCAACATATTCCTTCACTATCAAGGTCATAGCCTTGTTCTATTTTACTATTGTTTTACACACACACACACACACGCACATACACACGCACACACACACGCACACACACGCACGCACGCACACACACACACACACGCACGCACACACACGCAATTTTAAATGATGTTTTTATGTTTTCCAGATGGCAGACATAACAGTGAAAAGTAAGGAAATTATGTATATGATAGGTATATTATACATAACTTTAATTTTACCATGTGCTTTGAAGCATTTTATATAAGGGGCATGCAATAAATATTATCTTTCATTTTAAATCTCTGAAGATCGTCTATTAACCTAAAAACTGAAAATTTTTCAATAGTTATTATCCTTAATGTCAATAAAAGTTTTTAAAATCATATAATCATATTCTAAATGAAAAATCCAGATCTAGCAGGCAAAAATATGCTATGCTTACTTTTATTTATTCTTCACCTACTAGTAATAATTGGCTTTATTTAAACTCATATTCCCACAGAAATAACAGTCTCTTTCTTCAGTTCATTTTTAATGGCTTTGGTCATAACATACCAATATCAGTTGTCAACATCTCATGGAAATATGTCTGAACTTCCCAAGAATAATTAATCTAAATCCTCTGTGCAGACGCTGGTGTAGAAGGCTATGAGTCACTGGTTTTCTCCTCTACAGTTGATATATATTCAACAAGAAGAAAGACTTTGTGTTTAGTAACAATTGTACCTTAATCTCTTCCCAAGGTCAAGTGCATTCAAATGAGAACCTTCTCAGGTACGGAATGGACATACGTATAATATACCCACTAGACCTTAGAAACTTAGGAGTTTCTGATATATTCTTCTTTGCTGAGGCTTTAACTTTTGGTTTTATTGTTAAGGTTACATATTTAGTACATTTTGAATTACAAAATGTATATTTAAAACATATAAAATATATGCACAGTGTAAGAAAAAGTAATATAAAATTTTGGCATCTAAATCCCAGGCTAAGAAACATAACAATGGTTATTGACACCAAATTTATTTGCATTCAATATGTAACTTGAAATAAAGCATAATTTTCCTTACCTGTTTCTATACTTTATATACATGATATTTATTTCAATTTAGACTATTTTCACATTGATGAGAGTAGGTACTGTCATGATGTTGGGTGTTGACCTAGTTATCAAAAGCAATAGCCCTCCATGACATGTGGCCTGAAGAGCTGCTCCGGAACAAGGATCAATGACTGGTGAACGGATCCAGCCTGCTAAGACCAGCAACAGGACCCACATCCTAAGCCTTACACATATATGATGCAGGACAGGCAAGGTAGCTCAGTATCTAAAGGCACCTGCTACTGTGCCTGATGCCCTGAGCTCAACCCTCCACACGGTGAAAGGGACAGAGACCCATGTTGTCTGACTTACACATACATGTCCATGTACACACACATACACTCCACAAAACAAGACAAAAATATAGTGGAAACTTTAAGATACGAAGCAAATAGTTCCTCATTCCTTTTCTTCCCGTTCTTATGCTCCCCAGACTCACCCTCCACAACAGGAGTCCAGGGCAGCCGTTGTAGCTTCTCTTACTGACAAGAGATGCCATACCAGGCGTCAGAAGTTCGGTAGAGCTACAGCAAAAGGGGAAGAAAAGTATTGCTCTATGGTTTCTTTTTTCCTCCTCAGTCATACCATACATGAATTGTCTAGCAATAGCTGTGTCTCGACACCTGAGGATTCCTCCCTCTTATTGACCACATTGCTTTAAAAAAAAAAAAAAAAAACAAAACAAAAAAAAAAACTCTAAGAACGGATGAAGCTAGCTGTGAGTTAATAATATATTCAATTTATGCTGAACAAATTGATATACTCAAGATACTGACTATATATTCAAAACTGAAGATATATTCAATTTTGGCAGAAATGGGTGGCAAGACTTCCTTCCTTACAGCTGTCCTGGAACAAATCTTCAGGGTAGCCTTGAGTCAGGAAAACATCCTAATGGAATGCTTGGATGACTGGTGAGTTCTCCACAGTGTCATACTGCATAAGAGAAGTAATAATGTCATTCTAGTGCTTAGAAACAATGAATCAAGTGTTAGAAATAATCGCTAGAAATAATGATGATTAGAAGTAAGAAGAAATTGAAGTTGTGAGAAGAGCTGTCACGAGAGAGAATTCAAGAAGTTGATGTAAGCAGCAACATCCTGGAAATAAAGCCGGGGGCATAAAGGTATCCAAAAACAATCATTCCTGATGGTAAAATAAATGACCGGTATTTAGGAAAATATGTGCAAAATAATAAGTTCCTTTGTATTGTTAAATCAAAAATCCCCGGTATTTTAGTGAGTGGTAGTATAGATAATAACCACCAAACATAAGTGACCTTTGTGAAAATTAAGAAGTATAATGAATTTCATGTTTATGCTGATGTGAGTAGAACAGGAAATGCAAGCCTGCTCAGCCTGTAGAAACAGAAGGCTCGGGCAGAGCGGTGAAGCTGATGACAACTGCTTCTGTTCTAGAGACTAAGCGCCAACTCCCTGGAGACACTGGACAAATTCTGGGTCCATGATCGCTGCTCAAGTCAGTCTTACGTACAAAGAGACAACAGCCAGGATGGTGGTTAGAACAACAACCACAGAAACAAAAACAAAAACAAAACAACCCTCTTTCTGGTGTCTATCTGGGATCACTAGAAAATTTAGAGAACAGGCAACAGTAAGGGTCATATGGCAGTGAGTTGTGTCATCCAGGGAGCTAAGCGTGTCCAGGAATGACCCCATCAGTGAGAAGGAGGACACGCGAGGACACGCAAGTGCTTCCGGGGACCAAGACATTCATATTCAACCTGGCAAGAGTCTACAGTGTTTAGGAAGACAGATGTGAGAGAGAAGGCATTGGATCTTAAGTGGAGAAAACCCTTATGAGCTAAGGTAAATAAATTAGAATTGTCTAAAACAGAATCAAATCAGTGTCAAATGCAAGTATGAATAATATAGGGATGTTCAGAGCTTGGAATTGACTCTTCCTGGTAACAAGGCACAAGAAGAGGAAGCTTTGCAATCTCAAAAGAAGTGGGAAGAATTTTTACATTTTACTTTTATTTTTGGGTATTAGACCTTTGTCAGACGTAGGGTTGGTGAAGATCTTTTCCCAGTCTGTAGGCTATCACTTTGTTCTCTTGACAGTGTCTCCTGCCTTACAGAAGCTTCTCAGCCTCATGAGGTCCCATTTATTAATTGTTGACCTTAAGGCCTGGGCTGTTGGTGTTCTGTTCAGGAAGTTGTCTCCTATGCCAATGTGTCCCAGGCTCTTCCCCACTTTTTCTTCTAACTGATTTAGCATCTCTGCTTTTATGTTGAGGTCTTTAATCCACTTGGACTTGAGTTTTGTACATGGTGACAAATAAGGGTCTAATTGCATTTTTCTACATGTAGACATCCAGTTAGACCAGCACCATTTGTTGAAGATGCTATCGTTTTTTCCATTGAATAGATTTGACTTCTTTGTCAAAAATCAAGTGACCATATGTGTGTGGATTCACTTTACATATGCATTTATATTATTACACATAGCTACAATAAACTACATACAGCAAGAAGAACCATAAAACGATCAAGAATTATAAAAATGTTACATTCATAATGTTTTAGCTATTTCAATTTGGCAATCTTGAAGAAAACATCTTTCATATCTTTGTGAGGCTAAAATTCTGAATGTAAATCAATATCTATCACATCTCATCTTATCAACTTAAAACCTCTACCTAGACCTAAACACATCTTAACCCCTAAACAACTAAGCTTAATTGTAAAATTAAACTATCTGGTCTTCAACCCTATCAGAGACTTGAGAAGAATTTTTAAACTAACAGAAAATACCTATTTCGCACACCAAATGAACTTCTCAAAATGGTGACAACAATCCTTTTCAAAACTCAATTTTCAGTTCCTAGGACCCACAGAAAAAGTCCTCTATTTCAGTGCCTGACTGACCTTGAAGACAACAACAAACACTAAGAAAATCTGAGAAGATAAAAGGGCATAAGTGTTATGAGCTAAGGCTGGCTCTACTTCTATTATCTTCCCTCAGGCAACAGCCAATATCTGGTGACCTAGATGATACCGGGCTATGGGATACAGCACCCAAAAAGAAGGAGATATATTTTATACTAACAAATGTATTATACAAATTGGAAAGGAGGAAGTCAAAGTACCTTTACTTGCAGATGATTTAATAGTATATACAACTGCCCCAAAATATTTCACACAGAAATTCATACAGCTGATAAACCCGTTCAGTGGCTGGATACAAAATAAATGCAACAAAATCAGGAGCCCTTATATATGCAAATGACAAGTGTGCTGGAAAGGAAACAAGGGAAACAACACCTTTTACAGTAGCTGCAAATGATGTAACTATTTGGGGGTAATTGTAACCAAGAAAGTGAAAGACTTATATGATGAAAGTTTTAGGACATTGAAAAAAATTATCAGAAGCTGGATAGATCTCCCATGTGCATGGATGGGTAAGATTAATGTAGTAAAATGGCATCCTACCAAAAGCACTCCATAGATTCAGTGTGATCCCCATCAAAATTCCAACACAATTTAAAAGACCAAAAAATAAAACATACCAAAAAAAAACAAAACAAAACAAACAAACAAAAAAACAAAAAAACTAGAATTACTAAGACAATAATGAATAATAAAAGAGACGCTAGATGTATCACCAGTCCCAATTTCAAGCTGTACTTCAGAACTATAGTAATAGAAACACAATGGTATGGGCACAAAACAGACACTTAAATCAATGAAATAAAAATAGAAGACTCAGGCGTAAATCCATACATCTATTTTGACAAAGAGGCCAGAAATAGACCATGGGCAGGATCCCCAGCAAATGACACTAGCCTAAACCAGATGGCTGTGTGTAGAGGAATCCAAAGAGACCCATACTTGATACCATACACAAAACTCAACTCTCAATGGATCATGGTCTTCAACATAAAACCATATACACTCAGCCTGATAAGAGGATAAAGTGAGAGCCTTGAGCTCATTGGCACAGGAAAAGACTTTCTGAACAGAACACCAACAGCTCAGGCACTAAGTTCAAGAACAAATAAACGGGACCTCATGAAAGTGAAAAAGTTCTATAAGTCAAAAGGCACTATCATTCAGACCAAGTGGGGCCTATAGAATGTGAAAATATTATTACCAGTCACATAGCTGGTAGAGGGCTAATATGAAAAAAAATTTTTTCTTAAATCTCAAAAAACTAGAGATCAAGAAAACGAATAACCTAATTAAAAAAAATAGGATGCAGATCTAAACAGAAAACTCTCCAAAAAGGGAACTCAAGTGGCTGAGAAACACTTTTTTAAAATGTTCAATGTAAAAAAAATTAAAATAAATAAATAAATTCAATATCATTAGTCATCAGAGAAATGCTGATCAAAACTACTTTAAGCTTATCACCTTACACCTAACAGAGTGGCTAAGATCAACAAAGCAAGTGACAGCTCGGGCTGGTGAGGGTGCGAGGCAAGGAGAACATTCATCCATTGCTGGTGGGAGTGAGGAGAAAAGGGGAGGGGACTAGGGAGGGAACGGAGGGAGATAGCTAAAATTCAGTGCCATTTGAGGGGTAGCATGGGAACCTCACACAGGAGCAACTTCCTAAAACGTATACATATCTGAAGGACCACATAATAGGGAGGAAGATTCCCAACTGGCCATCTCTTGTCACCAAATGAAGCTTCCAGTGCTGGGACTGGGTTACACTTGATTGGGTTCTTGGTCAAAGGGGTCCTTCTGAAATCCCCGAACAACCCAGGCAGTTGCCAAGGCGTTAGCTTGCTCTCCACAAGCTGAAGACAAGTCTCCATTGCTGAAGAAAACACCAACACAACTCACTGAACACGGAGAATTCAAGTTGCTGCCTAAACAGAGCCTTCATCCATACATTCTAGCATCTTTAATACAAAAAGGTTCTCTGTATGCTTCCAAAAGATAAATGTGGACACCAAGCTGAATACAGATACTATGATCTACAATGATGTCCTACATGCTACATGCAATGGAGGCACAAAACTTATGGGAATAAACAATCAATATCTGATTTGATTTACGACTCACTCCATGAGATGGAAACTATCCCCAACACTGCTTCAGTGACCAATAACATGAGACTAGAACAGCCTGCATCTAGAGTAAAACCAAATATTACCGTTTTAAAAAAAAAAGGAAACATGGCAATTAAATGACTCCTAATGATATTCTGCTATACCTATAGATCAGTGCCTTGCTTAGCCACCATCAGAGAAACTTTCTCCTGAAAAAGATGGGAACAAATACAGAGACCCACAGATATAACTTTTCCAGAGAGTGGGATACCTTGGAATACTCAAGCATAAACTGGATGTCTCTATCAAATCCCTTCCTTCAGGGCTCAGGGAACGCCAAGGAAGAAGAGGTAGAAAAAAATTTAAGAGCCAGTGGAGACTGAGAACACACACACACACACACACACACACACACACACACACAAAGCCTTCTAAATCAACATGATTTCCACACATATGAACTCCCATACACTGAGGCAGTAGGCATAGAGCCTGCATTGGTCTGCAACACATGCGGACCTAGCATTAAAAGGAGGCATAGGCACATGCCCCATCCCTAACCCAGAACCTATCTCCAGTTGATAATCACTTACAAATGAAAGCCTAGTTTTCTCCAAGGGAGTCTCACTGAGGAAACAGATTACTCTTTAGGGTAGGCTGCATGCCCAATGGTAGAGCTTTCAGGAAGATAGATTAGAAGCATCATGAGTTCAAGTTCACTATGGGCTTCAGAGTAAGATTGTGAAAAGAAATTCAGCTCATGTGTATTTAGCATGTTAAAGGATGATGTTCTCTCCAGTATAGCCCCAATCTCAAGTTCAACCTCGTGAGTACACAAGGGTCAGGTACTGAAGTCCATGTCATCCCAGACTAACCAGGCCCAAGAAAAACCATCTGTCTCATGTGTTGATCCTTGAGACAATAATTTTGAGTTGAACATTGTAAAATGGCCTGTTTGGATAGGCATAAATGATCCCAAACCTATGAGGTTGGATACATTACATATGTGTATGTATGAGAAAAAGCGTGGCTTCTCAAAGACAAACCAGTTTGCTTTAGGATGTCAGGGTATGGAAGCTTTCCAGCCTGAAATGAACATGTTTCACACTACCTCACAAATGTGCTGCATGAAGACAACTCAGTTTGCAACAACCATGAATGGATTAGGTGACCTCTTGACTTTGATGACGTTCAGTGCCTACTTTCTGTCTTCACTTAAGCCTTTGGAAAGCGTCTTTTCAAATTCCCATTTCAATTCCATGCATTCTTATGACTTACAAGATACATGTGCATGGCTTTTCCAGGTACAGAGGCTGCAGCACATGGCACGGCAATAGAGAAAGAAACAAACATGCAAGATGGCAAGATGTTCACATATCTTGAATGTAAATTATTCCACATGTGTTAAATATTTGATCCATAGATCTGCTGGCCAAAGGAGACTCAACACCTTAAACTATAAGACAAAATCAATCCTTCCTCCTCATATTTATTTCTGATACTCTCTCATGCCAAAAAGAATATTAGCTAATAAGGTATCAACAGCAGCAAGGTTCTTCATGGGGCCACACAGCCTCCACGGGTGACTCCCTAACCCCACGGGTGAGTTCCATCGATGGTTGCACTGTAATGCACATACTTGAATTTCTTTCATAAATATGGTGCACAAGGCTGTTGGAAGTATTTTGTATCTTAATGTTAACTGTGTAAATCAGTTATCAGAGAGTGGTCAGAGAACCCTACTGGGCAGCAACAGGAGTGACAGAAACCAACAGGTGACATTTACTGATGACCCTTCAGCTTCAGATGGCACAAGATTATTGTGTAATTCAGATGTTGATTTGTGTGCCCCCCCCCCCAATATATGGTCGCAAGCCTTGTTCTGAGAATCTCCTGTTTCAATGCTGTATAAACTCTGCTCCACGACGGTCCCCTTCTATGCCAATAAAGCAGCTTCCAGCCAGTCACTGAGCAGGGGAGAAATAGGGTGGGACTTCCTGCTAGGAAGGAAAGGAGGAGTAAGGGGAAGAAGCAGGGGACTCAGCCGTAGGCCCAGGTGCAGGAGAGATGAAGAAGATTCGACTGTAGCAAAGAAAGAACTAAAAAGCAAGTAACTTGAGGATTTTGGTAAAGATGGAATCAGCATAACATAGAGGGTTAATAACAGACTTAAACTGCTCAAGAGTGTGTTGTAAAGCCTTATAAAGAAATGTAAGAGTCCCATTTATTTGTGTGATAGCCGGGTTAAGAGACTAAGAGAAGCAAACTCAGTTACATAAAATTAACCTAAATCAGCTTCCAACAAAGCGAAAGCACATGACGAGGCGTAGGTAGTTCATGTCTGTGGTGGGTACACACATATATACATATGATTATATGCATGAATACATATGCATGTGGAGGTCAGGGATATGTGGTGGAATTTCTTTTGCACAATATTTTTAAAAAGTTGGAATTTCCAATTTTTTGATTGAGACAGGGTCTCTAACTGGCCTGAAACGTCACCATGGAGGCTGGGCCGCCTGGCCAGGGAGCTCTGGAGATGTTGTATGTCTTCCATCTTGCCGTCACGCTTAGGCAAGATGGGATTCAAGCTTAGGCCACCAGGCCTGACTTTTTACAAGAGTTTTAGGGATGGTACTCAGGCCCTCAGGGGCAAGTGCTGTGCCAATTGAGCCAGCCTTGCAGCACTCTCATCTTTACACCACCCACACTTTTACGAGATGAAACCAAAGGTGGCCCTAAAAGGAAAAAGATATTGAGCATTACGCAGTTCTGAAATTATAAATATATGAGGTATGCCGGATGCACAGAATTGAATGCACCGTACTTAGCCCAGAAACAAGTGGTTGATAAAATAAAATATCCTCCCGCCCCCATCTCCAGAAAAAAAAAATGGCTAAGTGGGCACAACAAAATTAAAACCAGAAAGTGATAATGAGTTAAGTCAGGAGTAAACAAAGGAGCCTTGGAAGCTTGGGGCGCAACCTAGAAAAATATTGAAATAAAAATTGAGAAAAGTAAATATTTGCGAACTGTGCCTAGTGTGTATTTGATCAGAAAATACGCTTAGAAATAATTTTAAATTGTTTTTCTTTGGCAGAAGACTATGCAAATATTTTGTACAAATATAGAAGAAACATGCCAAATATAATTTATCTTTCTTTCCCTCTAGACAAAGGTTAATTTTCCTTATCTTCCCAGGAAGTCTTGTGATTTTTCACCAACAATTGTCTCTTCAGTCAACACGTACGTGCTGTTCCCATCGTAGCAGATAACTTCCTGTACAGCGTTCAGCAGCAAACTGTTGGGAGCAAACTCCTTGCCTCCCAGGACAGAGTGTGAACTCACAATCTGTGAACTCCAAAAGAACCAGCTCATCGATGTAAAACTCTGTTCTGAAGGAAACATCCCCGACCCCACACTCAGAAACACAGGGTTGCAAATGGATAGGACAGCAGGTTGGGGGTCTCCCTAGGCTGGCCGTGTCCTTACCTAACAACCAGGAGGCATAAGGAATTGATCACGTTGGTGATCATGTGACATCAAATGCTGTTCAGTTAAGTGAAATGAAGGTCATCTTAAGGAACAATAAGAATAAGTATTATCTTGAAGACTGAAAACCAACCTTGAAGACGAGCACTAACATTTTAATAAATGCTTTCTCTCATTCCAAACATCATCTTATCAGAATGGTGGCTAAATGTTGTTACTTTTTGATACTGATGTCCTCAGACTCATCCCCATCTTAAAATAAATGATTAGTTTCTCATTTCTCAACAACTGACGGGAGAAATGTACATCCAAAAAGCAGCAATTATGTAAAAAACGAAGTCAAAACCATTTTCTTTTCTCCCCCTCTCTAACAGCTTGTAAGCATAATTAATCAAATCACGGTTCCCTCTCATCGTGGAGAGCTGTAATTTTAAAAAACCAAATTACAGCATCCTTGGAGCAGCATGTATAAAGTATATTAAGAAAATATGTACATGAGTAGGAGCTCATGCCTGCTGATAAATTTTGTTTTATGAATCACAGCCCTATATGATGACTATATTCTATTATATTATTATGTGCCCATGGAAGGAGATAAGTTAGGATCTGAAATCTTGAATAACTCCAAATATTCACAACAAATAAAATATTTTCTGTGTCTCAATAAATCAAGAGTGAAATTAATGGACATCGGGAGCTAGAGCGGCATTTTAATAGGGATAACTTGGCATGTTCTAAAGATCATTATACACATCTTTAAAAATAAAGAAGGGGAAGGAGGATGGAGGGGGGAAGAAAAGGAAGGAAGGAAGGAAGGAAGGAAGAAAGGAAGGAAGGAAGGAGCGAGCAGCCACGGTGCTGGCATTAAACGTGAGCTGTCTCCAAATACCCAGATCTAAAGTGTTAGCTGCTCCTACAAAGATAATGTTTTTATCACTTGGCAGGAGTTGGTTAATTACGACTTCTGCTTCTCCATACAAATGATTTAATACTATTTCTTCAGTACCGAAGACAGATTCTGTCTATTGACACATAATTGCCAAAGATTACGAGTACAGGAAATGCACAAATATTACCAATGACAGCTTGCTATTCAGGACACACTATTATAGAGAACACTTACATGTCACTAACACACAGCCCCGCCGCATCCTTTCTTAGAGCCTTCCTAGATTAATTGAAATCAGAGGCTAAGAGAAACTCCCTTTCCTGTGTACGTATTACTCAGGGAGAATACAATGCCATTACGTCATCAGTTTGATGTGCACGTTTTAAGAGCACTGATAGAGCTGTCTGCCTCTCCTGTATGTTGATCTGAATCAAGGTCGCCTGTCTGCTTTGTACCCAATCCAGGAACAGCTCCAGATAAGGTCCCTCCAACAGCTGCTTGGTATAAATGATGGTGACAAAAATTATTTGTTAAAGTCAAGATCTCTTATCATGTAGAACCAAGGTTTTCAGGGAAATAAATATTTTTTTCCTAAAAGTAAAGACCTAATTTATTTGAGTTAAGCACTTCCTGACAGCAATGCTAGGACACAAAAAAAGACACTATCAATACACACAGAGAAGCAAGAAGGGCAGACTAGGGGGCAAGCGGAGGAGCTGAAGTATGTGACGAGCATCTTCCTCACCATCAGCAAAATTCACTCAGCCGGGCTGTATAGAACTTGCTTTCACATGTTCACTAGAATCTAGAATAGTTTGGATGGATGGATTTTAGCTTGAACTAGGAAACAATTTACATTCCAGCCAGTAACAATCCAATCTTGAAACAACCTTATGTGTCCAGGGTATATTATGGACTTTGTGTGTGTTCTATTAGGCATATATAAACTACAGTACAAATAACACATGATTATTTTGATGTATAGAAATTTCCTATTGGGACTCTAGGTGAGAGAAACATGGAAGAATGGGGAAATAGAAGGATCCAGGGGGTCCTAGAAACCTACAAGAACATTATGATGGGCGGATCTGGGCCCAGGGGTCCTGCTGAAACTATGACACGAGCCAAGGACAATACGTGCAGTAAATTTCAAACCCCTACCCAGATCTACCCAATGGACAGGACATTCTCCACAGTTGAGTGGAGAGTGGGGACTGACTTTCACACGAACTCTGGTGCCCCATATTTGACCACGACCCCTGGCAATACTCAGAGGAAGGATAGCAGGCTACCAAGAAGAGACTTGATACCCTATGAGCATATACAGGGGGAGGAAGTCCCCCTCAGTCACAGTCATAGGGGAGGGGAGTAAGGGGAAAATGGGAGGGAGAGAGGAATGGCAGGATACAAGGGATAGGATAACAATTTAGATGTAATATGAATAAATTAATAAAATATATTTTAAAAAAAGAAATTTCTGAGGCTGGGTCTGGAAAAGTTAAATCAGCAGCTAAGACTCTATACTGTTCTTGCAGAAGATCCAAGTTTGGCCCCTAGCACCCACTTGGGACAGCTCACAACAGCCTGTAGCTTCAGCTCCAGAGGCTCCAATGCCCCTGGCCTCCACAGGCACCTGCATTCACAACACATAATTTAAAATAAAAGTAATCCTTAATATAAATTTCTATGGGTTAAAAAATACACTAACCATTTTCTGTTAGAACCTGATATTCCAAAAATTAGCTTAGTTCTATTCATATAAAAATGACAAAACAAAAAGTACAGTATTTTAATTTTTATACAGGTTTGACACTTGTATGCAGTCTTTATATTTATACAAAGATCCTGTATAAATTCTGTGGCATAAGTTGTATAACTTCTGCAAATTATTGCCTAAAACCTGATGAGAAACAGTCCAAGTTAGAAAAGTCCACAAATGACACATTTTATATAATCATTTACAATTCAACAAAAAAAATGTTATCAAAGTGTGTTGGCTGATAAGACAATAAATATTTATGAAATGTCATGAAACTAAATGTTTATTTAAGAAATAAATGTTTTTTAAAAACATGTATGAGTATATCAAAAATTATGAATGATAATATTTGAGAGTCATATTTAAATTATCGCTAGTGCTCCCATGAATTCTTTTTCTGAATTAAAAAAAAAAAACATTTGATTTTCCATCTGTAATAAATTCTAGGTTCATAAGGCCCACATCTCAACATGAGGAGTAATTTCAGATGAATTATTAGATACATTTGAACTTTTGAAAAATAAATAAAGGCGGTGTAATGTAAATAGAAAAAGTACTGATCATAAAAATATAAATTACTCAGGAATGGTTGTCAGTAAGGTGAGCTTTGCACACCCACACTATTTATAGTTACTCTCCCCTGCTTCTCAGACAACCAGTGAGTTCACAGTGCCCTCCGAAGACACCCCAGCTCAGAAATGACCACGTGTAGTCCACCTCGGTCATCACTTACTGCTACTAAGACAGATCTCCATGAGATGGTCCCCTGACGAACCCTTGGCACTGACCGCAACAAACACTGTGGTGCCCCTTAAGTCTAATCACATCACAGATGCAAAGAAAGGCCTTTTGAATCACATTATTGTCTAATTGAGGAACCAGGAAGGAAATATCTAGAAACAGGAGCACCTTGTGCCCGTGTCTGTTTGCTGCTTATTCTGGATGAGATGAAACTTCAGCCTCAAAAACCATCCACCAAGGAATGTTGCTTCTCAGTGACGACTGTGCTCAGAGCGAGTCAAATGAAAAAGTCACCTGCACAGGCTGGAAATGTGGACCAAAGCTGAGTGTGCTTGAAAGCTGAGAGTTCTGTTTTTAACTAAATATTCCTGGTGCAGGTAACTAAGAAGTTGGGTGAATAAATGAAATACTTATAAGCAGAGTGGAAAACTCCTGGCTGGGTGTGGTAAGCACACTCTTTACTTGACTTGTCCACAAACGTATGTATGCAGTTCAACCTGTTCTCTTTTCAATCACCTAGTTCATCATCACACGCCCTCATCTAAAAGACGTCCTTTGAACGCCACGCCGGGTAGTGTTCCGTTCATTTCTCCCCCACCCCACTCCCCACAGCGTACATCCCTTTCCACGTTGTTTCTTCAGCTCCATTGGTGCCCTCAGGATGCCTCATGCAATACATAGAGGTAGCCGAGTGAAAGAAACGTTATGCTTCCACCTGGGAGCAAACCACGGGCTGCTTAGTGTCCTCGCTGGCCGATACTGGATTGGGAAGTACAGCTTGCCACCCCTGCCACAAGGTCAGCACAGGGAATGACGCCGCCACCCGACCTTGAGCTCCTATGCCCCATCCCACTTCTGAAACATCTGTCCTCCTCAGTATCCCTTAGTGAGCCATCCACAAACTCTGTCAAAGAAAACTATGCCTGACTAGAGACATTAAAGCACTAAAATATATGTGAAATATTGATACTAAGCTATATTTTCAATTAATTACTATATTATTTTTAAATGATGTAAATTGCCAACTCAACCTTCTGGAAAGAAGTCAGAAAACATTTTATATTATTATAAAGCAATGTAATACATATTTTAGACTTCTGAGACCTCGCAGTCTACATGACAATTAGTCAACTTTACCATAGTAGTGTGAAAATAGCTATAAAAATATTCAAATGAAGAAGGAAGTCCATATTCCAATAAAACTTTATTTATAAAGTCACATAACAAGACAGACCAAGCCAATTTCTACTCAAAAACAAAACTGGAGAATCAAAGACCCTTAGAACAGGTTATGTCACTATAAATCCCATAGCGTAGCAGCTTTAATTGTGATCAAAATCATTATACAAAAGTTATTGTGCCTCGGAGAACACATAGAATTTAATTATATGGAGAAATTTTTGAACTAAAAAATAAAGAAGGTAAAAAAGTGACTTCTACTCTCACACAGCTGGGTTAGTTCCTGTTAACATTTGAGTGTTTATTTTACAATTATTGTATCTATACCATATATATAACCTTACTTTATGTTATGTACATACTTGCTTATTCAATAGTCATTGTACCTGTGCCATGTGTAACTTTATTTTATATTATATACATATTTGATTATTCTAGTCATTATATCTGTATCATATTTGTAACTTTATTTATATTGGATACATACTTGCTTATTCTATAGTCATTGTAGATGTGTCATGTGTAGCCTTATATTGTATATGTATTTGCGTATTCTACAGTCAATATATCTGCATTATATGTATAGCCTTATTTATTCTGTATACGTACTCTACAGTCGTTATATCTGTGTCATATATGTAACCTTATTTTATATTATATACACACTTGCTTATTTCACAATTATTATATCTGTATCATATGTGTAACCCCATTTTATATTGTTTATATACTTTCAAATAACCTACATATGTCCCTTTGTGAACTAGTTCTCTACTTAAAAACTTTTTATAAGCATTTACCAATGTACTTTATAAACCTTCAGTACTTTTTAAAAGGCTATGTGATTTTTGTTAAAATTAAAATTATATCCCACCGTTTATTTAATCAATCCTACTAGGCATTTGTCTCCACTTGGTAGACAAGATACCCTAAAGTCAACAACTATTCAACTTCATTAAACTTGGCTGTGTGAAAGAAACTCTCTTCCAACTTTAGTCAGATATCTGTATAGTGAGCCATAGTCATATTCTAACGTGAAGTATGGTGATATTTGAGTTCTACCCTTAAAACCTGCCCTCCAAATGTCAGTTTCAACCACTTTGTTTACGCAGATTTGCACATGGCACCCTGCTTGCAGGAGTGTCTAACCTTTTAACTTTGCAATATGACATTGTCACCCACAAATGCTCTGGGCCACATTCACACCTGTCTGGGCACACATGGCCCTTGAGCTGCAAAGTATCTATGTCTTCCCCCAGTCTTATCTTCTGACATGCCTGTGACATACACATGCCTGTGACACACACACACACGCTTACTCATTGATGTTACATGAATGGGAAGTCCTCCATTAACTAAATCAAGCATCACTTCTTTGAGTTTCATCTGCATAATCTCCCACATGGTTACTCTGCTCCTGTCATTTTCAAGGCATTGTGTTAGGTAACTAACAAGAACTAATCAATGAGTGAGCCAAGTGTAATTCCACTTTCATGGAATTTTATAATCTCAACCGATCTCAGCCAACAGATGTGAGATTCCATGTCAACAGCTACTACGCCGTCCTTAAATTCTCGGCACCTTGGATGCACTTAGAACGTTGTAGGGGTCACACTCACTCAGGGAAGCATGGCACCAGGACTTACCACTTCCCTAGGGTGAGAGGTCCAGAAATAAGAGCTCGAACAAGGCCGCTGGGTGAGTTAAGCCTGCTTAACTTCTATTTTCACTGATGAGATTATTTCAAACTATGTGCTTTAAATGCAATTGAACTTACATGTTTAAAGGGCATATTGCTTTTTCCCTTGACTCCAGAGGATTTTAGTAATCTTTATATTTTCTTCCTGTGATATGGAATTTCTTGCACTTGCTTCCTGACGGTTGGTAAAAGTGAAAGCTGCTCCACAAAGAATAGGAGGCTGTCTTCTGCTGAGCTGTTACATCCTGCCCTTAAAATAGGTAGAGGACGCAAAGGTCAGACACAATAACCTCACTCCGTGTGACAGGTCAACTAATATCTATAAAGTTGAAATGGGGTTCAGTAATAAGACAACTTTGCCGTTGCTGCAGAACAACTTGGCGGCTGCTTCATCTTGATTTAGGCAGCAGATGATCAGGGAAGCCTTGGGAGTCACGAATGTGTGCCGGACGACAGTGTAGCCTCCAAACTCAGGTGTGCTGTGAAATGAACCAGCACAGACCCCCGTGTCGGGTCTAAGAAGCAATCACTTGGTCAATGATCTTAGAAGAAAATGTGGCTTGGACTACTTGTCTCAACAGAAAGCCTTCTAATACTCTACCAGCAGGTTCCAGTGTTGTTCTTGTTCTTGTTTGGTAGTTTTAGTTTTGTTTTCAAAGCTAGGGTCTCATGCATGTAGCCCAGGCTGGCCTTGCGCCTCCCTACATAGCCCAGGCTGGCCTTCACTTCCCTATGTAGCCCAGTTTGACACTAACTAATCCACCGGCCTCCACCTCCCATGTACTGGGATTATAAATGTGTGTACCATACACAGCAACACTAGACACAGTTATCTTCTACCCATTAGCCTATCCAAATTTCCATTTTCATAACTTTTTTCTCCTATCAAAAACTGTGTGTTTTGGATGTTCACAAGCAATATTGAGTTTATTGGAGAGCAGAAACATCTCATTTCAGAATTTCTATTTCAGTTATACTAAAAATCCTCAGACCTTACCTCTTTTACATAAAAGAAAAAAAAAAGGCCATAAAATGACCATGGCTAAGCAAGATGCCCCTCTGTGTTTAAATCTAGCAAACTTGAGGAAGTCCATAATTGTCTAAACATATCATATCCAACCAATTAAAATAAGAGATTCATCATTTCCTGGTTCTAATCCAGAGTTCATTCACGGAAAAGTCAAAATAACCTCTTTCTCTAAGCAGTTTTCATAGAGATAGTTTTGTAAATAGTTTTAGTAACCTTTTTTTTGGCTTGGAAATAAGTTATTCCATTCAGTTATTCATTTAAAATAATGTCTTGATGAGTGTACTCTATGCATGACTGTATGCCAGGCATCGTGGGGAAGGGAACCTGAGCCAGTACTAGCTGGTTGCCAAGGAGTGCCTCTGCCAGGATGCCGTGATGAACGCCGAAGGTGATGAGAAAGGACTATGGAAGAGCGGACGAGGACACAAACATCACACACTAAGGGTGTCGGAAATGCCTTTATCCAGGACACTGGTGACAACAGAACCATGCCGTATGTCCCTGTGGTGAGCAACATGAAGATGTGCAGGTGCCTGCATCAACAAACTAGAGCAGCCCTCCAGAATGCAGGGAGACACTCTGGGAGACCCTTAACAGAAGAGACAAATGAAACAATGTAACTTAGAAAGACTTAAACAAGATCAAGGTTAGGAAATTTTGAAATTACATAGATCTATCCACTCAGAGTAGATAAAAGGTGAATTCTAAACACAATCAGGATTATATGTAATTAAAGGTTCTTTAACAGATACATATATTAAATAATTTTGCTAATTTTATAACATACAAAAATAGACTTGAAAACAAGTATTTTTCTAACAGGAATTTCATGGCAGTTTATTTTTTTTCCCATTTCTGCAGTTCAGAAACTTCAGACAGCACTCAACTGCCCAGCTGTGTTATCTTGAGCTGTCTGGGTATATAAATTAATAATAATAATAATAATAATAATAATAATAATAATAATAATAATAATAATAATAATAATAATAATAATAAATGATGATGATATTATCTTTCAAGAATCCATTCTTGAAAGTCCCGGAGAAGATCCCAGGCCTTCTCTACAAACTCCAAAAGAGGTGATCGGATGTACTGGTCAATGTTGTCCGCAGAGATTTAGGACTTTAACACTGTGGGATCATTCATGGAGGAAACCTAAGGAAGAAAGAAGAAAGGCTCCAAAGAAACTCACATTTCCAGAAGATGCTCCAGCACACAACAAGAAAATTTGCTCAACCATGTTCATAGCAGCCTTATTCATAATAGCAGAACATGGAAACAGCCTAAGTGTCCCTCAGTAGAAGAGTGGATAAAGAAACTGTGGTACATATACACTATGGAATACTACTCAGCTATTAAAAACAAGGAATTCCCGAAATTTGTGGATAAATGGATTGAGCTAGAAATGATCATAATGAGTGAGTTAACCCAGAAGCAGAAAGAATCAAATGGTATATACTCACTTATATCTGCATACTAGCCCAAGGGGCATGTCCCACAAAAGCCTTCACTTACCAGGAAACTGGGACAGAGGGGAAGGCATCCTATTGGGACTCTAAATGAGAGACGCATGGGAGAACAGCAAAATAAAAGGATACAGAGGGTCCTAGAAATCTACAAGTAGAACAATATGATAGGCAGATTTGGGCCCAGGGGTCCCGCTCAAACTAAGGCACCAGCCAAGGACAATACAGGAGGTAAACTTTAAACCCTTTCCCAGATCTAGCCAATGGTCAGAATATTCTCCACAGTTGAGTGGAGAGTGTGATACGACTTTCTCACGTACTCTGGTGCCTCACATTTGACCATGTCCCCTGGAGGGGGAGACCTGGTGGCACTCAGAGGAAGGACAGCAAGTAGCCAAGAAGAGACTTGATACCCTATGAGAATATATAGGGGGACGTAATCCCCCTCAGGAACAGTCATAGGGGAGGGGAATAATGGGAAAATGGGGGGGGGGGGGGAATGGGAGGATACAAGGGATGGGATAAACATTGAGATGTAACAAGAATAAATAAATAAATAAATAAATAAATAAATAAATAAATAAATAAAATAAATAAAGATGGGATGCAAGAAAGAAACAAGATGATAACTACTGGATCTGATGAAGCCATCTTTGAAGAAATAAAGGAAAGGAACACAGAAGAGGCTGAGGTTGAGACTTGAAGACTGGTGAAAAGTCCTGCACAAGACAGACACTCAGACAGACACTCATAGACACATGTTGACAGGCAGGATGACTGAAGACTTAAATAGAGCTAAATGTCCTATTGAGGACTTCCTTCTCCTAGTCTCCTATTTTGAAAGGGTGTCCAGGTATCCATGGAGGCCAGAAGAGTGCGTTGGATATTGCAAGCTGCACAATGACCATATTAGGAATGGAACCTGGGTCCTCTGCAAGAACAGCAAGTGTCAATTGCTGAGCCAGCTCTCCAGCCCCTGATGAATTTTCCATTAACATTATCTGGAGAGTTAGACAAGATGTTTCCTTAGGATCTGTGCTTCACTCTGAATCCCCTGTTATTCTACGCCGCTCCCCTCCCCAGAATTAAAAGGTTAAAAAGGTAAAAAAAAAAAAAAAAAAAAAAAAAAAAAAAAAAAAAGAATCCATTCTTAAGCCTCAGACTTCACTCTCTGTCACAGAGTTAATGCTAATCTAGAAGTACTGGAGGCTGATATATTTTGGTAGACAAAAGCTGATGCCTTTGATTTCAAATACTATCTATTTTAAAGAATCAAGACTGATGGGAAATTCCTTGTAAGAATGTAGGTTGTGGATTGAGGGTGTAGCTCAGTTGACAGTGTGCTTGCACAAGAAGATCAGAGCTTTGCCCTCCGGGATTGCATAAGCAGAGTGTGGAAGTGACCCTGCAACCCCAGCCCCCTAGGAGGTACAGTCAAGTATCCACAGCTCCCTAGAGTAATGCTAGAAAAATCTTCTGAACTCACAGAGATACCCTGTGTGTTATCCAACCTAGTCACCACTGGCCACATGGAACGGCAACATACACACCTGAAATGTGGCAAGTATGATTTTATATTAGATTTCGATTCCTGCCTCACATTTAATTTTTAATAGCTACCCAGGGCTATGGTTTCTGGGCTTGGGGATTGGAACTGGAGCATAGCCAGTCATTTGGAGGCTCTATCTCAAAGCTTTGGTAAAAACAGAACATTCTATTAACATCTCTCATGGGAGGTGAACAAAGGCCCTACATTAGTAACTTGTTCTTGGAAAATCAAAGCCCCTCTTGCTTGTAGAAGTGCAGTTATATTTTCCCGACAATCGGGATCAAGCAGCCAGGCAGCATGGCTCCCACTCTCAGCACAAGTGAGCGGCTCACAGCAGACATCCTTGTTAGTGTATGCTAATGATTTCCATTTGATACTTACTAAACACCAGAACCTATCCATAGAACAAAAAGTATAAACATGAGGTTCAATAAAGCCCGTCAGGCTTTTAATAAGACACATGGGAACATCCTAATCCAGATTTCTGTAGGCAAATTCTTTATAAAAGGTTAATCAAAGTGCCAGGCAATGTGGCAGCATCTGCATTGGAATCAGCACTATTTTTTTTTTTTTTTTCTCAAGAAAGCAGAACATCTGTACAGGGGCAAGATCGCTCCATGGGGAGAACTCTGAGCCTTAAAACAGGAAGATGTGCAGCTGTGCGGACTGTAGCTGTGTTAACAGGCTTCCCCGTAGCAGGCACTTCTAAATCAACGACATTCGGGTGGTGGGGGAGAGACAGGGCGGGGCGGGAGAGAATACCTTGATGCCCTAATATTTAGCATTTCCTGCTACAAACATAAAGATATGAACATGGTTTACTCTACAGTGACTAAATACTTTCAGGGTTAAATTTTGAAAAAGAAAAATGTTTAAGACAGCATCATCAGAATAACAAGGCTTAAGTGGATGTACTTTCATCTTATTATATGTAGTCTCTTTAAAAGGTACAAAATGCCTTGCTTTGGGCATCTGGCAAAACAGCTGGTAAGTAATGCCTGCCTTGAACATCCTTTTTGCAATTTACTACAACTTTAGTTCTGAGCACATGGTATTTACTTTTAAAAAAAATACTAACTTAATCTCTCAGTGGGCTTTGTTTCTTGTTATGACATCTTTAAAATAAATCCCATTCTATTCACACGTCTAAGGGAAAATTTTAAATTACACAGAATTACATGGGTTCTGTTTGCAATCGGGCAGGGTTCTTACCACGTGCCTTTACGCTATATTGTACTTACATAAAATTATGGCTCTCACTTAGAAAAAAGCCCATTTCCATTACCAACAGTTATATTTTCATCTTCCAAACATATAATACACGACGCCAGAGAGGATTTAAACAGTCTGAAAGGCAAAGCTTCCTGGCAAATGGTCAGAGATAATAAAGCGACCTAGCTTACTCTATCTTATATAATTATGTAAGCTTACACCTATGGCTTTTTCACAAAACTAATTTGAATACTGTTTCCATCAACCCCTTCACTAGTATTTACTTATCTATTTACATTAACTCCTCTGGGACAAGAAAATTACTTTTCTTCTTTTAACATAAAGTATTACTTTTCGACAACAACAACAACAATAACAGTGCAACAAGCTCACCGGTTCTGACCTATTGCTTTGTACTGTACGGCAGGAATATGAACACATAGAAATTGCCTGAAATACCAAAAAAAAAAAAAAAAAAAAAAAAGAGATCAAAATATTTACATATAAACTGTTCTGGAATTAACTCAAATGTTGTGTCTGTAACAAATAAGAACCATGACAGTTTCCTAAATAACCTCTTGGTTTTGAATAACGTTTACAGGTGATTCTTGGCACAATATCCTCCATGTAGTGAATATTGCCTGGAGGGGGTGGGGGAGGCAATTACCTTCCCCAAATGCATCCCAGCTTCAAAACCCAAGAACCATGACATCATCCCTAGTCATTAAAGCTTTATTATTGGCCCCCTAAGCCACAGCGGCTTTATACATTTTGGACTGTTATTTAAAGATATTGCCAATACCACCCAACTCCAAGACTCTTGAGAAGCCCAGGTAAGAATGGTGCGCTGTCCATCTCCTTGGACTGCAGAAATTCTAATGGAGGCCAAGTAACCATCGGTTTCCTTTGACTTTTCTCTCTCAGTGCCCATGAAGTGCCTAGCCCAATATAGAGTTCAGTAGCCACTTGTAACACCACTAGTTTTTATTAAGACGGCATACCAAATTTGAGGGGAACAAATGAAGTCCTGAGTGGATGTGTCTTCTTGACATGGGTGGCACAGTCTTGCCGAGGACGTCAACGCCCCAGACCCTTTCCCTATCAGGCTCGAAGGGATGGCAAAGCCCTCCCTGGTGCAGGGATAGATGATTTGAACAGAGGACCTTTGGCTGAAACAAGTGTGTGAAGAAACTATCGACCACAACTTCCTCCCATCGAGTGACTGTAATCTGAAACTGTGCCCTGACAGAGACCTACAGAGACTAGCTCAGCAATCAACTCTCCCACTTGGTGGTGGTAAATAGTAAAAGTGCTGAGACTCTGAGCTGCAGCATCTCCATCAGTGTGTATGCCCCACCCAAGCATCCAACTTTCCTCTAAGTGTTTTTTTGTCTGTCCTTTCTTTATCCCCCCCCCATCACCTGTCACCCTAGTTAGGTCAACCCCAACATTGTGCAGGTCACAGAACATATTGGGTTTTTTTTTCATTTTTAATAAAACTTTGACTAAAATTAGAAATTTAAAAATACATATATTTCTATCTATAGAGCAAATTATGTCCTGAATAAATGGTTTGGCTTTACCAATTTTCTTTACTAAAATTTACCTTACAAAAATAAAATAACTCCAGTTCCAGAGGACTCTCTCTTCTAACCTCCCCAGGCACCAAGCATGCATGGAGAGCACATATACATACATACATACATACATACATACATACATACATACATACACACACACATACATACATGCAAGCAAAGCACACGTACACATAAAATTAAATAATAAAATCAAAAATAAAACAAACAACTCACCATTGTTTTCAGGTTTCAATGTTAGATTAATACCCAGGAATCAAAATTAGCTGTTATTTTGGAGTCAGATAAACCAAGGTTGGAGAGATGGCTCGGCACATGTTACTCTCACAGAGAACCATGATTTGGTTCTCAGCTGAAAACCACCGTAACTCCAGGTCCAGGGGGATCAGATGCCCTCAGCAGGCTTCAGCACACATACAACGCACATACTTACATTCAGGCAAAGTAGTCATGCACATAAAGCAAGAATAAATAAGAGATGGAGAGATGCCTTAGTGGTTAAGAGTGTGTACTTCTCTTCCAGAGGACCTGAGCTCAGTTCCCAGCACCCACGTGTGCACAAAGAGCATCCTCTCTAGGCTCCAGGGGCCACTTCACTCACACGCACACACCTATACACACCTATACACACAGACACGCAAATAAGTAACAAACGAAACAAAAGATTTAAATATACTGTGAACCTTCAAATACACACATGCATACTTCTATACATATTATGCGTTCTCTGACTTTTGAAGACTCCGTGTTAACATTACATGAGGGTGTGTCCTTAACTCACTTTCAGAGAATCTCATTCTCAAATCACTTATCAGATATTTTATAACACAAGTGGCCCATGATTACTGAATTATAGAAAAAAATATATTTATAACCTCAGAAGTCAAAGTTGTCTAAAAGTGGTTTATTGGGGGGAGGATGCAGCATTACTCTTAAAATCCTGTGATACAGCTTTCCTTGGAACACTGGTTTGACAAATGGGACAATGTCATGTGATCACTCAATAAATGCTGGCTGTATGAAAAAGCATGTTGGTTTTCTGAAATAAAAAAAATAAAATAAAATCAATCACTCACATCTTCCTGGATAGTGAATCAAATCATTGGATTCATTGGAATGAAATCCTGCCTAAATGTACTTTTCAAAATCAATTGTGCTCATGTTTTTGATCGCCCAGCAGTATTTCTTCCCCCAGGTCTCTACTGTTAACAAAAACTCTATCACTCTACAAAGCATTTTTACTCGATTCTTCCTTGTTAGGTCAAAGCATTATGGCTGCTGAGAAGATGCTTGCTACATAAAGGCATTTGCATTATCCTCTTTTTCAAAACTGCCAATATATTTGTTATTGAGCCAAGTATGGCGGTACATAGTTACAATCCAGGCATGCAGGAGACTGGGGCAGGGGGATTGTTGTAAGTTTGACACCAACCTGACTTACATCGTGAGCGCCGGGTGGTTCAGAGCTCCAGAGTGCGACTGTCTCAAAGTTTATTACAAGATCCACGCGCTTTCTCTCGCTAGCACGGTTTCCTTACTCCATCCTCTGTGCTAAGGAGAACAATAGTCCTCTCTCAGTTCTCAGGCCAGCCCAAGAACACTGAGAACTGCCTTGCAGATCCTCATCCAATCACGGACACTACGAGGCCCTGCGTGGAAGCATCCGGCCTTCACCCCACGTTCACTGGATGATTATCATTTAACAAACATAAACCTCAAACAAACAAAAGCAAACAGATATCTGTCAGACTGTTTTTGAAAATGGACCACAGAGGATCCATAGTCTGTGGAAGAAGAAGAAGAAAGAAAAAAAAAAAAACCAACAACAACAAAAAAAAAGGTAAGTAAAATATACAGACTGTTATGTTAGCAAGTGCTTAAAATTTTTTAAATTCCTAGATGGGGCCCAAAGGATATAAATTGTCTTAGATACAAGTTTGGAAGTTTTTGAGGAGTACTCAGAAAGGGCCTCAGAGAAAATATAACTCCAGAGCAGGTGATGGAAAGAGAGACACGTCAGTGGGCGAAGTTATCGCCAGGAAGGCTGTTACCCAGAAACAGCACAGGGGCGACATGTGAAGTCAGGGGTGACATTCTGTCGGGTGGAGTTGACAAACCATTGTTACAGCTTTAGCTTTTTCTCTAAGGGGGATGGGAAGGCGCCATAAGTGGACCTGAGCAAAGGAAGCAAGGCTCTGGCTTCCACTTCCAGGGTGTTACCCCGGCTCCTGTGGGTAGATCTGAGGCTGGGAAGACAGTAGAGAAAGATGGGACAACTCAGAGGTTCCTTTGAATGGAGGCCAGAGCCGAGAGCGGTCCAAAGAACTTCTAGACGGGGATGTGGTCTGGCCGTTCCACTCTCACCATGATAAATGCCTGGCATAGTGTCTGCTGAAGACCACTCGCCTGTCACGGCACTCCTTCTACCGCGTTCTTTTGCTGTATTAAATATAATTCTCTTGTCTCTCATCATATTTACTTGGTCATTCTATCTATTAAACTCATTAACACTACTAAGAAAACAGACTCTTCTCATTTTCCATATTATGATTTTTTTTCTCATCTATTTATATTTCCCAATCTTCAGGTTTTTATTTAATTACAAAATTAAGGTTTCAATTAAAACTCTGTTGATAAGTATGTATATAGCGTTTATTGTATAAACATGTCAAATATGTAAAATTATATATTTTATTTATATAATGTTTATATATTAATTGTGTCTTATTTTATTTATTTATTTAAATATTTTTTCACTTAACACCTGTGGCTTCAAAAAATTAAACATAGTCATTTACATTTATATTTTTGTGTTCAGGAATATATCTCAGGCACAGACCAAAATCACCCTTGGAGCTTTTTGGAAAAGATCGCTTGGCCCTAGCCCCGAGCTTCTGAAGCAGGAATCCTAAGAACATACACTTTGAAGAGTCTCTACATGGTGGTGAGGCCACTAGCCCAGGGGCCTGCAGCAGTACAGAACACAGCTTTAAACTTTTTAATTACTTGACTTTGAAGCTTCTGACTCCACATCTACAAAATGGACATAGCTATCACCGTTTAGAGGACCACTGTGACAGTTAAGTACAAAAGCATTAGCCCACCACAGAGCCCAGAACACAGCCATAGTGAATGTTGGCTGCCCCCCTTTTTTATCCACATAGAAAGCAAAGGCAAAAGAGGAAGAAGAGGAGATTAAAAAGAAAAAGAGTTAAAAGGAAGGTGAGCATAACACTTAGTCCCTATTAGCTATTTTCATCTTCTGATAATATTTAACACATAAACTAATAGCAAGAAGTATTAAGAATTGAATATACTAGAAAGCTGATTCCTGTATGTCATAAAGATTCTTAAACTATCACAATGATTATCAGCAAGAAGCTAAGTTTCCTGAAAATAAAAATAAATATCTCACGTTACTTGGAATGCAGTGTTAGGTTTTCCTCCATTTTAAGAGTTTCACTAAATTACTTTCTATATATAGCCTGATATTAAGGGATGATTTATATTGAGCTCCATGTGGATAATGCTCTTTAAAGATCTTAAAATACCTCTAAAGAGATAAGGCTCCTTATGAATCATAAATTAGGCAAATATTAAGGAATATAATAAAGTACTATATAGGATTTCTTGTCTCTTTTTATTGAAAGTCGATTATTCTCTCATGCGCTGCATCTCAGCTTTTTTCTCCCTCCACTCCTCCCATCCCCCTCCACCTCTCCTCTCCCCCAGATCCAATCCCCTCCATTTCCCTTTAGAAAAGAGCAGGCCTCCAAGAGACAACAACCAAATGTGACAAAACAAGACACAACAGGACAAGACAAAAGCCCTCTTCAGGAGGCTGGACAAGGCAACGCAATAGGAGAATAACAGTTCAAAGAGCAGGCAGACGAGTCAGAGCTACACCCACTCCCACTGTTAGCAGTGCCACAAAAACACCAAGCTGACAGCCATCACACACACACAGAGGACCTGCTGCAGACCCACACAGGCCCTGTACTCCCGCTTCAGTCTCTGTGAGGCCATAGGAGTCCTGCTTATTTGACTCTGTGCACCATGTTCTCCTGGTGTCCTCCATCCTCTGACTCCCACAGTCTTTCCCACCCTCTTCCGTGGGGTTCCCCGAGCTCCAGGGGAAAGGCCCTTTGGGGACCTCCAGTTTAGATTATCTCTGCACAATGTCTGGCTGTGCATCCCTGCACCCACTCCCATCTGCTGCCCGAGGGCACCTCTCTGAGGATGGCTTGACAAGGCACAAGAGGGTCCCGTGGGGATCCATAAACAACCGAGGCTGATGAGAGGATAGAATTTCACTCTCTAAGTCCTGAGAGTGGCAGGGGGGTGGGGGTGGGGACTGCGAGGAGAGCCTCCACACAGCTCACTGAACTTGGAGAATTAGAACTGATGCCCACATGGAGTCTTCACCCATATGTTCTTGTCTCTTCGGCACAGCGAGGCCTACTCTGTAGGCTACAGAATGAGAAACATGGACGCCAACGCAACCACAAAACCCGCCTGAAAGACGTGCTGGGGCGGTGTGACACACAACTTGTGGGAGTGGCCAGTCAATGGCTGGTTTAACTTGAGGCCCATGCCGTGAGAGGGAGCCCATGTCCTATACTGCCTGGATGGCCAGGAACCAGAGATGGTTCAGAGACCTAGGGTGGAACCAAACAGGACTGGGAGGGAAAAAAAAATGATTCCTAATGATATACTCAACTGAATGCAACCCAGTCCCACCACTGGAAGCCTTGCCTGGCAAAAAAAAAAAAAAAAAGACCATTTTAGACTCAGTATCCCAAAGCACTAGGATCCTCACTAGGGTGACCCTCACAGACTCCAGGAAGTTTCCACTGCACTAGGTTTCTACCCCACCTCCACCCCACTGAGTCCAGATGTCTCTCCTCAAACACTCTTCCTTTGCCACCCCCCCTTCTGGTCCCATCCCCAACCAGGTCCTGCCCATGCACAAAATCTATCCTAGCTCCCCTTTCCAGAAAGATCCATGCATCCCCACCTAGAGCCTTCCTCTTCATCTAACCTCTCTGGGTCTGTGGATTGTGACTTGATTGTCATTTGTTAACAGCTAATATTCACTTATAGGTGAGTACACACCATGTTTGTATTTCTGGGTCTGGGTCACCTCACTCAGGACAATTTATTTTTCTAGTTCTATCCATTTGCCTGTACATTTCATGATGTTTTTTTTAAACAGCTAAATAATAAATACTTTATTGTATAAATGTACCATACTTTCTTTATCCATTCTTTAGTTGAAGGACATCTAGATTGTTTCTAGTTTCTGGCTATTGTGAGTAAAGCCCCAATGAACATAGTTAAGCAAGTGTCCTTGTGGTAGGATGGAATGTCCTTTGGGTATAGGCCCAGGACTGGTATATCAGGGTCTTCAGGTAGATCAATTGTCAATTTTCTGAGGAACCGCCATATTGATTTCCATAGTGGCTGTACAAATTTACACTCCCACCAGCAATGGCAGAGAGTTCCCTTTGCCCCATTTCCTCACCAGCATGAGCTGTCACTTGTGGAATTGATCTTAGCCATTCTGGCAGGTGTAAGATGGAATCTCAAAGTAGTTTTGATTTGCATTTCCCTGATGGCTAAGCATGTGGAACATGTAAGTGTTTCTCAGTCATTTGAGATTCCTCTGCTGAGAATTCTCTATTTATAATATATCTCATTTTTCAACTGGATTATTTGGTTTTTGGTATCTAGTTTCTTAAGATTTTTATATGTTTTGGATATTAGTCTTCTATTGAATGTGGGCTTGGTAAAAATCTTCTCCCATTCCATGAGCTGCTCTTTGTCTGGCTGACAGTGTCCTTTGCCTTGCAGAAGCTTTTCAGTTTCACGAGGTCCCAATTATTAATTGTTGATCCTAATGTCTGTGTTCCTGGAGTTCTGTTCAGGAAGTTGTCTCCTGTTCCAGTGCACTGTTCAGGAAGTTGTCTCCTGTTCCAGTGCACTGTTCAGGAAGTTGTCTCCTGTTCCAGTGCACTCGGGGCTATTCCATTTTCTCTTCTGTCAGGCGCAGTGTATCTGGTTTTCTGTTGAGGTCTTTGATCCACTTGGACTTGAGTTTTCTGCAGAGTGACAAATATGGGTCTATTTGCATTATTCTACATGCAGGCCTCGAATTTGACCAGCACAATTTTTTGAAGATGCTTTATTTTTTTCCAGTGTGTTTTTCTGGAGTCCTGAAGAAGCCAGAGAGGTCAAGGACACCACAAAAAAATCTACAGAATCGACTAACCTGGGTCCATAGAGGTTCACAAAGACTGAACCACCAACCAAAAACCATGCATGGGAAGGACCTAGGCCCCCTACACGTATGTAACAGATGTGCAGCTTGGTTCTTATGTGTGGTCCCTAACAACTAGAATAGGGTCTGTCTCTGACTCTGTTGCCTCCCTTTGGATCCCTTTCCCCTAACTGGGCTGCCTTGTCTAGCGTCAGTAGAAGATGTGCCTAGTCCTACCTCAACTTGATATGCTAAGGCAGGCTGATATCCATGGAGGCCTCTCCTTCTCTGAGGAGAAAGTGAGGCCAGGATGAGGGGAGAGTGGGGCGAGGAAAGGACTTGGGGGGGGGGGGAGTAATGACGGTGAAAAGTAAATAAATAAATGAAGTGAAAAAAGGTGTCTATATTTCTGTGCATTTATGTCTCAGTATTCAGTTTGATAGTTGAGACACCTACTACAAATTAAGAGTTATTTTATGGATGTTAAATATTTAGAACTATATTTGTTGTTGTTTCGTTGGGGGAAGTTGTTTTTGGTTTCTTGGTGCACTGGTTCATTTTTGGTTGCGGGGATTTTTGTTTTGCTTTTTGGTTTTTGACACAGGATTTCTCTGCGTACCTTTGGCTGTGGTGGACTCATTTTATAGACCAGGCTGGTGTCAATCTCTCAAAAATGCACCTGCCTCTGCCTCCAGAGTGATGGGATTAAAGGTGTGTTCACCAAGATACCCGGTTAGAACTACATCTTTAGAAAAAAGATTCATTTCTAATTTTAATTGTGACCAGGTCAGGGATTCCCAGGATTTGTGTAGGTACCCATCTAACTTACTTTTGTGAGGAAATGCTGAGGCTGGGGAGATAGGTAGGCTGAACTAAGAATGTCATGTTCTGGTGCTGAGCCATCTCTCTTCCTAAGGACCTTTCCCAGAACACAGCTACCCTCACAGCTGCTGGGGATGCTGTCTAACGCAATTTCTCCTCCAAAGGTCCTGCCTTGCTTTGGACAACCCAGCGTAGTAGCTGCATCCCTTCCTCTCTCTCTGTCTCCTCAAGTATTGTTGAGGGCAGATAACTACACAGTGCCCACACTTACAGCACCTCTCCTCAAACTTAGCGCAAACAACCATGCCCTCCTAGAAACAGAGGCAGGGGTGAAAGTTTACATTTTTTTTAAGTGTGCATTTTTTTCTTTATACTCAGCTTTTAGGTAGCAGAGCCAAACTTCTACCCCACAAACAGAATAAACAGCCTCCTCTGTCTAATATGAGCTGCTTAAGAAAAATGTTAAAGTGACCTGAGCTACCATTTGGGAGTGAATCATCCGTAAGTCAACGCAGCGACTTTGGATGTACCCTGCTGCTTCTCTGTGCTGTTATTCTGCATATTACAGTGCTATCCACTTAGACGGCTCTCCTGTGTGTTTTACGGGTCTACAGCTACTTAGAATTTTTCTTTGACTTAATGTGGTGTGAGTATTTTTCTATGGTGTTAAAATTTTGCATGGTTTAATTTTACATGTCTACATAAACAAATTCTACCTCCTTAAATATACTGAGCACTTTGAACATCTTAGGTATATAGGGAAGCGGGTGGGGGGGGGTAATTAAGAACATCTTAGGTATATAGGGAAGGGGGGGTAATTAAGAACATCTTAGGTATATAGGGAAGGGGGGTAATTAAGAACATCTTAGGTATATAGGGAAGGGGGGTAATTAAGAACATCTTAGGTATATAGGGAAGGGGGGTAATTAAGAACATCTTAGGTATATAGGTAAGCAGGGGGCAGGTAAATAAGAGAGGGCATAGGGAGGACGTTCTAAGTGAGAAGGACTTTAGGGTTAAGTAGTTAAAGGAGACGAAGCATGACAGGTTAAGAGGAGGGAGGAGAAAGCTAATTAGTCAGGTTACATGAACATCAGCTCCCGCTGTCATTGGAGACTGCCACTCGCCAACATCAAGATGTGGGTGGCCAGTCTGGCCTCTGGGTGGAAAGAGGGAAACAGAAGGGGGGAGGGTTAAGAAGGACAGGAAAAGGTAGAGGGAAGAGTAGGGATTAAGGGGGGATAAACAGAGAGGGGGGGTCACATGCACCCAGAAACTCACTCGGCCTTTGCCGTAAACCAGCTAATGATTAGTTTCTCTTGAAATGGAAAGACATCGCGACTTTTAATCTTTAGCAAGTCACAAGAAACCAATATTGTCTTCTGTCCTCAGATGCTCACACTAGGATGTGAACTAACACACACACACACACACACACACACACACCTTCTTCTATCTCTACCAAGCTAGATAGATTCTCAAACCCACAGTGTACCTACTGGATCTACCATTATTTAAAACAGTGGTAAAATACTACATGAAGAAATTAACGACTCACAAACCAAAACACTAATTCCTTTCTTGAGGCAACAGCTACTATGAGCTAAGAGCCCAGGTGCCTACCCTAGGCCACTTATTAACAATCACGTATCATCTGTGGCCAAATTGCTATGTGACTCAATCACTCTTTTAAAGTGAAACACAATTTTAGTTTCGAAGTTCAGCATCAGGAAATTCAGAAGAAAAAAAAAATATGGCACTATCTCACACGCGTCTCTTAGTCTCACTGCAAGTAAAAATCACTGCTAAGTAGCATATCTTAAAGGCCATCAAAGGCGCCAACTGCTCCTTGAAATGTGTGTGCCTAGAGCCCAGAGGTGACAGACCACCACCTTGCGGAACAGCACTTCTGTGCTCTGAATTCCACCGATGCAGTTCTCACAGCTCTCTCACGCTCTCCCTGTTCTTCCTTTACGAGCTGATGACCTCACAGGAGTCAAAGATGCTCAGAGGGATGCCATATGGAACTGGAGTGAGAACACAGATTCAACTTCAGAACCCTTGATTGTGATAATCACATGCTTGTGATACGTATACCCGCATGCATTAGAGCACTGTCTGAAAACTCCTAGTCTTCTAAAAATAAAAACAAAACCACAGACAGACAGACAGACAGACAAATACCACCAGCATGCTCTTTAACAGGCGTTGTGAAGGAAAAACATCAAATCTAAAGCAATAGCAGGGAAGATCCTGCAACACTTAGGTAAAAGTCCTACCCATCACCACATTCAGGTTCAAGGGAGCAGGCTCCAGTTCTTTCCTTGACAAATCTTTTGTCTCTGGTGAAATTTTTAGAGGAGAAATGGAATGTGGTGAAAATGAATGTCTCCAGGAAGGTATGGCTGGATTGGATTAAAAAAAAAAACAACAAATTATTTTGCAGAAAGGCGCCATTTATCAATAGGAAACGGTGTGACTCCTAAATCAATCCCACTAGTCAAAGTATTAGCTCAAACCAGCGACACCAGCAGAGCCCAGGGTGCTGTCAGAGATGAAGAGCCTCAGTGTTAAGACAGACAGACAGACCGAGTATGCATGACTCAGCAAGTGTGTGCTAGCATTTACAAAGCACCACTTTCTAAGGGAGAAAATCATAGAAACTTCTTTCTTATTTTCAAGACAAGGTTTCTGCATAGCCAAGACAAGGTTTCTGCATAGCCTTGGGTGTCCTGGCCTCTCTTAGACACCATGCTGGCCTCAAACTCCAGAGATCTACCTGCCTCTGCCTCCCTGAGTGCTGTGATTACAGGCGTGCACCACTGTGCACCGCTAGAAGTTTCTTTAAAAACTATAATATTGCCTAAAAAAAGCAAAGTGTTGAAAAATCATGGGTGTGTTTATTTGGAGATCACAAAATAAACTGCAACACTGCTGCGGTTCTGAAAATAAAGCTATAAAAACAGAAAACAGCTTGTGCATGAGCTAGCTCTGGGCCCAAGGGGAGGGCTCCAGAAGGAAGGATGGAAGGGAGAGGTTCGCACAGCCTTCTGATTGTGATGTGAAGTGCATTGTATGTACTCAAATATATTGTGCTAAAAATCTTAAAAGTGGAGAAACTACCTCATGAGACTAAAATTAATACTTCAGAGCTGAACAACAGCTAGGCTTTTCTTCTGTGTGGCCCACGTACACAGCAAACTGAAAAGGACTCACTTAGCTGTTTCTAAAGTCATTAAGCAATATGGGCAATGGCTAACCCATGTAGGTAAAAAAAAAAAAAAATGTTTTAATCTTTTGGAAATTCGAAGCTACAGCCATTAAGCATAAATATATGAACATATAGGCCAAATAGTTAAGTAAAAAACACAATCTCTACTCTATGTAGCCATCACCGATCTGAAGCAGAAGAACGAATGTAAACGTGGCCACAAAATGCCTCTTCACAAGGAGAGTCCCAAGAGTGGTCAGGCCGGCTTACTCATCAAAGGGTTTTGTAACTAGGGATAGCTATAGAGTGCATGGGTCTCCCAACCAAAACTGATACCCACAATAACCAGGCTTATAGTCCTTATTTTCAATATTGTCAATATTTTATATTATATGTAAAATATATATTTTATATTATATATTATATTCTATTTATATTTATATTATTTATATGTTATATATTTATATTATATTATTTTTATATTATAGTCAATATTTTCAATATGCAATAACTGCCAATATTGGAAATTCATACTGACCTCTGGATTCTAAAATTCTGCTTACAGGAAAAGTGTATTTGTCTTAGCAAATATTCAATGTTCAAATTCATGAGAAATCAGCTGATGTTGTTTAGACCACTCAAAGCAACTATTAACTGACCTTCGTATCATAAATTCCTAATGCTGCATTATGCTGCTATGCTAAAGAGAGCTAAACTTAGGAGAAGATGCACACCAAGGCCAACGCCTAAGATTCCCAATAATGATACTTACACTTTGAATTGATTCTTAGCTTCAAATCACCATTTGATTGCGAGAGCTGTGTGACCTTGAGATATGTGGTTTCTCTGTCACATAGATTTCTTATTGTATCAAAATATTACTAGTTGCTCTAAAAAAAATAAAATAAAAAGAAGCAAGGGAAGTAGAGAGGAAGGGAGAAGGCAGAAATGTAAAAGGGAACAACAGAAGGAGGAAAAGAAGAATGAAAGAAGAGAAGAACAGGCTCGTGCAGAGGGATACGCAGGAATCTGCACAAGTGCCCAACTCCAAATGAAAGCCTAGGTTACATCTACCCTCCAGACAGAGCCCTTTCTGCTGAAAATAAATCTGTCCGGGCTTGGCATCATGTGGTACAAGACAGACAAAGACGTAATTCACTTTGTATTGATTCCAACACTTACACTCTCTTCAGAGGGTTTTGACTCCGATTGTTCAAACAATTTAGTGAAAATCTTCTTTCTATTTCATTTCTTATTGAATAGAATGCATCCTAAATTTTTCATCTCTTCTTTTTCCACACTGAATCCCTCATGTTGTGGGCAGTGATTCAATCAGTTTACAGTGGAGTGTCTGATAGAGCACAGTTACATGGCACTTTGCTGATAGTAATAAGTGTAAAAAAAGGAGAAAAGATAAATTTTTAATGGATGAAGAAACTTTCATTGGCAATTTTATTTTCAGATACACCATCAAAGACTAGAAGACATGGCTAAGGAAAAGTGGTTCATTTCTTGAAGAAATGATATTTTATCACAGCCATTAACCACCAGGTAAGAGACTTGTCAAAAAAGAAAATTTCAGTGACACATTACTTCTGTACTATTACCTAGTAGCTAGCACTGAACACAAACAAGCTTAGTGTTGACAGACAGTAAGGAGCTGCCAGAATTATATGAAGACACCGTGGCAAGGAATTGACAAGATCCAAAGTTACAGCCTCACACAGTAGATGCCACAAGAGCAGAAATTTCTCTTATTCTAGGGAGTAACAATCCCTAGCCATTTCCTAATACAATTTAATCATTTAACAAAATATGCTAGAACTCTTGTAAAAATAATAATTCTAATAACCTTAGGAAGTAAAATTTAAATGAGCACAAAAATAGGACTTACTGTGACCGCTCTGAGAAGATGTGTCAGAACATAGCAGAGATGCAGTTGAGGGTTTCCAAACTTTACCAAATTACTCTCAACACAGGACAAAAGGTACACACTGATCAACCAACACAACTGTTCTTCTATGAGACATTCAAATGATAAAAGAAGTGGTACAAAATAAAGAACTCAAGGAAGAAGAGAAACAGCATGTAAGACAGTGGACAGCTAACAGGAGCAGCGGGATTTATCAGCAGAAGTGGCCACAGCTCAGGTCTAGGGAGATCGAACTCAGCGGTTAGTTCCCAACGTGGAAAGTTATTTCTGGGCTGTTGCATGAGCTCTTATGTTCCCAGTGAGTGTGTGCTTCCAGCACACAGAAAGCTGCCTTTTCATTTAATATTTGCACTCTTCTACCCCTCACTCTGCGTTCCTCTTGCTCATGGCAGTATCTACAGTGGTCTGTAATGTGCCATACACAGAGATCAGAACCAACAAACGTGGCGTAAAGTTAAATGCATAAGCCGATCCCTTCATGCAGTTGTTAAGTTAGAAACTGACAACTCTCGTTCACTATGTTAGCCCCACCAGAGAGAGCCCTGTGCGTGCTGTTCCCTCACACATGTTCTCTTCTCCTGGTTTACTGGTCTAAACCCTGTGTGTTTGTATTCACTAGGATACACACATGGGTATTCTAACAGGGAGGCACAAATAACAACAGCACTAAAAACAACCTGATCTACTTGCATTACCAATGAGACCCTTGGCTGGCATGACAGAGTCCAGTACTTCTATCTGGAGATGCAGATACGGATAAAGCTATGTTCACACCAGTTCAAGAAACATCCAAGGTGGCTGCCATTAGTCTATTACCTCTGATCTACCCAGTAAGATGCATAAAAATATGGAAGGAATAAATATACTTATTGCCTTAATGATGGCATGACCTAGAGTCAGTCTCTCTCTCTCTCTCTCTCTCTCTCTCTCTCTCTCTCTCTCTCTCTCTCTCTCTCTCTCTCTCTCACACACACACACACACACACACTTTTATACATACATACATCATTTTGCTGTTGAACAGCACAGTATCCCATGTCCATATTGCAGTACAAAGAGCCGGAACATTCTAGACAATCAGACTCTCGTGTTTAAGACAGGAGCACATATTGGAGAAATAAGCAGTCTCACCTGCAAACCATTACTCAAATTTCATGTCCTCTCTCAGGCATGCAGAGATGAGTCACATTGTCTCCGTTTCCTAAAATTATTTTATCTATACGCAGATACTCTACGATGCTAAGAAGACACTGGTTTTTGATAGACTTACAGATGACTTCTCCCTCATTTCACGTCCTCAGGTCTTTGGGAACTGTATTCACATGCGATCCCACTTTGTACTAAGTGTTCTGCCTCCGTGAGGCCTGACAAAGTGTTGGCATCACAGTTGCCATTGCACGCCTACTTGATGGCTAATACAAACAGGTGTAAGACCTAGAAAACACCAAATTACATGAATACTTCTCTAAATGTGTTCTGAAAAAGTAGTGAAAACGTGGTTGCTGATACTCATGAGCAGATTGAGAGTGTGTGTCACTCCCCCAAATACAATGTTCAATTCATTTATAAGGCTTTGAATAAGGCTACATCACCTATTATTTATATTACCGTAGCCATTTAAAAAAAAAAACTATGGTTAAAATCACAGCTGATTCATTTTATTCACAGCTGATTAATTACAAGACTTGATCAAAATTAAGCAGTCAATGAGAAATTTCAAAAGAAATTATTGATTCGTCTCATGAGCAGCAGCCAATTAAAGCAGTGTGGTGTGAGACGGCACTAGTTCTTACTGTTCTAATTTTGGGTTTTGTTCCTCTTCACTTTTTTTAAACAAAGAACATTATATAAAGACTTCAAATTAGCTCTTGGCTTTTCCTATTCAATATTAACCACTTACCAAGTGCCAATCATTTTTGCTGAACCCTTCTTTAAAAACGGAGCCTTGCCAGGGGCACTGCACATGAAAAGAGATGAGAAAATCACAGTGAACGCTCACTCTGGTGGGCTGCTTTCCCTTCCCTGACAAGACCCCGTGAGATAGCGTTACACCAACCGTGCACACAGTGGTTCAAAGACAAGAAATCTTCTTTTGCCATACAGACAGAAGACAAGAAAGCCCCCCGGAAGGGATTTGGGGTAAGAAACTCTTTAGCATATTGATTGTCATAGGTCTTTGGTTTATCTTTACCTTCCTGGCAGTTCTGCTACATTAGGGACATTGACAAGAAGGCTCTCCAAAGACGTGACAGCCAGGTCTTTAAAATATTTCCCATATTAACTTCGTGTTCATTGTTGTTCAAGCCAAAAATTAAACACCAATGACTCTGAGTTAGAGCACACGTTAAACGGCAGAATTCGTGCCCTTGAGGCTTTTTAAGTCTCTGTAGCCACCACTTTCAAGGTCTAGAAACTATTATTTTTCATACCTGGCAATAGTCCAAACTGCCTATTGCCATATGTGTTTCAATTATTATGAAAGCAGTATTATAGTATTAAGAAAAATAATTCACCCATTAATGTAAGGTCCAAATATATTTTAGCTCTGATTCTCTCAGCGTTTTTCATACTTTCCATAACTATAGTTGTAGCATAAGCATAAATTTATGTTCTATTTTCCTCACTTAAAATAAAATTCATGGCATTTTCACACTGATGTATCATCTCTACAGTCACAGTTTTACTGAATTCGTATATTCCAATTGATTGGTATAATCAATACACTTAACCATCAACCTTTCCAAAGACATTTGGAAAACTCTGACACCTCTGTGAAACTTGCATTTTTTCAAAATTCTTACTCAGTAATATAAAGCTCAATTATTTGTTTTTGCATCTAATTGGATAATAAACAAGATGGCTGTTTACAGAGCACCTGGTAGAAACTCCATGTTGTAAAAGACATGGTGAGAAATCCCTAGAGGCATAAAACATCTTTCTGGTTGTGACCAGTTTACAGCATGTCATATAATCTACTACAACATAGAAGATAAAATCAACCAAGTCTTAGGAGAAAATTATATCCATACAGACCATGCTAACCCAGGAATACTTCCTTAAGCATGCTGAATGTGGGTAGAGAGAGCAATTGTAAGTGAGGAAGCATGGGAGAAGGCATTTCAGAAAGGAAATGATATTATTTTTTAATACGTCAAAACAAGGCCATGGGATCTGTCCCAAGCTGAAGCAAGATGGAATCTGCCAGAAGAACATTTCATTCTTTCCAGTTATCAGGATGAATGGAATTTGGAGACAGAACTGGTTAGGTCTGTAAAATCACTCACGCTCCTGGCTGTCTCCACCAAGCCCTCCATAACCATGACACAATCTGTTTCTGCTAGCCACGCCACCCAGTGTGTGAATCCTTATCACACAGCATCCATAAAGATATAACATGTGATATTTACTTAAAATGCAGGTCCCTGAACAGCAGAGCAGACACATCACCAGGATCCGGGACTATGGAACCCAAGGATGGATGCACCTGTACAAACTGCCAGGTCATCCTGACATACTTGAAAACACATGAGTTTCCACACTACTATGTCAACTGCTAAGTTGTAGTACCAGCATGGGATTTTCTAGGCCATATTTAGCTCATCAAGATTACTGAGTGGCTGGAGAGATGGCAGAGCTATTAACAATAAATAATGTCCCTGCAGAAGACCCAACTTGAATTCCCAGCACCCACATCACCTGGCTCACAACCACCCATAACTCCAGTTCCAGAGGATCCAGTGACCTCTTCTGACCTCCAAAGATACTTATAAACACAAACCGCACTCAGACACACAGTTTGAAAATTAAGACATTTTAAAAGATTATAAAGATTATTTTTCCAACAAAAATCCATACGTGTGGTCCTCAGTGAAATCAAATAATGACATTCTTTCTAATAATATATATTTTCACATATTGCTCCATTGGATTCTCTCAGCAACTGTGGACTAGATAAGTTGAATATTTACCCTATTACACTTTTCGCAATAAACAATTTGAGGCTCAGAATATTCTCAGTTTGCTGAATGTCACACAGTGAGATGCCAAACTAGTAGCTGGATTTGAGAACTTGCTCCAAAAGGGTAGACTGGGTGTTAAGGACAAACCTAACGACCAGGCAAGACTGGGAGATGAAATCAGAGAGCAGCACTTTGAGTTCAAAACATGGCTGTCAGATGGAAATCATCAGCACAGGAGAGTCCTGGGTCTAGCCGCACAGAATGGGAGGTGGGTCTGGAAAGAAGAAGAAGAAGCAAGAAGATTCTATCTCCCTCCGTAAGGTCATGCTAGGATGCGTGCACAATGGAGCAGGAAAAAAAATGTTATTAGACCCTTAGTAACCATTACACAGACAGGTGAATACCTCACTGGTATCTGAGGGCAGCAGGCAGGGGCTATGAAACCACGACGGGCATGAGAAAGAAGGCGGGAGAAACACGTATGATGTAGAACCAACCCACGTCCGCAGCCACACATCAAAGCTGTCCTAACAGACAGAGAGGCTTCGCCACATAATTTTATATGTCCAGGAAATTAATTCAGAACCGCACAACAGAAACAAGGACAAGAAAAGAAAAAATGTCCCAAACATTTAGATGGCTTCACTTCACAGCTAGTGACATTTCATGAGAGGCATGACTGCCACCTTGAACCTTACATGAAAGCTGAAGAAAACAAAGGCCTCAAAGAGTGCTTTAGCTAAAAGGGCTGCTCATAGACATGCCTTAAGTTAATTTTTTACTATGGATGCATAATCCCTTCTTAATAGGTAAGCGAGGCAGGATACAATATTTATGTTTACGAACATTATTCTTTTGGTCAGAAATTTCAATAGAAATGGGGACATGAATAAATGGAAATTCTCTAAAATTGAGAGTGAAAATGCATTGCTGAGTGCTGCATGATTCAAATTCCTCAAATGACAATTGGTAGGGCCCATTGTGGACTAGTTGTAGAAACATAAATGAGCCTACGATAGCACCCAAAGCTCAGAGAGTAATGACAGAGGTGGAAGAGATGGGTCAGTCAAGCATGAAATTGATTTTATAATAACAAATATCTGTTGCTGTCCAAGTGCTAAGTAAATAATTCTGAAGCAGGAGGTAAAGATAATAAAAACAAAATCATTAACTGCTTTCCCTAAATCAAAAACATAAAGAAACCTATTGCCTTGCTGCCCCTGAAGCCTGTTTGACGGCTAATTAAAGCAATTATTCTCATCATGACATGCCCTTAATCACAGGATATACCTTCAGCATGGTTTGTTCATACTCGTCCTCGGAGTAGGTTTCTACTCTACTTCTCCCCAAAATGTACGTTAAAGTTGTGTGACACACAATTCTCAAGCAATACAGGAGAAGAGGAAAGATGGAGACCAACTCAGGCTGGAGTCTACCATAGAATCATAGACCTTGGAAGGCCTTGGAGGACAGGCATAAGTGGATGTCAAGGACCTTTTTAGGTTTTCTTATTTAGTTTGTTTGTAAGGTCTATGCTAATGGTGGATTATGCAGCTTTCAAATGCCACTTTGAATGCCATTTTCTCTCTTACATCTCCACAGGCTGGCTTTACGATAACCCTACCAAGAGTAGCATTTCAGGTTGAATACCCAGGTGGGTCAGTTACATTAGTCAGTGTCTTAACTCCATACCTCATATTTCAACAATATATTTATAAATCCAAGAATTTTATCCAAAATAATCACAGAAAAAAAGAGTTAAATGTCAACAACACACTCCCCACACTTAAGCAGAAATATCCGGGAAAGTGCTTTACCATGGATTCTGCAGATATCTACGAATGCATGTGGAGTCCGATCTATGTATTGACTTTGATCTTAGCACCCACTCTCCTTATCTAGTTTTTTGAAGATTTGTTCTCTTTTCACATATGTATTTGACTATGTATATCCCCTACAGAAGAGGCCATCAGATGCTCTAAAGTGAGTTACCAGCAGCTCTGAGTACCAGAAGGGGGTACAGAGAATCAAACGCCCATTCTCAGGAGTTCTCATCAAGTGCTGTTAACCGCTGGACCACGTCTCCAGGCCCCAACTTATTCCTGAAGCTTTTCTTTCACTTGTGTCTAAGTAGAAGCTCAAGCTGCAGCAACAGCAACCCTAACGTACAGCCACATGAAGAGATAAAGGTTAACGTGTGGGTGACCACGTATCCCGGTATTTTCAAGAAAGCACTGGTTCAAGCCTCTTGGCCTCCTCTGGTGCCTTGAGAGTTACCTGAAGTAAAATGCAAATGCCCACCCTGTCTACTTTTACCATCAGATCATCACCATTCCGGGTAGTCAGGTGAGATGGAGCTCTGGCGTCCAAGGCTCCATAGCAGAAGCATCATTTCTACGGATAACTCATCGGCCACAGCCAGTCGCAAGCACGGGTCATTGCAGGGCATCTGGGAAAAGCTGCCGTACCTAGACAGCCAAGAACTCAGACAGTTTGATGACAAGAGATGGTGACTTAAACCCCTGATTCCTTTGGAAGCTTCCCAAGACACAATCCCTTACATCATATTTATCTACCTAAAAAAGGGAACTATATCTATCCTAAGATTTTATTTCATTAGGTTTTCACTTGTGTCTCTTCTTTTCCAAATTTTGCTCTTTGGCATAATTGTTATATGATTCCACCTGACACTCACCAGATGTTGTCTGTTAAATAATGTACAAACTCACAAAGAATGACGCTATGGACAGGACATGGTGCCCATTCCCAGAAACTTCCAGCACTTCTTAGTTTTCTTTAGGGTGTCATTTTGGTTTCATATAGCAGTAAGTTACTGAGTGATTCCTTCTAGAATGTCTAAAGCTAATATCCCCAAGGTATGGTTCACTCACCTGCTAAGTTCTACTTAAGAAAATCTCTATGCAAATTTAATATAGCTTATCCTTCTAATTGAATTTTAACTATATAGCTTATATCCTTTTTCAGTTAAAACTCTGGTCTTAATTAAATAAGCATAATGCATAAAACCATATATAAATCACTGGCAATGTACCTTACATATTTTGCATGGAATTTACTTTTACATTATAGATGCTAAAATGTCCTCCCTTAATCAGAATTCCCAATCTACTACTGGACCATCAAAAATTAACCTTCCTTATTCTGACTAAAACTGAAACTACATCAAGATGTCCTCAGCCTTGCAACTTGAACTCTAAAAAAGAACCAAATAGAAGGAATGTAAAGACGGAAATGTAAGAAAGGTAGACCCGGGGATCCAAGATGGCGGCGAGCAGTGTGGACCGTGTTTGGAGGCTCCAGTGAACAATTCAGGGAATTGCACAGATTTCTGAGCCAGGAACACCGAGGTCCGAACATCACGGCAGCGGGAGTGCTCCACAGTTCGGAGGGACCAGCGTGCGGAGGACCTGCGTGCCCCTGCACACGGGAGGAGCGTGGTTTTTCTCTGATCGGAGCGGCAGCGGCAGAGGCAGCAGCACCAGCAGTGGCGGCTGAGGTTTGCAGCCCATAGCCTTCCAGTGGAGGCGATTGGTGTGGTGGCTGGTGGGAATTGCTGCGGGAGAGGGGACTCGGGGCAGGATTTGGGTCGCGTGGAGCCTTTGGACCCAGTCTGGACTCGGCGGACAGTTCGGCCCCAGAGTCCCGGGTACTGGCCCGGCCCAGCAAGCAATTCTACCTGAGGCACTAACTCAGCATGGCCACAGCTCCCCTGCTGTGGCGCAGGCTTAGTTGAGCTCGCAGCTCCACATTAGGCACCACCTCAGCTCAGCTGCAGCTCCCCTGCGGTGACACAGTCTGGGCGGAGCACTTGGTTTCACCACAGGCGCTACCTCAGAGCAGCTGCAGTTCTCCTGCTGTGGCGCAGGCTTGGTGACGTGCTCAGTTCCATCCTAGGCACCACCTCAGCTCAGCGGCAGCTCCCCTGCGGTGACACAGTCTGGGCGGAGCACTTGTTCCACCACTGGCGCTAACTCAGAGCAGCCGCAGTTCTCCTGCTGTGGCGCAGGCTGGACAGAGCTCTCGGTTCCACCAGCTCTAAGACTCTGGTTGGACACAGTGTGCAGTTTGAATCCAGAATTCCTGGCTGAGATTGGTGGTCAGTTCGGGCCCTGAGTCAATAACTGACCACAGCACGCACTTTGGGCCAAAAGGCCCTAGCGGAGCTTGGTGCGTAGTCCCAGCCCAAAAATTCTGGCTGGACCCTGTGTGCATTTTGGGTCCAAAATCCCTAGCTGAGCTTGGCAGACGGTTCAGGCCCTGAGAATCTAGCTGAGTTCAGCCCGTGGTTCGGTCCCAGTGCTCCTGGCTGGACTTGGCAGGGAACACAGAAGGCTGTGGATACCTTGGCCTGACCCAACGCTCATTCAGAGACCCAGAACAATTGCAGGATCCACAACAGAGGGGGACTGAGGATCACTGGCTGTGAGAGACCAGAACAACAGGGCTAACCTCCTAACATCCACACCAGTGAAGCTTTGAGCTCGCAGCCTAGGAAAATCGTGAGAAAATAAGTGAATCTATTGTCAGACACCCTCCATTCAACTCTGGAAGCTACCCAACAAAAACAAAGACGGCAAGATGTCTAAAGGACAACGAAAAAGCATATGCAAAAAACCCCAAAACAACATGGCGTCTCCAGTTTCCAGCTATCCCAAAGAAAACAACCCAGAGAACTCAAATACAACGGAAATACAAGAAAATGACCTCAAATCCTTAGTAATGAGGATGATAATGGAGGAAACAAATAAAATTCGTAATCAAATGCAGGAAGACGCAGACAAACAGGTGAGAGACATAAAAGAAGCACATAGAGTGGAACTGGAAAAATTGCAGGAAAATGCAAACAACCAGATGAAAGAAAGAAATAAAACGGTTCAAGCTCTGAAGACATATAAAGAGGCAATGGAAGAAACTCAGGAATATACAAAAAATCAGATGAAAGAAATCAAAAAATCAGTTCAAGATCTGAAAATGAAAATGGATTCAATGATAAACACACAGACAGAAGAAAAACGAGAACGTGAGACCTCAGAGAAGAAGGCGAGCAACACAGAGGTGAGCTTTTCTAACAGAATCCAAGAGATGGAAGAACGAATCTCAGGGCTAGAAGATACAATCACAGATATTGAATCAACCATTAAAGAAAATGCCATATATGGAAAACTCCTGACACAAAACATCCAAGAAATTAAGGACACCATGAAAAGAAGAAATTTGCGGATAATAGGCATTGAAGAAAGAGAAGACATCAGACTCCAGGGCCCAGAAACTATTCTCAACAAAATCATAAAAGAAAATTTCCCCAATCTAAAGAAAGAGATGCCTATAAACATACAAGAGGCCTACAGAACACCAAATAAAATTGACCAGAAAAGAAAAACTGCCCGCCACATAATAATCAAAACACAAAACAGGCAGAACAAAGAAAAAATATTAAAAGCTGCAAGGGAAAAGGGCCAAATAACATTTAATGGTAAACCTATCAGAATTACACCCGACTTCTCAGCAGAGACCATAAAAGCCAGAAGGGCCTGGACAGAGATCCTGCAAACCCTAAGAGAACACAGATGCCAGGCCAGACTACTTTACCCAGCAAAATTATCAATAACCATTGATGGAGAAAACAAAATATTCCATGACAAAAACAAATTCAAACAGTACCTATCCACAAACCCAGCTTTACAGAAGGTACTAGAAGGAAAACTCCATCCCAAAGGGTCGAGCTACAACCAAAACTACCCAGGAAATAGATAACTATCCCATGGCAAAAACACAACTACACAAACGCTCGACTGGAAACAACATCAAAATTAAGACTCTTAACAGTCACTGGTCATTAATATCTCTCAACATCAATGGCCTCAATTCTCCAATAAAAAGACACAGACTAACTGAATGGGTACATAAACAAGATCCAACATTCTTCTGCATCCAAGAAACACATCTCACCCATAATGAAAGGCATTACCTCAGGGTAAAAGGTTGGAAAAAAATTTTCCAAGCAAATGGTCACAAGAAGCAAGCAGGTGTAGCCATTTTAGTATCGAACAAAATAGACTTTCAACCAAAATTAATCAAAAGGGATGAGGAAGGACACTTCATACTCATCAAAGGTAAAGTCAACCAAGATGACATCACAATTCTGAACATCTATGCTCCCAATACAAGGGCACCCACATTTGTAAAAATCTGCTAAAAAAGCTTAAACCACACATCGATCCCCACACAATAATAGTGGGAGACTTCAACACCCCACTCTCACTGAAGGATAAGTCATTGAAACAGAAACTAAGCCAAGAAATAACATCATTAACCAATGCCATGGGTCAAATGGATCTAACAGATATCTATAGAACCTTTCACCCAAACAAGAAAGAATACACCTTCTTCTCTGCACCCCATGGAACCTTCTCCAAAATTGATCACATCGTAGGTCACAAAGCAAGCCTCAATAGATACAAGAGGATTGAAATAATACCTTGTATCCTATCAGATCACCATGCTCTTAGGCTGCAATTCAACAACAACAGAATTAACAAAAAGCCTACACGTACGTGGAAACTAAACAACTCTCTGCTAAATGACACCTGGGTCAGGGAAGAAATAAAGAAAGAAATCAAGGAGTTTCTGAAATTCAATGAAAATGAAGAAACAACATACCCAAATTTGTGGGATACATTGAAAGCAGTGCTAAGAGGAAAATTCATAGCACTAAGTGCCTTTAAAAAGAAATTGGAAACATCGCACATAAGCATCTTAACAACACAACTGGAAGCCCTAGAAAAAAAAGAAGCAGAAACACCCAAGAGGAGTAGACGCCTGGAAATAATCAAACTCAGGGCTGAAATTAACAAATTAGAAACTAAGAAAACAGTCCAAAGAATCAACAAAACCAAAAGCTGGTTCTTTGAGAAAATCAACAAGATAGACAGACCATTAGCCAAACTAACTAAAAGGCAGAGAGACAGTATTGAAATGAACAAAATCAGAAATGAAAAGGGAGACATAACAACAGACACTGAAGAAATTCAAAGAATCATAAGATCCTACTTTGAAGGCATATACGCCACAAAATTTGAAAATCTAAGGGAAATGGACGATTTTCTTGATCAAGTTCACTTGCCAAAGTTGAGTGAAGAACAGATAAACAAGTTAAATAGTCCCATTTCCCCTACAGAAATAGAAGCAATCATCGATGGTCTCCCAACCAAAAAAAGCCCAGGGCCAGATGGTTTCAGTGCAGAATTCTACCAGACCTTTAAGGGCGAGCTAATACCGATACTCTTCAAGCTACTCCAAAAGATAGAAATGGATGGAAATTTACCAAATTCATTCTATGAGGCCATAGTCTCATTGATACCTAAACCTCACAAAGACTCAACAAAGAAAGAGAATTTCAGACCAATTTCTCTTATGAACATAGATGCAAAAATACTAAATAAAATACTTGCAAAACGAATACAGGAGCACATCAAAGATATCATTCATCATGACCAAGTAGGCTTCATTCCAGGCATGCAGGGATGGTTTAATATACGGAAATCCATCAATGTAATCCACCATATAAGCAAACTGAAAATAAAAAACCACATGATCATCTCCTTGGATGCAGAGAAAGCATTTGATAAAATTCAACACCCATTCATGTTTAAAGTTTTAGAGAGATCGGGGATACAAGGCACTTTCCTCAACATAATAAAGGCTATATACAGCAAGCCAATAGCCAAAATCAAAGTAAATGGTGAGATACTCAAGGAAATTCCTCTAAAATCGGGAACAAGGCAAGGCTGCCCACTCTCTCCATATCTCTTCAATATAGTACTCGAAGTTCTAGCCAGAGCAATAAGACAACAAAAGGAGATCAAGGGTATCCAAATGGGAAAGGAGGAAGTCAAATTATCCCTCTTTGCAGATGATATGATAGTGTACATAAGTGACCCTCAAAACTCCACCAGAGAACTCCTAAAGCTGATAAACACCTTCAGCAAATTGGCTGGATACAAAATTAACTCAAAAAAGTCTGTAGCCTTCCTATACACAAATGACAAGCTTGCAGAGGAAGAAATTAGGAAAACCACACCCTTCACATTAGCCACAAGCAATATAAAATATCTAGGAGTTACCCTAACTAAGCAAGTGAAGGACTTGTATGAAAAAAATTTCAAAACTCTGAAGAAAGAGATTGAAGATGACCTGAGAAGATGGCGTGATCTTCCTTGCTCATGGATCGGGAGAATTAACATAGTAAAAATGGCCATCCTACCAAAAGCAATCTACAGATTCAATGCAATCCCTATCAAAATAACTACACAATTTTTTAAAGACATTGAAAGTTCAATTCTGAACTTCATATGGAAAAACAAAAAACCCAGAATAGCTAAAACAATCTTGTACAATAAAAGGTGCTCCGGAGGAATCTCCATACCTGATCTCAAACTGTACTATAAAGCAATAGTACTTAAAACAGCATGGTACTGGCACAGCAACAGGCTGGTTGATCAGTGGAATCGAATCGAAGACCCAGATATGAATCCACACACATATGGTCACTTGACTTTTGACAAAGAAGCCAAATCCATTCAATGGAAAAAGGATAGCATCTTCAACAAATGGTGCTGGTCTAACTGGAGGTCTATGTGTAAAAAAATGAAACTGGACCCATATTTGTCACCTTGCACAAAACTCAAATCCAAGTGGATTAAAGACCTCAACATAAAACCAAAGACACTAAGCCACTTAGAAGAAAAAGTGGGAAAGAGCCTGGAACATATTGGCACAGGAGACAACTTCCTGAACAGAACACCAACGGCCCAGGCCTTAATGTCAACCATGAATAAATGGGACCTCAGGAGGCTGAGAAGCTTCTGTAAGGCAGGAGACACTGTCAAGAGAACAAAGCGACAGCCTACAGACTGGGAAAAAATTTTCACCAACCCTACATCTGACAAAGGTCTAATATCCAAAATATATAAAGAACTCAAGAAATTAAACACCACCAAACCGAATAACCCAATTGAGAAATGGGGCTTGGAACTAAACAGAGAATTCTTAACAGAGGAGTATCAAATGGCTGAGAAACACTTAAAGAAATGCTCAACCTCCTTAGTCATCAGGGAAATGCAAATCAAAACAACTCTGAGATTCCATCTTACACCCATCAGAATGGCTAAGATCAAAAATTCAAGCGACACCACATGCTGGCGAGGATGTGGGGAGAGAGGAACACTCCTTCATTGCTGGTGGGAATGCAAACTAGTACAGCCACTTTGGAAATCTATCTGGTGCTATCTCAGAAAAATGGGAATAGGGCTTCCTCAAGACCCAGCTATTCCACTCCTTGGAATATACCCAGAAGATGCTCCAGCACACAACAAGAAAATTTGCTCAACCATGTTCATAGCAGCCTTATTCATAATAGCCAGAACATGGAAACAGCCTAAGTGTCCCTCAGTAGAAGAGTGGATAAAGAAACTGTGGTACATATACACTATGGAATACTACTCAGCTATTAAAAACAAGGAATTCCCGAAATTTGTGGATAAATGGATTGAGCTAGAAATGATCATAATGAGTGAGTTAACCCAGAAGCAGAAAGAATCAAATGGTATATACTCACTTATATCTGCATACTAGCCCAAGGGGCATGTCCCACAAAAGCCTTCACTTACCAGGAAACTGGGACAGAGGGGAAGGCATCCTATTGGGACTCTAAATGAGAGACGCATGGGAGAACAGCAAAATAAAAGGATCCAGAGGGTCCTAGAAATCTACAAGTAGAACAATATGATAGGCAGATTTGGGCCCAGGGGTCCCGCTCAAACTAAGGCACCAGCCAAGGACAATACAGGAGGTAAACTTTAAACCCCTTCCCAGATCTAGCCAATGGTCAGAATATTCTCCACAGTTGAGTGGAGAGTGTGATACGACTTTCTCACGTACTCTGGTGCCTCACCTTTGACCATGTCCCCTGGAGGGGGAGACCTGGTGGCACTCAGAGGAAGGACAGCAAGTAGCCAAGAAGAGACTTGATACCCTATGAGAATATATAGGGGGACATAATCCCCCTCAGGAACAGTCATAGGGGAGGGGAATAATGGGAAAATGGGGGGGGGAGGAATGGGAGGATACAAGGGATGGGATAAACATTGAGATGTAACAAGAATAAATTAATAAAAAAAATAAAAATAAAAAATAAATTAAAAAAAAAAAAGGTAGACCCAGCAGCAGATCTGAAACTTAAAACGTATTTTCTCATAGAATATTCCAGAAGGCGGTAAGCTATTACATTATTATTACCATATTTCAGAAACACTGTGAGTTAAATGGCGTTTTATGGACTAGTCTAGAGGCCACACTACCATTTATATCATTGTTATTAGGCAGAAATATGTTTTAAATTCTAAGAAGTAAGGTGCACATTTGCTTTCAGAATATGATTTCTTAAGGCAGGTTTTTCTGAATGCTACAGGTCTGAGGTCAGAATGATTTGTGAGCTATTCAATAAATCCTTTCCCATGAGGCCATCACTCTTCATCATGGCTGTTTGGGATTCTCAGCACCTTGCCTGCAGTCATTCAACCAACAAGTACTGAACATGTCATGTCTTCAGGGCAGTATCCTAGGTGATGGTGTTAAGTGATTGAGAAAGAAATCCCCACCCCTGTGCCTATCATAAGCATGATTCCATCTCCTCCCTTCCACAAATCTTCTGAATGCAAACAGAACCTTAAATCCACAGTTTTCATTACTTGTCCTCAATATGCTGGGTTATTTATGAAAATATAGGTTATTCTTATTGTCACTGGTTGCCTTCCAGAAAAATGGAAGACTCTAATGTTGAACACATACACACACACACACACACACACACACACACACACACACACACACACACACCACTCTGTCTCTTTAGACATAGAACTAGGAGAAACTGCACTGGATCTGAACTAGAAGCCTCCTTCCTGGGGACTAGCTTTCATAGCATTAGAGAGAGACACACACACAGCTGCCATGGGAGAAAAACAATCAACAGTCCTATCTAACTGTAATGCCAATGAACTGCAGTGATGACTAGTGTCACTTCCATCCTTGTGGTACCCAGCAGATGTTTAATTGGACTTAAATTCCATTCATTAGGAAGAAATGCATGCTGGCCACTGTAAGTCCATGGTTGTAAGCCAACTACCAATGGCGGGTGAGGCCATGGGACCTAGAGGAAGCCCAACCATTTGGCAATTTCTTAAGCCTGCTTACTTCTGGTTTAAGTATATGCCTTCTATGTACGTATCCTTGTATCCACAGAAAAGTATAGTTCTTGCCCCTCATCAAAGATTTTACAACAGATGAAAACAATTACAGAAAGCCAAAACTCATCAAACTGAGAAAACTGCATAGAGCAACTAAGCCTGGGGTGACTACCCCTGGTGAATACATTTACAACACAGCCCTTACACCTAAGGTTCAGAAAATATTTCAGAAGAAGGAGTGGAAATATATAAGAGTCAGAGTACAAGTTTGTCTGTTCTAAAATAGTCTCTTCAAAGAGAAAGAGGAAGAGGAGGAGGAGAGGAAGAAGATGATGAAGAGAAGAAAGGAGGAGGAAGAGGAGGAAGAAAAGGAGGAGGAAGAAGAGGAGGAAGAGGAGGAGGAAAAGGAGGAGGAGGTAGTGAGGGGGTGTTGGCTGGGAGTAGTTGGGGTAGGGAGGGATAGAGATGAATATGATCAAAGTAGGTTATGCCTCAAAGAAAGTTAAAATTTTTTGTTTTGTGTCTTCTTGTTCTTTTTCTTTCTTTCTTTCTTTCTTTCTTTCTTTCTTTCTTTCTTTCTTTGACTTTTTGAGACAGGGTTTCTCTGTGAAGTCTTGGTCATCTCAGATTCACTTTGTAGACCAGGATGGTCTTGAACTCACAGTGATATGCCTGCCTCTGCCTCCCTGAGTGCTGGGATTAATGCAGGTGCCACCACATCTAACAATGTTATTAAAGAAAAAAAAAGAATAAAGAGAAGTTCTTTCTAAACTTTAGGGGTTGAGACACAGTTCTCTGGAAGAGCATTTGCCTAGGGGTGTGTGTAGACTGGGGCTTGATCCTCAGCATCACAATAAACAAAAATTATTAAAGAAATGTTTTCTAATGTTTAGTCAGCTATCATCATATTACTGGACACAGATGTGCCATACTCTCATGTTATACAAAACTGGATGATGCTGAATCAAAGTAGCACAATGTAATTATGTCATTTATAGTATCATATTATATGTAATGATAAGAAAAACCAGAAGTAATAAACACACACAGAGGGAGAGGCAAAGGGGGAAGCAGAAGGGAGAGAGGGAAGGGTAGGGAAGGGGGAGAGGGAGAGGAGAGAGTGAGGGGGAGGGGGAGGGATGGGGCAGGGAGAGGGAGAAGGAGAGGGAGAGGGGGAGAGAGCGGGAGAGAGAGAGGGAGAGAGAGATCATATCCTTCAAAGCTGACAACTATGTAGCCAGCCCCGAATAGTATCTCTGCCTTGTTGCAAGGCAATATTGACTAATGAATAGAAATACTAGGAATAAAAGTACCCTATGAACCACCCTTGACTTTAGAGCTTGAATGATTTTGTAGCTATCATGTTATTCTTTTAATATGTTATGCTATTGTAACCTATCATTATTCCTATTTCCCATAACAATAGCACCAAATTCACTGTGTTCACGCTGCTAAATGTGCCCCAAATCAAGAGCCAGACTAAAATTAGATAAGCTTAAAAAGTTATGAAAAGCTTTGTGGCTTTAGTGCTTATTATATTCATGTGTTACTCTTGTATTGCTTGATGCATATAAAAGTACGTTTAAAATAAACCTATACTACAATTGAGCAAGATTTATGAAATCATAGAACACACATTGTAATTTGTTACAATAAGAAATTAATGCTGTGCTCGCTTCGGCAGCACATATACTAAAATTGGAACGATACAGAGAAGATTAGCATGGCCCCTGCGCAAGGATGACACGCAAATTCGTGAAGCGTTCCATATTTTTACATCAAAATTAAGACTCTTAACAGTCACTGGTCATTAATATCTCTCAACATCAATGGCCTCAATTCTCCAATAAAAAGACACAGACTAACCGAATGGGTACATAAACAAGACCCAACATTCTTCTGCATCCAAGAAACACATCTCACCCATAATGAAAGGCATTACCTCAGGGTAAAAGGTTGGAAAAAAATATTCCAAGCAAATGGTCACAAGAAGCAAGCAGGTGTAGCCATTTTAGTATCGAACAAAATAGACTTTCAACCAAAATTAATCAAAAGGGATGAGGAAGGACACTTCATACTTATCAAAGGTAAAGTCAACCAAGATGACATCACAATTCTGAACATCTATGCTCCCAATACAAGGGCACCCACATATGTAAAAGATCTCCTAAAAAAGCTTAAACCACACATCGATCCCCACACAATAATAGTGGGAGACTTCAACACCCCACTCTCACTGAAGGATAAGTCATTGAAACAGAAACTAAGCCGAGAAATAACATCATTAACCAATGCCATGGGTCAAATGGATCTAACAGATATCTATAGAACCTTTCACCCAAACAAGAAAGAATACACCTTCTTCTCTGCACCCCATGGAACCTTTTCCAAAATTGATCACATCGTAGGTCACAAAGCAAGCCTCAACAGATACAAGAGGATTGAAATAATACCTTGTATCCTATCAGATCACCATGCTCTTAGGCTGCAATTCAACAACAACAGAAATAACAAAAAGCCTACACGTTTGTGGAAACTAAACAACTCTCTGCTAAATGACACCTGGGTCAGGGAAGAAATAAAGAAAGAAATCAAGGAGTTTCTGAAATTCAATGAAAATGAAGAAACAACATACCCAAATTTGTGGGATACATTGAAAGCAGTGCTAAGAGGAAAATTCATAGCACTAAGTGCCTTTAAAAAGAAATTGGAAACATCGCACATAAGCATCTTAACAACACAACTGGAAGCCCTAGAAAAAAAAGAAGCAGAAACACCCAAGAGGAGTAGACGCCTGGAAATTATCAAACTCAGGGCTGAAATTAACAAATTAGAAACTAAGAAAACAGTCCAAAGAATCAACAAAACCAAGAGCTGGTTCTTTGAGAAAATCAACAAGATAGACAGACCATTAGCCAAACTAACTAAAAGGCAGAGAGACAGTATTGAAATCAACAAAATCAGAAATGAAAAGGGAGACATAACAACAGACACTGAAGAAATTCAAAGAATCATAAGATCCTACTTTGAAGGCATATACGCCACAAAATTTGAAAATCTAAGGGAAATGGACGATTTTCTTGATCAAGTTCACTTGCCAAAGTTGAGTGAAGAACAGATAAACAAGTTAAATAGTCCCATTTCCCCGACAGAAATAGAAGCAATCATCGATGGTCTCCCAACCAAAAAAAGCCCAGGGCCAGATGGTTTCAGTGCAGAATTCTACCAGACCTTTAAGGGCGAGCTAATACCGATACTCTTCAAGCTACTCCAAAAGATAGAAATGGATGGAAAATTACCAAATTCATTCTATGAGGCCATAGTCTCATTGATACCTAAACCTCACAAAGACTCAACAAAGAAAGAGAATTTCAGACCAATTTCTCTTATGAACATAGATGCAAAAATACTAAATAAAATACTTGCAAAACGAATACAGGAGCACATCAAAGATATCATTCATCATGACCAAGTAGGCTTCATTCCAGGCATGCAGGGATGGTTTAATATACGGAAATCCATCAATGTAATCCATCATATAAACAAACTGAAAATAAAAAACCACATGATTATCTCCTTGGATGCAGAGAAAGCATTTGATAAAATTCAACACCCATTCATGTTTAAAGTTTTAGAGAGATCGGGGATACAAGGCACTTTCCTCAACATAATAAAGGCTATATACAGCAAGCCAATAGCCAAAATCAAAGTAAATGGTGAGATACTCAAGGAAATTCCTCTCAAATCGGGAACAAGGCAAGGCTGCCCACTCTCTCCATATCTCTTCAATATAGTACTCGAAGTTCTAGCCAGAGCAATAAGACAACAAAAGGAGATCAAGGGGATCCAAATGGGAAAGGAGGAAGTCAAATTATCCCTCTTTGCAGATGATATGATAGTGTACATAAGTGACCCTCAAAACTCCACCAGAGAACTCCTAAAGCTGATAAACACCTTCAGCAAATTGGCTGGATACAAAATTAACTCAAAAAAGTCTGTAGCCTTCCTATACACAAATGACAAGCTTGCAGAGGAAGAAATTAGGAAAACCACACCCTTCACATTAGCCACAAGCAATATAAAATATCTAGGAGTTACCCTAACTAAGCAAGTGAAGGACTTGTATGAAAAAAATTTCAAAACTCTGAAGAAAGAGATTGAAGATGACCTGAGAAGATGGCGTGATCTTCCTTGCTCATGGATCGGGAGAATTAACATAGTAAAAATGGCCATCCTACCAAAAGCAATCTATAGATTCAATGCAATCCCTATCAAAATAACTACACAATTTTTTAAAGACATTGAAAGTTCAATTCTGAACTTCATATGGAAAAACAAAAAACCCAGAATAGCTAAAACAATCTTGTACAATAAAAGATGCTCCGGAGGAATCTCCATACCTGATCTCAAATTGTACTATAAAGCAATAGTACTTAAAACAGCATGGTACTGGCACAGCAACAGGCTGGTTGATCAGTGGAATCGAATCGAAGACCCAGATATGAATCCACACACATATGGTCACTTGATTTTTGACAAAGAAGCCAAATCCATTCAATGGAAAAAGGATAGCATCTTCAACAAATGGTGCTGGTCTAACTGGAGGTCTATGTGTAAAAAAATGAAACTGGACCCCTATTTGTCACCTTGCACAAAACTCAAATCCAAGTGGATTAAAGACCTCAACATAAAACCAGAGACACTAAGCCACTTAGAAGAAAAAGTGGGAAAGAGCCTGGAACATATTGGCACAGGAGACAACTTCCTGAACAGAACACCAACGGCCCAGGCCTTAATGTCAACCATTAATAAATGGGACCTCATGAGGCTGAGAAGCTTCTGTAAGGCAGGAGACACTGTCAAGAGAACAAAGCGACAGCCTACAGACTGGGAAAAAATCTTCACCAACCCTACATCTGACAAAGGTCTAATATCCAAAATATATAAAGAACTCAAGAAATTAAACACCACCAAACCGAATAACCCAATTGAGAAATGGGGCTTGGAACTAAACAGAGAATTCTCAACAGAGGAGTATCAAATGGCTGAGAAACACTTAAAGAAATGCTCAACCTCCTTAGTCATCAGGGAAATGCAAATCAAAACAACTCTGAGATTCCATCTTACACCCATCAGAATGGCTAAGATCAAAAATTCAAGCGACACCACATGCTGGCGAGGATGTGGGGAGAGAGGAACACTCCTTCATTGCTGGTGGGAATGCAAACTAGTACAGCCACTTTGGAAATCTATCTGGTGCTATCTCAGAAAAATGGGAATAGGGCTTCCTCAAGACCCAGCTATTCCACTCCTTGGAATATACCCAGAAGATGCTCCAGCACACAACAAGAAAATTTGCTCAACCATGTTCATAGCAGCCTTATTCATAATAGCCAGAACATGGAAACAGCCTAAGTGTCCCTCAGTAGAAGAGTGGATAAAGAAACTGTGGTACATATACACTATGGAATACTACTCAGCTATTAAAAACAAGGAATTCCCGAAATTTGTGGATAAATGGATTGAGCTAGAAATGATCATAATGAGTGAGTTAACCCAGAAGCAGAAAGAATCAAATGGTATATACTCACTTATATCTGCATACTAGCCCAAGGGGCATGTACCACGAAAGCCTTCACTTACCAGGAAACTGGGACAGAGGGGAAGGCATCCTATTAGGACTCTAAATGAGAGACGCATGGGAGAACAGCAAAATAAAAGGATCCAGAGGGTCCTAGAAATCTACAAGTAGAACAATATGATAGGCAGATTTGGGCCCAGGGGTCCCGCTCAAACTAAGGCACCAGCCAAGGACAATACAGGAGGTAAACTTTAAACCCCTTCCCAGATCTAGCCAATGGTCAGAATATTCTCCACAGTTGAGTGGAGAGTGTGATACGACTTTCTCACATACTCTGGTGCCTCACATTTGACCATGTCCCCTGGAGGGGGAGACCTGGTGGCACTCAGAGGAAGGACAGCAAGTAGCCAAGAAGAGACTTGATACCCTATGAGAATATATAGGGGGACGTAAGCCCCCTCAGGAACAGTCATAGGGGAGGGGAATAATGGGAAAATGGGGGGGGAGGAATGGGAGGATACAAGGGATGGGATAAACATTGAGATGTAACAAGAATAAATTAATAATAAAAAAAAAAATAAATAAATAAATTAAAAAAAAAAAAAATAAAAATAAAAAAAACAGAGGTCAAGTACAGAAAAAAAAAAAAAAGAAATTAATGCTGAGTTATATGAGTTTTGAAGAATGCAAGGTCGTCATAAACCTATTCCCATAAAACGTGACTTCTTGTGCCCACAGCTGAGAAGCACCCACTGCTCACAGGGTGCAGGGAGTGTGGCGTTGCTGGGCTCCTTCACCTGAGTTGTCACCCCTGCTTCCCACTGGTGCACATCTCTGCAATGACTTAAGCAATCTGTAAGAAAGAATTTGTGTTCCTTTTCTTTAATTAGCACCATGGTGGAATTGACATCATAATATTGGGAATTATTTAATCAGAAGGACATTGTCTTTAGGCCTGGCTGGGCTGTCAATCTCAAAAGATCCAATGATATGCAAGAGAGAGTGACCATCACGAGTGTGACGTGGTCAGGGAGTAAGAGGGTACACAAGTGGCTCAGGTGACTGTCCTAACTGTTGAGACACACTAGAATGCAGCTGCCCCTTCAGCTAGCCCCCTCTGCTGCAACAACCACCTCAGCCATTTGGAGGAATCATGCTGCTGGGCCTGCTGGCACCTTGCTTTCTGTACACAATCCCTGCCTCCCAGCAAGGTTCTGAGGAGTACAGCCACTGACTATCAAAATATGACCTCGGGCCAAGCACCGGAACTCAGAGGCACCTAGTTATGTATTCTAAAGCCTAAGTCTTATTTGACTTCCACTGTCAATTGGTCTCCTAATCAGCCCCTGTCCCTTGGGCATTTTTATGGCCTGAATACTTAGAATTTGTTCCATGAATAATCCCCCCTGTGGGGAGGAGCCTCATGTACTAAGCCAAAGGTAGACAAAATCTAGCAGCAATAATGTATCTTTTCTTGCCCTCTACATACAAATGACTCCTACTTTTCTCAGCCCAATACAATTTTTCATCCTTGTCACAACTACTTTATAAACTTTATAGCGTCATATGGTACTCATAAAGCCAGCGCTAGACGTTCTGGATGAACAAAACCAGTTTATATAAGCATGAAGGGAATTAAAAGAAGCAAGCTAATAGTTCATTATAAAATTTAAAGCAACTACATGGTATTTCATGGCACAGTGCCTTGACAAATCCTAGATTTTTATAGGATAAATGATATCCAGGCAGGAGAACAGATTTTTCTCCTTTCCCATTGAGGAAAAGAAAAGAAAAAGTGGATTAAGTTGAAAGCAGAGATCAATTACACAGGGAGTAAAAACTGTATGGTCTCTTTGCATGGAAGCTTCTTACAAAGTCCATCGGACTAGAGCGCTGATGCCCTGAGGACACACGGTGTGAGATGGGCGCAGGGAGGAGAGAAAATAACAGATAATGGTTATGAAAACACAATTAAAGATAGTAAGCTCTGCTGTCCTTGTCTTATGATTATAGACAGCTCAGAGTAACTTGCTATATATCTTATAAGTAACAAGAACAGAAGAGTTCAAAGTCTCCAGATAAAAAGTAATAAAAATGAGGAAGTACTAATTATCCTAAATGGACCAGTATGCCATGTACACATGTGCAAACGCTTCGCTGTACTCAGTAAGTGCAAATAATAGAAATACTCATCAGTAAAAAAATAATACAATTACACCTAACGACTTAGAGTCTGTTAGAGAGGATTTGGGGAAGACATTGAAAATGCCCCCCTGTTAGTCTGTGTGAGGTGAGAGGTGCTGCTCTCTCTGGCATAGTCAGAGTGTGTCTTTCTGCACCGAATGACTGACATCTCCCCTTGAGGCGGGCACTATATTTATTTTGTTCAGTTTTGATTTATCAGGAGCTGAAATGTGTCTGGCATATAAAGCATTTATTGAATGGCTGCTCAATAAGTGTTTGTGAAAGAATGAAATCTAATGAAAATCTAAAGTCCAGTGTGTTGGAGTGCATTCATCTTGGCTAATGCTGACAGTCAATGAAGGCAGCAGGAGCTTGGAAACTCAGGGGAGCCATGTAGGGAGAGGAAGGGGGTCTATGGGGATAGGAAGGAGACAAGAGCATCATTATGGTGAATAGGATCAAAACACATGCATGAAATGTCATATTGTATGTAGAATATACTCTAATAAAATATTAAATTAAATTAATTTAATTTACAACATTTTTTTAAAAAGCTATCAAAGGATGTGTACATAGTCAAATTGGGAATGAATACAAAGGTACCATATGAGCTTCCTTCTCTGATGTCTGGTCATCTAGAATGCCCTGGGAAATCATCACTCTTTAGATGAAAAAGATGAGCAAAATGTGAACAGAATATCAGTGAATAGTGAACACATAACCTAAATAGTAAAATGTATTTGCAGCTGTTACTAAAAGCCACAAACAACCCACATTCTGCATTTTGTACTCCAGTCCCAAGTGATCTGTCTATAATCTAATCCCCGTGCCTATGGCTCGGGGTCATCACAGAAAAGGGGGGGGGGGCGGCAGAAAGATTTTAAGAGCCAGAGAGATGGAGTTTGCTGTGAGATTGCGTCTTCCAAGAATGTCAGTGAAGCTACAAGCCATGAAGTGTCATCAACATGGCTGTCTACACATGACTGAACCAGGGCAAGTCTAAGATCTTGAGGTCTAAGCCCAGGACAGAGCACTACAGGCTACCAAGGAATGACCAGAGCAGGAGAAAGATCATGACAACTGTTTATCGACCACCAAGTAGTCAGCTGTGAGAACACAGAGCAGGCTTTATGTATATATTTAGTTATTTGTCAACAACTAAAGTTAAAAAAAAAAAAAAAAAAAAAGGCCAGGAATACGAAGAGGCTTGATGTGGGGTTCAAGGGTGGGCTCGAAGGAAGGAAAAGAAATGAGAAAATGATAAATTTTTAGAATGGTTTAAAAGTAAACTTGAATTTTCAGCTTCCCATTGGCATTTAACCGTTGTACAGATCAAGTGAGAGCCGCACAAAGTCACCGTTCACTGCCTTCTGCCTCGACTCTGTCCTAAGCGGTCAGAGAAGCGCTTCGCCTGCACTTACAAGTAGCAAGTGGTTTTGCAGAGGTCTGGACCACACTCTCGGGAACTACAGGGACTTGTATTCACCGAACTGGAGAACACAGAAGATTCTTAGATTTGGAAGGAGAATATTTCCTGCAGAACATCAGACAGCTCAACAGATAAAGTGCTCTGAGACCTGCTAAATACTGTAGAATCAGACCAATAGGGACCCCACACCCCACTTGCTAAGGCCCCATAGGAAGAGCTCCTGAGCAGTGAGTAGTTTATCACAAAGATCCTGCCTTATAAATAAGAAGAAAATGACAAAGAAGCTTAACAAAATGTCTACCGCCACTCTGCTACAAGGGATCTGACCCAGATGTATTTCTTTTAATGTGTCTTTACATACTCCTTTAATGACACTTGGAAAATGCTCAGAATTCGCTGGGTAACTGTAAAGGTATTGTTTACTCTCCTGAAGAAACTGTCTTCTTTGGAGACTTACTTCTGAATAAGCTCACCCTTTCTAGTCCTGCCTTCCAGCCAGAGGGATAAAGGTTGTGTGGGGTGTCTGCATTCCAGACAGATCACACAGATCTAGAAGGTCTTTGGATGTGATCAGAGTAGCCATGTTCCTGGGTTAAAATTTCATCTAGAGATGACACTGAATGGAATTACCTTTACTTTACCATCCATATAAGGATGAATTTGGCCACAAGCATGAACTGTGTCTACCTGGATGAAATGGAAGGAAAATCATGTATTTCTGGCCAGAGTCATCCTCAGGTCTAGCAGATGTGAATGTTTGCCTTAATTCTATAGCGCTCTCTCAAAAATGCTTAATTTTGTTTTTATCAGACTATGTGTCTTCTGTTCTAAAAATTCCTAAATAGAAACTTCCACTTTTAACATTGCAAAAATAGCTGGTATATTTCAAGGGATGTTAAGTGAATCAGAGTCAACAACAACATATTAATTAAACTGAGATTGCTTTAAGGAAGTCAATTTCTATTGAGAAAGTCCAAGGAAGAGTAAATAGCACTTTTCAAGGGGACTTACGGGGGTTGGAAGCCAGTTAGATGCTAAGACCTCAATTTTCTACACAGTATCACAATGTCATTCCGTATTTATATAATGGCTTCAGAGTGAGAATTTGATATGAGGTTATTAACTAGCAAACTTCTTGGTGAATGGTAGGAAATGTCAATTTCCACTTATTTTTTCTTAATTAGAACTTTTTTACTGTGGTTTTCAAATTTCAGCATTTTGAAATGTCAACTTGTAATACTTGCAATTTTTTTTTTAATCCATGCGAAGTCTTCCACCTTTGCCCAGGGTGACAGTGGGTGGGCTGCTTTGGAGAACAAGAAAATCTCTCAGTTACCCAGTGTGCATTTTCCTGAACTACAAAATAAATCTGGAAGATGAGCTGGGGAATGACTTGAATTAAGAGTCACAGAGGTTTGAGCTCGGAACGGACCGGCTTACATTCTATCCGCAGCCCTTCATGAGGCAGGCTGCACCTCATAGACAAGGGATCTATCTCTAAAGAAACCAAGTCACTCAATATTTGGGAATAGAAACAAAAGTAATTTTCCATGGCGGCTGGGCTGTGTGAATCACCTCCCCAGTGTGGGCAACCCAAGGCCAGCCGAAACACTTCCCTACAACTCTAAAGCTTTTCTTAAGCACAAAAGAAGCCAGCACTCCACCGCACATCCTCTGCAGCATCCTCCAGCAAAAGCTAGTTATACCAGCTCTATGAGGGCAGAGGGTACATTTCCTCCAGTGATCTCTATTCTGTAATGAGTGGGGAGGAGGTTTCATTCCTTACATTACTTCCACACCCCTTGCCACTGGCAGAGCCAGCGCAAAGATTCAAGAGACACTTGGGAAAATGTGGAAGATGTATTTTAACATTCTTTGTGGTGAAAGGGGTCCTTATCTAAGATTAAAGCAAGGGTTAATAACTTTAGACATGGATCCATGTCCCAGAAACACAGTGACTCTAGTACACCCACCCAAATGACAACCCAGATGAAGCCATGAGGACTCCAATGTGGCTAGGTGTGGAGCTAGGTGTGGAAACAGGACATACGCTCCCATTCTGCCTGGCTTCCAATGCTGTAGGACAGGCTAGTAAGTGGTTTATACACCACAGAAGACCAGGGTCCATCCTGAGCAGATATATAGTTGCCACTGCAATGACTTTCTCTGGCCCTTCAGTAACTTGGGAGATTCTTATCTTTAAAGTATGTTTCTCTTAAAATTTTGTTTATTGGGAAACAGTATAAGTTGGAATGCAATACTCAGATTTGGGCCAAGGTCATTGGTCTCTCTGCTCACTTATGGATGTTTCTTTTGTAAGGCAACACATTAAACACACACACACACACACACACACACACACACACACACACACACACACACACTGGCCATTGACACATACTTTTAATCTGTACACTATCTCTAATGATTTTCAAAACACCAAAACTTTGCACCACAGACATTAAACATACCTTCATTTTCTAAATATAAGTTCTCATTTTTAAGATAACTTTCAACCCAAACTATACTAATTTTTAAAAAGAGAGTTAGGACTAGAAAGGCATTTCTGGACATCAATACTTTATACCAGGAGCTAGTATTCTAATTGCAATAAATATTTCAGAGTTCATTTAGCTTTCAATTCATTATATGAATGTGCGCATTTATAGACGTTTTCTCTTCCACTGTGAAAATGGAGTCATCTATAGAGAACAAAATGAGAAAAATCTACATGATTCATTCTCAACTTGAGGTCCTTGGACTCTCAAAGGAATGAGGAGTAGGACTCAAGGAACTCATTAATTTGAGTGAGAAAAAATATCACTCTTGGTTCTCTATCTCCGTTGGAAAGTTACCATTTCTCTGGATTATGGACATAGATCATATGCTTTCCTAGTATTAGCCAATCTTGTGTCACCAAAAGATATGCTTTATTTGTATATTGCATTAGTTTGTAACACTCTAATTGTCGTCATCATCACTTCAAAAATCACAGAACTGGAGATATCTATCACATAATTTGCTCTTATTTCATAAATTTTGGAAAATAGCATATTTGCCTAGACGGCTTCTTTTGAAATCCTGTGTATTTTACTTTATGAATTCAGATAATCTGATAATTAATCAGCAATCTTCTACAGACAAAGCAAAGGCATCCAAGGTACAGAATTGGCTAAGAATCACTGTTAGACACCCATACCATAACATTAAAAAGTTCAGGAAGATATAAAAAATAAAACATTTCTATCCTCAGATGTTCAAACAATTTATGTATATGTCCTATTACCTACAGGCTCAGGGCTACAGTGTCCTCTAGAGGCTCATGTGTTAGAGAGTGGGTCCCTTCATGTACAGACAAAAAGATAGTGGAACATGCAAGAGGTGGTACCTTGTAGGGATCACTAAGTATATATGTCCTTGTGGACAATATTGAGACCTTCAATGCCATCCTCTCTTTGTCTACCAAGCTCTGGTTCTCCTTGAAGTGAACAGACCTCTAACACTGTATGATTCTAAACATGATATACTGTGCTGTCACAGGTCCAAAATAACAGGACAGTGTGACCATAGTAATCTCTGAATCCTCTGAATCTGTGATCCAAAAAGAACCCTTCTTATTGTGTCAGGTTGTCCTGGCTAATACTTTACTGAAACAACATCCAAAGCAACCTGGGGAGACAAGTAACGCAAAAGCTTACATCACTGTTCATCATCACAGGATGCCAGTACAGCAAATCAAACAGGAAGGAACCTGGCTGCAGGTGCTGATGCAGAGGCCATGGAGGCATCACCTTACTAGCTTGCTTTCCACAGTTTGCTTATGCTGCTCTCTTACTAGTAATTAAGTGTGGAGAGCCCCCACGGACCACACCCTAAGATGGCGCCTGGCACACCGCCAGAGCTGCCTCTGTAGAATACAAACAAGTCCTTATTTGGACATAGCCCATCACCTGCAGTAGTTCCGCCTTCATGGACCAATGAGGCTGCGAGACGTAGTGTGAGTTGATTGGATGACAGTATGCTTTATTAGTGGGTGGCGGATGTGATTCGGGGGAGTTGCTTGCACGAAGAGCTTGAATAAACTGCTTGGAGAAGAACTGGTGGTCGCGTCTTTCTTGCTGGCCGAGTGAGGTGCGACAATTAAGAAGATGTCTGATAGGCTTGCCTACAGCCCAATCTTCTGGAGGCATTTTCTCAGCTGAGGCTTCCTCCCCTCTGCGACTATACCTTATTCACAGGTATTGTCACGGTGACAGAAAACTAACAAAACAAAACTCAGCTGTGGCAACCCCAGGGTAGATGGCCGCGCAGCTCGTAGTACTGACCATGAAGATGCTCAGAGAAACTTTTCTATTCTCTGCTGCCTGACTTTCCATTCTACAAATTCCATTAATAAGTAAGGAACAAACTATGTCACATAACAAATATAATACATATTTGATCAAAAATGTCTTCATTTTCTCCCACAAGAAATGTGCTTCTCTCAGGCACATAAGCCCCAGGGCAAAAGCGCAGATTGTTCATGGGTTTCACATTCACTCCTTTAAATAATTCTACCTAGTGATTCAGAGAAAAAAAGAAGTCCAAACTATTACAGAAGATTCCTGTGCCAAACAGTCTAAAGAGCATAAAAGGTTTGCCTTCTATTAATACCTTCTTTTATAATTTTTCCCTCTTCAATAACTATATTTTGTTTTCTCATCTCCTTTATTGGAACCATAGTTGTTTGCTACACTCTATTTCCTATGGACAAAGATACCTCACAGCAGTGCAGTTGACATATCATATTAGAAAAACCCATCAATGACAACTCTGAGCCACCATTTTTATAACCTTCATGTGTCCAGGATAAAAAGTCCAAAGAGATCTTCTCATTGTCATGGAAACGCACACTTACATCCTACAAGGATTATAAGATTCAGTGGTACTTTCGCATAAGTGGCTGATCCTTCTCTTGGCTTCTTCACAGGACACTTGATTGAGGTAGCTCATGTTCCTGTCACAGCCTTCTAATGAGCTGGCCACACAGCGCTGAAGGGACTAGCCTGGGATCGGCACACTGGCCACACAGCGCTGAAGGAACTAGCCTGGGATCGGCACACTGGCCACACAGCGCTGAAGGGACTAGCCTGGGATCGGCACACTGGCCACACAGCGCTGAAGGGATTAGCCTGGGATCGGCACACTGGCCACACAGCGCTGAAAGGACTAGCCTGGGATCGGCACACTGGCCACACAGCGCTGAAGGGACTAGCCTGGGATCGGCACATGTGTTGTCTTCACATTTCTCTTTCCTACATATCCAGAGTCTTTACATGTTTCTATCATCACACACTTACCAAGGAAAGCACTTTAAAGACTCCATCATTCACCTATTTCAAGCTCATCACTTTAAAAATATATATATTTGTTTGTTTGTTTATTTATTCACTTTACCTCCTGGTTTTAGTCTCGTCCCTCCTTGCCTTCCAGTCCCACCCTCCCTCCCTCTCCCCTACACTCTCTCCCTGAGCTGCCCCTCAGCTACATCTGTGGAGGGGCCTGGGTCTAGTCCATGCATGGTCCTTGGTTGGTGCTTCAGTCTCAGGAGGCCCCTCTCGGCCCTGGTTAGTTGGCTCTGTTCATCTTCTTTTGACGCCCTTGTCACCTCACGGTCCTCTTCTCCTTCCCACCACTTTTACACAAGACTCCTTATGCGTTGTTCAGCATTTCACTGTGTGTCTCAGTATCAGTTTTGATCTGCTGCTGCTGTGTGGAGCCTCTCAGAGGACAATTCTGCTAGATATCTGTCTGAAAGCATAGCAGAGTAAATATAGTTAACAGTGTCAGGGTTGTTCTCTCATATGGAGTGTATCTTGGGTTGGACGAGGCATCGGTTGGACATTCCCTCAATCTCTGCTCTATCTGTTCTATCTGTATCCCTGTGCATCTTGTAGGCAGGGTAAATTTGGGGATGAAGTTTCGGCGGGTGAGTTAGGTTTCCATTCCCCTGTTAGTAGTCTTGTCTACTCAGAGGGTGTCCTCCTCTGTCTCTATGGCCCTTGCTATTAGAAGTCTCTGCTAGAGTCCCCCTATGTCCTCCCAGGAGCCTACCGTGACCTAGGTCTCCACAAGTGTGACTCCTGTGAAAGCATCTCACAACCGGAGCAGAGGATAACAAGTTTCTGGTGCATTTTCTCAAATGTGCCTTCCCATGTCCTGGTACACAACTTTAAAACCACCAAACTCATGTTTATGCACATTTAATGCAGAAACAAGATATATTACCAAGTATATTTACAAACAGTAAACAAACACAGCAATGATCTGTTTTCTTCTTTCATTTACCAACTCGTATGCTGTTTTTCAGTTTAGACATACCTATATCTTATTTCACTCCGACAATTTACAGCCTAGAACTACTTGCACATATGTACCCTTAGAATTATCCTATTAAGATGTTTATAATAGTTTGGCAAGCATTAAGTAAAGAATCAATTCCTTTTATACATTATGAAATACTCTTGGCATTTAGTGATGAATGTCTGCAAAATTAATAATAAAGTGTTTAGGATACAAGTCAAGACCTATAAAATATTATTTTTAACTAAACAGTCTTACACCATAGAACATAGTGGGCACCAATACATGTCTTTCTTTTAAAACTCCGATATGGAAAGAAGGATGGGTACCACACACAACTTGATGGAAAGGCCCCACTGTTGGACACAGCACATACTTTGGTCATAGGACAAAGAGACATTTAATTAAATACTGACCTGGGGAGAAAGTTTCTTCCCACTAGCCAACTTTCATTTGGCCGTAAAGTGCTATGTATGTTGCTAGGTGGGAGGCAGTCCACAGTCTGGTCTAGCTGTAAACCTTATTTACTATGAAAATGACCAGCATGACAGCACAATGCCTTGATGCAGCAGTGGTGTGAACGTAAAGAGTGACGTCGATATCCTGGGTTGCTCTGGGGGTCCCTAGCACACCTCTGACCAGCAGCTCAAGAGAGGGTATTCCACACCTGGCTTTGGGCTTCTGATTTGACAACCAATGGCTTCTCTTATGTAGGGTAAGCAGATGCTTGCTGATTGGACTTAACGCCTGCTCCACAACAGAAAAAAACATGCCAAGAACTCATGGTTGAGGCCAAAACCTCATAGAGCACATGGGTCAACCTACTACTTTGATTTTGCTGAACACAAATAGTACCAAACTGCCCTCTAAATCCCCATCTCTATAGCCATAGGTCATTGTAGACCTCAGATCTGATCAGAGTGGACAGCAGTTAATACAGAAATTCACGGCTGGTTAAAAGGCAGAAAACAAGTGTCAATGGAGTGCTCAGGCACTCCCACCCCAGTACTCAGGAACCATTATAAAAGTGGGGTGGAAAGATGAAAGAATCAGTGTCTAGGAGGATCAGAGCCAAACAGTGCCTTCTAGCCACCACAGGACTATTGCAGTCAGGCACCCACAGCAGCAGTTGATGCCTAGACAAGACCAAGCCAGTCAACACAGCAGCGTGGGTAAGGGCAGCTCAGAAACCCTCATCCCTCACTCAGGAGCTATTGAAAGTCAATGGCTTCTTGGGAAGAAGGAGTCATTTTTCTTTAAGGGTGTGGCCCCTGATAAGTTAGCCATAGCCCCGTGAGCACATAAACTATATGAAATTGACTTGGTAGAAATACATACATACATACATACATACATACATACATACATGTTCAGGAAGTTGAGAGCGAGGGAAAGATGTCAAAGTATGAATCTGGGAGGAACTAAAGAAGGGAAGAAGTAGGGTGAATATAATCAAAATCTATGCAAAATCACCACCTACGGCATGCTGAGGGACCTTTCCGGGTCCACTCCTGTCAGACCGGACATGAAGACCTCTGCTGTTTCTGTCCCCTCTAGGTTGAGGTGCAGGTGACCAGTAATGCTCTACAGCGATATTTATGTCCTGCCTCTTCCTAATTGTGTGCTCTGGATACCATGCATGTGCGAAGGCAAATGCAGAGTTGTCAGGGTAAGTACACATGACTGCACATCTTATATCACATGCCCTGCCTGGCCCTGGGTTCTTGAACATGGATGACTTCTCCCTACTGTGTTTACTTCGTTGACTTGTTTAGATATCTCTTCTTGGAGCTTTCCCCACTTTACACAGCATTCTTATAATTCCTCATTAGAATATGTATCTGCTCTTCCTAGTTTATAAAGAGCCATAGCAAAGAGATTCTGTTCTTTTCATTTCTATTTCTCGAGTTCTTGGCATAATGACTGACAGATTATAGGTAATTACTTATGATAAGTAGATGTATTTAGTCAGGCCATTAGTTATTCAATACTGAATAAACATCTATTTAATATCCACTAAGGTAAGACACTGCATTGGATGCTAGGGCATAGTAATGAAAGTAATGATTTTTCTGGTCAAGAAATAATCTAAGAAGCTAGGGAGACAGTTCAGCCACTGAAATGCTTGAGAAACAAGCATGTTCCAGCTTCAGCATCCATGTAAAATAACAGGCATGCTTGTCTGTGCTTGTCATCCCAGTGCTGGGAAAACAGACACAGGCTGATCCATGAAGATTGCTCTACAACCCAACCTGTTCCAGTTGACAAGCTTCAAGTCCTAGGAAGAGACCCTGCCCCTAAAATAATACAGATATTCCCAAGAAATGGACCCAAAGTTTCTCTCTGGCTTTCACATGCACACTCATACATGTAACCCCCTCAACACATGTGTGCACCTGCAACACACACAGAAGAAAGGAAAAACAAAAGGCAAATAATCTGTGAATGCTTGGGAAATGGAAAGAGACTGCTGTGGACCTACTGAGCTTTCTAGAGACAGTGCTGTTGACCTACTGAGTGATCTAGACACAGTGCTGTGGACCTAGTGAGTGATGCTATTGAGGCATCTAGAAACAGAGCTGTTGACCTACTGAGCCATCTAGAGACAGTCTTGTGGACCTACTGAGTGATCTAGAGACAGTGCTGTTGACCTACTGAGCCATCTAGAGACAGTCCTGTGGACCTACTGAGTGGTTTCTTTTGTTTCTTTCTCTGACTGTGAGGGGAGATCTATATGCTGCCATCACCTAAAATTACTGAGGGTCATAAAATAAGTGCCACAGGCAAAATCTCAATATAACTCTCCCTAATTCCAGGCCCCTTCTTCTATACCCTCTGCTTCCCTAATGGTTAAATGTCTTTATGGTTTTCTTTTCTTTCTCTGACACCCATCAGGAGACCCAGGAACCAGATAACAAGATGACCTTGCTCGTGTCACTCTGTCTCTAGGATTTAGAAGTGGCCATTACTGGATGTTGTACTGTCAGGTCCACAAATGTCCCCATCTTCCTGCTCCTTCAGAGAACTCAGAGAATAGACACACTAAACCCCCTATGACCTCATCAGTCTTCAATTAGAAGGGAAAAAAACACCTATCAGTTCAAACCCTGTAGGTCTAGAAATTGAGCCCCCTGTATTTAACAAATATAGGAAATTGCAGAAACAATCTAATGGAATTTATTTTTATGGCAATGATTAAAATATTGACGATTACGGTGACAATATTAACAACAATGAAAGTGTTTGCAGCAGAATCTCGGCCAAATCCGATGGCTCCAAATAATAAAATGAAGGCAATCTCACATTGTCTCTAGAGTACACTATACTCAAAAAGCACCAGCTCTTACAGCGCAGAGATGTCTATCTTACAGCCGCCTGTGGAGTAGGTTTCCCACTGTTCTATGTAAAGCCCTGTCGCCATGTATGCCCTTTCTTTTCCTTAGCCCTTTCCTTTATTCCTGGATCTGTGTATGTGAGCATTTCATACTTAGTGGAACTAGTACGTGCAGCATTTTACCTTATACTTACACAGATCCTAATAATTGAGCATATCCATGGTGTTAAATGCAATGGCTTTACATATGTTTGCATGTGCAAAAGTCAAACACAGATAATTATTAGTATGTCCATTACCTTAAACACTTATCGGTTCTTTGTTATGAAAAGTTTCAAACTTTTATCTTCTAGCAATTTGAAATATATAATGCATTGTTGTTAGCTACAGTCTCCCAATAGTCAACATCCCTATAATGTCAGTGGTCACAGATTGCAAGTAGATAGGTATACAGAGAAAAAATTTTGTAGTAACCTGCAGTTGAGTGGGACGATGAGTGTGTCCCTAAAAACCTGCACATGGTCCTTGCACACTCTTCGAACAACAAAGCTTTGTACTTCAGGGACTGAGTGCCCTGTGGACACACAGCAGATACAGGGTACATGTTCTTTGCATGTACTAGGATTGGGAATACGGGGAAGTCTCCTCTTGCCACATAATAAACCCACTAATCTAAACGTTCTGTTGCCACTGTCTAATTACAGTCAAGTAGCCACACTCTTGATTCAGCAGGATCTTCAACTCCTCCAACAACAACCTCCCTCTGGAAAAACTCCCGCCAGCACTAGTACGCAGCTATAACATTAGTTCCTCATAAACAGAGAGTTCTTTTGGGAAACCTTCTACCTTCAGTTGCAGCAGATCCCAAATGAAACATACCAAATGCCTTCAGAACACCTGCTTTCATCGTCTGCCTAGATGTAAATATCCAGACATGTCTTTTTGCTTTCAGGAGCACACTGCCGGTTTGGAGAGAAAATGTAGTGCACAGTGCACAGTAGGGAAGGCTGATGTAGCTCTGACTGCACCCAGAAGGAAATCATCTCTGCAGATGAGCATGCACCATTCATCTAAAAATCTCTAAATTTGCCTTACCTGATTTAGGACTTTTCACCTAAAAGTCTGTTCGTTTGCCAAGTCACCTAAGACATCCTAATACGTTGGGGGGAGTTAACAAGCAAAACTGCTTATCAGCTATGGAAAACCCATAAGAGTCCCTTGCAGGGGCAGGAAATGGGGCTCTGATCTCCAGGTACGCTCCATCAGCCAGTGAGACAAGGAAAGAACACGCTGCCACCACCCCGACCCACCATCAACATGACACCAATCTCATACACATGCACGTAGCCAGCTTCCCATTACTGCAGCGGACACCTGAGGTGAGTTAGCTTAAAAGGAAGAAAGATGCACCTTAAGCTCATGGCTTCTGAGGTTTCAGTGCATGGTCACTTTTGTTCCTGCCTTTGGGCTCATGGTGAGGGGTGACATAGGGGCGGCTGTGCTCCTACAGGTAGCTGGGAAACTAAAAACAAACAGAAGGTGCTGTGGCTCCCAATGTACCTTTCATAGGCTGGCTTCTAATGATCCTAACTTCCACCACCTAGCCTCTCCCTCTAAAAAACTCCAAAACTTCCCAATAGTGTCCCACATGGGGGACCAAGCCTTCAGAACATGGGCCTTCCAGGGACATTCACCATGCCAATTACTGCGCAAGCTGTAGAATCCTTGGGGCGGCCTGTGAGGGAGAAATCAATGCCCTGTCTTAAGGGGGGAAAATCTGAGCTTCAGAGGTTACAGTTGAATTGATTGAGTAAATTAATAAATCAAACAGGAGAATTTTCGTTCTGATGTCTTCTGCACTTTGGAGATGACAAAACGTTTTAATATACACACCATGAGACTGCCCAAGCTCCAAATTACAACCTTCACTTCCTATTATTATACGGTGGAACTCCATTTATGTTCTGGTCCCCAGTGCACTGTGTACCTGCTGCCTGTAAAACACCATGCTGAACAATGGCCTGGTGGCACCGCCACTGTCCACAAAGCGAGCGGCACCTGTGTGTCTCTCACTCTTCAGTCACGCCTTTTCTGCCTTATGAAGCAAGGTAAAAGACGCTACAATGAATGTGCCAACAGCGGTGCTAACACAGCCGGAGAGCCATGCTACGGCTGAGCACGGCAACAGTCTCCTCAGCCTAGTCCTGGCCCAGCTAGGAGTCAGGAGCTTATTGTCTGTTAGAAAAGTTTCAAGTTCTAAAAAGTTAACAATATTGACAAAAGGTTATGAAAAGTGTCATGCCTTTTCTAACCCAGCCTTCAGTGTTTGCTTTGACTCTCTTCCCAAGCATTTTTTTTTTCAATAGCTGATCCGTATCACCTCGATATGATCCTGGCTTACTATTTGCTGCTACAGAGTAAGGGACACAGTGAGTTTCCTCGGTTCTCTTTCAGTTTTCAGAAGCCACATCTTTTTGTGTGACTTAATGAGCTAGGGTGAATAGGAAGGGGGTGCTCCCCTTTTCTGAGGAATAGGGGAGGAGAAAGAGGGGAGAGGAAAGGAGGGTGGGACCTGAAGAAGAGTAGGGATGGGGCTACTACCAGGATGTAAAGTGAATTTTAAAATAAAACATAAATTAAATTTTAAAAATTTTAATGAATATACAGAATGAAACCGAAGGGACAGATATTTTTTCTATGAAAATCAGGATTTCTGTAACCAATCTCTATAAACCTGATAACACAACATAGATGCGCCCTCTCATAATTCTGGAGCCTGGGAAGCTAGGTGATGCAGGATGAGGTCCCTGGAGGCCCGTAAGTGATGTTCACCAGCATTCCTCCTCTTTCCTCTGCTCACAAGCTTGCCTGCCATCACATCAATCGCAGGTCACGTCTTCACATCGTCTTTTCTTCTCTTTACCTCTTACTAGGGCAGTTGCCACTGGATAAAAGGCCATCTAGGAAATCTCACCTGGAGACATTTGATTATCTCTGCAAAAGTCCTTTATCTAAATAAGGTCATGTCCCTACTTTCTGACAGGTGTGTTTTGGGCAGGCCCCCATTCAGCCTACTATGTATTTATTGATTTTCCTTTCCTTCAGGTCTGTAACCTGTCCAAGTACTTCAGGTCCTGGGATCTCCCCCGCATGACATACAACCTACCTATCTCATAAAATAACGCCCACCATCTTAAGTACAGTTCGGTTGCATGAAATACAACGCATCATACTTCTTAGAACTTCTCCTTATCTCAAACTGAAGCTCTGACCTCATTAAATAACCACCCTTGCGTCCCTCCCCAGTCTCTTAGGAATGCCAGTTCGCCTTCTGCCTCTACATACTTGACTATTTTCAATATTTCATTGGGTGGAATCATGTGCGAGTGGTTATTTCACGTCAACAACGTCCTCAAGGTCCATTACGTACCATGCCTCAGAACTTCTTCTTTATTTTTTTCAGGCTGAAGAAGATTCCATGTGTGCTTATCTTTTGATTATGGGCACTGTACTTATGCATATGTGGAAATGTAAATTACCTCTACCATGTAGCTGTTGTCACTAATATCATCTCCAGATTCCACAATGAAAGAAGCCCCAACCCCCAATGGGCAGTTGTCTGTCACACTCATTGGGAAGATGAAGCCGTTTGTGCCCACAGCGCCTTTCATGGCGCTCTGTCCTAAACAGTCCTTTGACTGCCTCTCCCAACGCAGTTTGAAAAGTTTTCTGACCACTTCTCTCTCTGCATTCTCCTCTTCACTTTGTATTTCTTCTTTTCCACTAATTTCTATGAACTTCAAATCTCTGTTCATGGTGCAATCGGGGGGACTCAGCTTTGTTTGTTATATTCTGTTAATCTTTTCTCTCAGAGTCTCAGTTCCTGGCAGTAAATACTACATTTTCCTAACCACTGTCGCCTCCTGTCCATGCTAAGAATCTGCTGTTAGGACACCATTTCCTTCAGGCTGTGCTGTATTACACATGGTATTGGGCCACACCAGGACTGTGGACAATAACTAGTGGAAAATGGGTGGCAGGAGGAAGAAAACAGAATGCGAAATAAAGAGTCCTGTTTCATCTCCCCGGAGATTGAGGGGAGGAAAGAGACTAAAAGTAGTCTTGTGCTAACAGAACAAAGAGGGGACCAGAGGACAAAGACCTTGAGACCAGAGGACAGAGACCATCCAGACTCCAGGAAGGGAGAATGGAACCAGCAGTGGGAAGGACCTTTAAGAAATTTACAAAAGGCTAAAGAACGACTGGGCAATAGACAAGGTGGCCCTATCTATCACAGTGCATACCAAACTTATTTGCCATTCATAAGATGTCAATATAACTTTACCAGCACAGACCACCTTATAAATTGGAGGTGGTTTGTGTATGTGCGTGCGTGCGTGCGTGCGTGCATGCATGTGTGTGTTCCTTACAAAAGCACAAGGACCCCTCATGTTAATCCAATTTAAAAAAATAAGTTATACAGCAATTTCAGATGGTAGGAGCCTATCCTTTTTTTATTTTGACTACTACTAAATGTTAATTTAATAAATTAAGTTGGTATGTTCCTTACCAGTCCAAACATCTCTATAATTTCCTCAAATATCAACAAAATACTTGTAAATATCTATATAGACATCCTAATCCAACCATGTTCTACTAGATAAATTATCCTATTAGAAGTGCCAAAGATATAATTAGGAAACATTTAATAAACTCAAGGAGGCAAGCATGTATCCAGTGCACAAAGTCTGTTCTGAATAAAAACAGGAATTCTGTCTGTCTTTTAGGTGTATAAGAAATACACACTATATTAATATGACTAAATAGTGGTATCTATTGAGGATTCCTGTCTAATTAAGAGTCCAGTAAGAAGTGCTTCTAGACTTTGGCAGAAGAAAATTGAGAAATAAGACAGACCAAACACTTAGCAAAGAAGTTGGAAAAGTCATAGAGCACACCCAAACACTTTTAAGGAAAATGAACAGAAAACGTGAGACTACAGCCTCTTGACGCTGCATCCCTGGCCTGGACTCAACACAAGGGGGTGATGAAATTCTACTGAAGTTGGGAGGTTAGCACCTGGACCCTGCTGGACAAACAAGCTGTAACTAGCCCTCCATCCTCAATAATCCCATTAAATACACAAGCCATAGTGAAAACAAAGGGGGATTGAGTCAATTAAGGGGACAAATTAAGGGGTCCAGGAAGCCCCAGTCTCAAAAGGGTCTTTCCATGAGGACTTAACAGCTTTCTTGGTCAACTTGTGAACATTGCATCTGCTCTGACAAGCTGTCAGAGACAAGTTTGTTTCTCCTCAGCCTTCAGCCTTTTGTTTTCCTCAACATGAGGCTTATGGAGAAATTCAGTATTAGGGCCCATTGTTTCAAGAATCAACTGGACAACCAGCTGGTCTCTCATCCCATGAGGATGGTTACAAATATGAGCACATTGAGAAAGATAAAACTTTGGTTCTGTCGATAAGTCTCGGATTGAAGGGTCTGTAAGGCTATCACATCAGGTAAGCACTTATAGATTGACTATTTTTATACTGGGCACACCAGTATATCTTTAAAAGAAAATAAACTATAGGAAATTCAGTGATTATATTATATTATATTATATTATATTATATTATATTATATTATATTATCATTATATTCTGAGTTAAATCCAAATGTCTGCAAGATTACCATTACACAGCTGACCTGTGAGAACTTAGTTGAAAGAGTTATTGGAAATGCACTTAAGTCTATGAAAGTACACTAACACAACACAAAATTAAGATGGCCCTTCAAATTTCCTGAGACTTTAAAATAAGAAACTGGAACAAAAAGCAATCTACAGATTCAATGGAATTCCTATCAAAATACCTCCACAATTCTTTACAGACCTTGAAAGATCAATTCTCAACTTCATATGGAAAAACAAAAAGCCCAAACAGCTAAGACAATTCTGTACAATAAAAGATCTGGAGGAATCTCCATCCCTGATCTCAAGCTGTACTATAGAGCAACAGTAATAAAAACTGCATGGTAATGGTATAGAAGTAGGCTGTGGATCAATGGAATCAAAGCAAAGACCCAGAAATAAACCCACACACCTACAGACTCTTGATTTTTGACAAAGAAACCAAATCCATACAATGGAAAAAACATAACATGTTCAACAAATGGTGCTGGTCTAACTGGATGTCTACATATGGAATATGCAAATACATCCATATTCATCACCCTGTACATAATCCAAGTCCAAGTAGATCAAAGACCTCAACATAAAACCAGATACACTAAATCTGTTAGAAGAAAATGTGGGGAAGAGCCTTGAACTCATTGGCACAGGAGACAAATTCCTGAACAGAACACCAACAGCTCAGGCTCTAAGATCAACAGTTAATAAATGATACCTCATGAAACTGAAAAGCTTCTGTAAGGCAAAGGACACCGTCAACAGAACAAAATGACAGCCTACAGACCGGGGAAAGATCTTCACCAACCCTACATCTGACAGAGGGCTAATATCTAATACATATAAAGAACTCAAGATATTAAACACCAACGAACCAAATAATCCAGTTTAAAAATGGGGTACAGAGCTAAACAGAGAATTATCAACAGAAGACTATCCAATGGCCAAGAAGCACTTAAAGATATGTTCAACATTCTTGGCCATCAGGGAAATGCAAATCAAAATGAATCCGAGATTCCATCTTACACCTTTCAGAATGGCCAAGATCAAAAACTCAAGTGACAGCACATGCTAACAAAGATGTGGAAAAGGGGAAACACTCCTTCATTGCTGTGGGAGGGCAAACCTGTATAACCACATTGGAAATGAATCTGTTGCTTTCTCAGAAAATTGGGAACAGATCTACCTCAAGACCCAGCTATACCACTCCACCATACAACAAGGACATTTGCTCAACTATGTTCATAGCAGTGTTATTTGTAGTGGACAGAATATGGAAACAACTTAGACGTCCCTCAACCAAAGAATGGATTCTTTTAAACTGTGGTACACCTACACAATGGAATACTATACAGCTATCAAAAACAAGGACATCATGAAATTTTCAGGCAAATGGATGGAGCTGGAAAAGATTATCTTGAGTGAGGTAACCTAGACCCAGAAGGACACACATGGTATATACTCACTTATAAGTAGATATTAGCCATATAATACAGGGCCACCATACTACAATCCACAGACCTAAAGAAGGTAAGTAACAAAGATTACCCTAGGGAGGATAGTTAATTCTTATTCAGAAGGCCAAGTAGAATAGACACCAGAAGCAGTTAAAGATAGGGAACAGGACAGGAGACTACCACAGAGGCCCTCTGAAAGATTCCACCCAGTGGGGGACTGAAGCAGAATCTAAATCTCACAGCCAAACTTTGAGCAGAGAACAGGGAGTCCTGTGTAAGAGTGGGGGGATAGAAGGACCTGGAAGGGACAGGAGCTCCACAAGAAGACCAACAGAGCCAACAAATCTGGGCCCAGGGTGGGGAGGCCAGTGGAGACTGATCCATCAAACACGGACCATTCATGGAGAGGACCTAGCTCCCTGCTTAGATGAAGCCAATAGGCAGCTAAGTCTACATATGGGTCCCCTAGTAAGGGGAGTGGGAGCTTTCACTGCCATGGACTCTGCTGCCTGCAGTTTGATCACTTCCCCCTGCTGGGGTCCCTTACCAGGCCACAGAGGAAGAGGATGCAGGCGGTCCTAATGAGACTTCATAGGCTGGGGTCAGTTGGTAGGGGAGAAGGGCTCCCCTCCCTGAGGACTAGAGGAGGGGAATAAGGGGGAAGGAAGGAAACTGTGATTGGGATGTGATGTGAATACATTTTTTAAAAATAAAATTTACACTAAAAGAAACTGGAGTATATGGTACATACATTGTTTCCAGATCTATACAATAAAGATAGCTCTGTAATGCTGTCGTTTTGATTTTGTCACTTGAGAGTCATTCAATCACACACATATTCACATGCACATATGAATCACACACATACTCAGATGCACATATAAATACACACATGAATAACACTCACACACATATGTACACACACATGCACAAACTCACACATATGCACACATGTACACATGCAAACTCACACACAGACACACAGACATACACACGTGCGTACACACACATACACAAACACACACACAGACACACACACAGACACACACGCACACACACCAAGGGCACTATGAAGGCAAGGCAGAAGAGGTTGCACCATGACAGCTGTTTCTTTCATCAAGGACTTACTAAAAAGGCATACTGCTGCTGAAGAGGAAGGAAAAAGATCAGTGATGGGTTCTAGGATGCATACAATACAGAAGAAAAAATTCTTATGGAAGGTCTTTAAATAATCAGAAATAAATTGGAAATGTCTTATTGGCTACTCAAAATGTCACGCATTCAGCCATGGAGTCATGAAACACAAAGCCATTTCCCTAATATTCATCCAAGGTTGGACACATCCTCTCAAAACTGGATACTCCTTCCTCTCTCCCACCTTTGATTTTAGCAACCACTAAGCAAAGTCTATTACCAGTCTCCAGAAACAGTCCTACAGACAGAAGGTTTTGAGGCTGTCATATCTTATTGCACTATCTGGGCCATAAAATTATAAATCCTGTCCCAGCGTAAATACCTTCCCTCATAAAGAGAGAGCTGACACTCTGTGTGGTCCCTTCTCTGGGGGTCCAAAGATAATGTTCATCTTCTGTTTTCTAGTCTCCAAAAAATTTCTTATATTTGCTCAAAAGGGTGGATTCCTGTTTCCTCTGCATGCATCAAAGAGGAACGAACAGTGATTTTTCTGGAACCTAGGGAAGGCACCGGCGCAGATTTTCTGCTAAATATTTCAACCAAGTCTGTATTAGAAACACCATTTTTGAAGTATCTGCCTTAAAAAATGATGTAATCTGAAAAGCAGATGGGGAAAATCACCTGCACCATGTCTGATTCCGCAGGACGGCCTCCGAGCCAGAGGGAACATGAAGCCGTTTCCCCGTCTCTTCAAATACAGTCTGCAAATGTCCTTGATGACATATTGCAATCTAAGCCGCAAAAGTTCCTCCTGCCAGCTCACTCATTTCCATCCTTTTGAAATAATCTCATTTCTGGCCGGGCGGGAAGGATTCTGAGTCAATGACCTGCTTTCCTGGGGTTGATAGGGTACATTTGCTGCATGGCTTCGTGTAGCTATGTCTGTCTGTGTTCTCATGGTCAGAAGTTACTGGGCTACGCAGTGTTTACTAATGCACATCTTCACTAAGAGAAACTACCTGTCACAAGTAAAAATTAGAAAATCATATCAATGTATCCAGTACCTATGTTATTAAATTGAACGTGAAATATATGATACTTTGTATGGCTTTCTTTTATTGATTAGTCCTAGTCTATCTATTCTTAAATTCTCAACTCTATTCAACTTTTTTATACTACGAGAGCATGGTAGTGTGAAATATTAACAAGTGTGATTTGTCCATGCCCCCCTCCGACACTATTGCAGTCCAAAAAGTAGGTAGGTACGTGAGAACTTCCATTCATAGAAGAGTCAGCAATCCTTAACTTTTGTGTCAAAGCCAAAAGGCAGCATGGACAATAGGTTTAGTTTGAAAGCTATATAATCACCTGTTTGTCACTATGGACCACTTGGGTTTGCATTAGTGGCTCTGGATTACACACAGAATGAGAACGGCTTAGCTGCCTTTGTAGGACCACCCAATAGGCTCCAGCGAGAAGACTAAAGAGGACGCTCATGTCTTGACATCTGAAAGACCTCTGTAAATTCAATAGAACACTGAGAAAATTGAAACCACAAGTGAAGGCTTCTGAATTCTTTCTGAATTACAGGTTAAGGAAATTCTTACCTGATGGCCTTGAACTGTCAGAAGAAAAGAAAATGGAAATAATTAAGGTGCATCAATTAAAGACTCCACCATGTTGCTCGCAAAACTGTGTCCCATCTCTTCTGCTCTTTGCAGTCGTCGAACCTTGGGCCCATCATCAGTGTCCTAGCTCTGTGTGATAACTGCAGGGCCAGCTCTAAATGAGGTCCAAGAGTAACCTCACTGGCCATGGGTGTCAAGGGTCAATTCTCAACCATCACCTGTGACCTGATCTCCAGAGGATTTAGTCGTAACACAGAATTAGCACCACAGTTGCCAGTCTCACTCTTCCAAGCGGGTTACAAGGCAAAATTTTCATGCTACGGAAAGTGGTTAAGGTTACATTCAGCCCATGCTGTGAACTCTAAGCACAGAAACGTGAGTAACGCTGAAAGTTAGCAGGTATTATTTTATTTTCAAACATAGTCACACCTACCTTAGAGAGAAAACCCAAAGCATTTAAATTTCCCGTGAGGAAAACTGACAACGCTTCATTATCTGTGTATGGAATACATCATATTTGGAAGTCTTCTGTTGCAGGCCACCCATAGATTTCAATCCCTGGCAGAATACACCTCGATAATTAGCACCGGAGGCATCGGATTTTAATTTTCTTTCCTCTGGTAAAAGTTTAAAACGAGCTCACATAATGTTCCTGCCATCTGCAAACACCTAGGACTGGATGACAGACATGGCTGCAGACGTTTTACTTTCACCGATTAGCACTAGAATAGATGGAGTGTGGAGACCTCCACGCGCTTTGTACTGAGGAAGCACTTAGGAGTTCTAGTTCACAGGAAATTGCTCCTATCAGTGCTTTCGGGGAGCAGCCCCTCATCAATGCCTTCCTGAGTAGAATGGACACGACGAAAGAGGGAAAAAAGTTCTCTTTTTGGGAAAAAGATCTCTAGTCTGCAACTGCTTTCAAGGTTTTCTATTACAAAACTGGGTTTAACATGGCCTGTTCTGCTCATTGTTATCCTCCAAAGGGATAGCTCCCTACTTACAACAAAGGCAAGGCCTCCTAATCCCACAAAATGGTACTTCAACAACCCGCATCACCTGAGGCAGGGGGATGCCAGAACCGTTGAGAGCACTGGCTGCCCCTCCAGAGAACCCGGTTTCATCCACAAGCCATTTCTAGTCACCTCTAAGTCCAATCTCAGGAGATCTGACCCCCTTCTGCTGGCCTCGGGCTCCAGGAAAAACTACCTACATGCGTAAAATAAAAGAAGTTTCTAAGTTTAAAAAGAAAGAACCTGCATGTTGGAATCATATCACTAAGTTCACAAAAGTAGAAGCTAAATGGAGGAAGGAAAGAACCCTCACAACGCTGAATAATTACTGCTTTTTCACTGAGCCTGCAGGTAAGGGTGACGTAATTTTCCCACAGGAATGGGTAAACTGCTCGTGCTGAGGTCCGGAACAGCTTTGTAAAACAGCTGTGTTATCTTCCTACATTCGTCTTAATTTGATTAAGATCCTCAGGGCCCCTCTTCAGTCTGCTTGTCCTGAAGACCACATCTCAGCATCTGCAGGAGGAGGAGGAGGCAAGACCTCTTCTAGAATCTAGACCTCTTCTAGAATCTAGACCTCTTCTAGAATCTAGACTCAACCCCTGCCAGCCCCTCTCAAAAGATTCTCAGGGACTAATTGGTAAATCTAAGCCGATTTAGTTTTGATCTATATCTTCAAATAAGTCAAATATAAATAAGATCATTTTAACCAACCCAAGAAGCACCCGAGAGAACATTTACTCCTGAGTTTCCTAAAAAGCACATTAATACCTTCCTAAGAACTACTAATTTCACGTAGAGGTGTTGACACTTAAAATAAAAGCTGTTCAGACCGGACGTAGCCAGCCACGGTTCCACCTCTGAGATGCTCACAAATTTAAACGATTGTCTAATTATACGAGCAGGAGCTATTAGCAGCCTTGACAATTATTTAAACTCTGACAGCTTTGTTGTTGTAAAAAGAGCAACTCTGTCCCCAAAGGCCCAGCCAGTGGAATGGTATTACCAGGGCGGCTTAACAAGAAGCTTTATTAGTTAAAACGATACAGTGACTGTACTGCATCACGCTATCTCACCACGGCAGGGCACTTGCTGAGCACGTCGCAACTACTAATGGTGTTTAAAATGCAAACCTTGTCCTACAGAATACCATGGAAACTGAGGGAAAACCTCAAGGAACATTTCATAAACAAAAGCAAAAGTTCTGCACTAATAGTTGTGGTAGATATTTGTGTTGCCCAACCAATCAGCTCCTGTCTACTGTTCATCTTGTTTTCAAAATCTGGGTTTACCAACCACACTCCAGAGCAGACCCCGTGCTCTGGTAGTCAGCTACCACAGAGGGCTCCGTGTTCTCTGTGGCACGCTTCTTTTGTTTTTGTGTTTTGTTTTGTTTTGTTTTTATCTTGAGAGAGAGAGTAGAACATGATGGTGGGTGTGCAAAGAGGAGTGGTGGGTGTGCACAGAGGAGTGGTGGGTGTGTAAAGAGGAGTGGTGGGTGTGTAAAGAGGAGTGGTGGGTGTGTAAAGAGGAGTGGTGGGTGTGTAAGGAGGAGTGGTGGGTGTGTAAAGAAGAGTGGTGGGTGTGCAAAGAGGAGTGGTGGGTGTGTAAAGAGGAGTGGTGGGTGTGCAAAGAGGAGTGGTGGGTGTGCACAGAGGAGTGGTGGGTGTGCACAGAGGAGTGGTGGGTGTGTAAAGAGGAGTGGTGGGTGTGTAAGGAGGAGTGGTGGGTGTGTAAAGAAGAGTGGTGGGTGTGCAAAGAGGAGTGGTGGGTGTGTAAAGAGGAGTGGTGGGTGTGCAAAGAGGAGTGGTGGGTGTGCACAGAGGAGTGGTGGGTGTGCACAGAGGAGTGGTGGGTGTGTAAAGAGGAGTGGTGGGTGTGTAAGGAGGAGTGGTGGGTGTGTAAAGAAGAGTGGTGGGTGTGCAAAGAGGAGTGGTGGGTGTGTAAAGAGGAGTGGTGGGTGACCTGGAAGGCATTTGGGAACAAGAAAACATGATAAAATATACTGTATGAAATTCTCAAAGAATAAATAATACAATTTTAAATTTAAAAAAAGAAAGAAAACAAAACAATAAGCACATTAATAATATTTATTTTTTTTTAAAAATAAACTGTCCACAAGAAAAAAAAATCACTGCAATAAATACGGGCATGAAAATGTTACTTCATAGTCCCAAGTTCAATTATTTTATATACCAAAAGCTGACTCATAGCCCATTGTTAACTTTTGGAAGAATTGTGGTACTGTTGCCCATGACCACTACATTATTTTCATTCTCAGCAAGATGGTGTGTGTGTGTGTGTGTGTGTGTGTGTGTGTGTGTGTGTGTGTGTGTGTGTGTGTGTGTGTGTGTGTCCATGCACACATGTGCATGCACAAGTATGGAGACCACTCTGTGTGTGTGTGTGTGTGTGTGTGTGTGTGTGTGTGTGTATCCATGCACACATGTGCATGCACAAGTGTGGAGGCCAGAAGTCAGCATCAGACGCCTTTCTTTATTGTTCTAGTCTTTGTAATTTTTTAAGGTAGGGTCTCTCACTGAGCTTGGAGCTAACCAATTTGGCTAGGCTGGCAGGCCAGCAAGCTCCAGGACCCTCAAATCTCTACCTCCCCACAACTGTGATTGCAGGCATTTGCTGTTGGTGCACCCTGCTCTGCACACGAATGCTGGTGACGACACTCAGACCCTCATGCCTGCCTGACAATCATCTCAGTATCTGCACCAAATCCTTATCGCCACTTACTATTTTTATTATTTGACCTTAAAACAAATAGGAATGTTGGCTAGCAAAATGGCTCAGCAGGTAAAGGCGTTTGCCACCCAGCCTAATGATCTGAGTTTGATCCGCAAGATAACATGGTGGCCAGAGGTGGCCAACTCCCTCGAGTTGTCCTCTGACCCTGTACATATGGGTGGCATATACATACACGTAATAAATCAATGTAATAAGCATTTCTAAAGTAGGAATCTAACCATTCAAAACAACATGAATAAACCTCATCCCCTGAGAAATGAGCAAGCCGAAGGAGACAAATATGGTACAGCTTCATTTATAGGAGGCACCTAAAATAACAGATTCAGGAACTAGAATGGAGCCTCGTACAGGGGAGAAGTGGGAGGTTACCACTAAACAGGCATCAAGTCTACCCCTGCGGGTGACCAGGAGCCACAGAGCTACTGTATTATGGCTTCTCGGCCATCGTCTGGTGTTGCCATGTCACAAAACACGTAGTTCCCAGTCACTTGGGATGTCTGCTCTCTCATGCTGCCTGGTCACAGCCTGTGAGCCTACAGTGCACAAGCCTTCTCTGTCCCTTTTCCTGTTCTGGGACTGAGGTCCAGACTCTGGTCTCCATGATGGTCCTTGGGTCTACCCAGCATCACTCCATGTTCTCACCCCACTGTCATCCTTCAACTGCCACGCTCACTCCCACAACAAAAAAGAACATGGGGTTAAAAAAAATCATCTTAACGTTGACATTGAAAAAATATTCTGTAACTTAAAAAAATATCACTAGCAAAAATATTTCTTCCATTTGGGGGAATTTTTAAATTATAACTGTTACCTCATTCTTTTAATTATGTCCAGTGTTTAAAGCATGTGACATCACTACTGCCATCACACATCTCCCCTTTAACATCAATAAATTTTACACCATTCCTTTTCTCTTTGAGCATTATTCTGTTCTACTTCCCCAACAAAACTTAAATTCAATATATTTTGAGCTTAAATGTGCTTTATTGATTACCTTATCATACACCTTTGCAGAAAGAACATTGGTAAGATTAATTTGCTTTAATCTCCTAAAACCATAAGGTTTTGAAGTGATAACATTTTTCTCCTGCATTAGGTTCCTATTAAATTACCTTAAAATATAATTGATAAACACAACATACCATACTTTATATTTTGTCAAATATATTAACTGTTTGGAAGAGAATTTAAATGGAACTATTAATTAAATGGTTTTGATTTTCTCAATTATGCCCCTAGACTCATGGATAATAAAACAATTCAAGAACAGAACAATGTTTTATAATAAAATTATTCCCATTTTTCATTTTTTAGATCAGTGCTTAGAGCTTTTTTTTTACATAAATAGCAGATAGAAATGGAATTTTTATTACAGTGATGCCACTCAATTCTTTAAACTCCTTCTGAGCCAAAAATCAAATAGTGATCTAGCAACAAAAATTATTTTTAATGGTCTATCATCTGACAGTTCTATTAAGCATCCCTTTCACTTTATGGGGTAGAGGGGGGAGCCTAACATGTACCTGAGTTGCAAAAGGATTTATGGTTCTTTCATTTGAGCTTTTCACTTTCTTGATATAAATACTATTACTTCTCTGTGGAACTCAGGGAGAAACAGCAGGAAATAGAAATTAGCTGCAGGTCTGCCCTCTTTTGTCATCTCTGAGGCTATAAATCAGACAGCCGACTTGGACTCACCTACGAGCCTCCAGATTGGTCATTCTAACAAAACACTTGCTAACACTGGCCTCTTGTGTCTATGCCTACTAGTGCCAAAAGAAGACAGAAAGGCACTCAGTTCACCCGCTTCCGGTGTCTATTCCAGTTGCCCTTCTGAAGAAGAATTGAGCATCCTCCCTAGGGTCCTCCTTGTTGTTTAGCTTTTTTAGGTCTGTGGATTGTAGTGTGGTTGCCCTGTATTATGTGGCTAATATCCACATAATACGTACCATGTGTGTCTTTCTGGGTCTGGGTTGCCTCACTCACGATGATCTTTTCTAGTTACATTCATTGATGGGAAGCTACCATAGAGATTCTCCAAAAGATTCCACCCAACAGGGCATCAAAGCAGATGCTGAGACTCACAGCCAAACTTTGGGGTGGAGTGCACGGAGTCTTAGGGAAGAGTTGGGGGATAGAAAGACCTGGAGGGGTCAGGAGTTACACAAGGAGACCAACGGAGCCAACAATCTGGGCTTGGGGTGGCGGAGGGCTTCAGAGACTGATGCACCAACCAAGGACCATGCATGGTAAGGACCTAGACCCCCTGCTCAGATATAGCCAATAGGCAGAACAGTCTCTTTGTGGGTTCCATAATACGGGGAGTAGAGGCTACCTCTGACATGGACTCTGGTGCCCACTCGATGATAACTTCCCCCTGCTGAGACAGCCTTGCGTGGCCACACAGAAAGAGGATGCAGGCAGTCCTGATGAGACTTGATAAGCTGGGGTCAGATGACAGGGGAGGCGGGCTCCCCATTTCTGAGGTCTAGGGGAGGGTGGGAGAGAGGATGAGGGAGGGATGGTGAGACCAGGAGGAGACAAGGTGGGGAGTTTACAGTCAGGATCTAAAGTGAACAAGTATTTTCAAAGGCACTCGTGGTTCTTGATAGGTTTACGTTACAGCCCCTGCCACACCCTGTGCAGTCATCATCATTTCCTCCCACACCCCCTCCCTCCTGTAGCCAGAAAAGGCTAATGAACTTGGATCCTGTCTGAATCTCCTCAGAGTCCTTCGTAGCTTCTTGGCATCAGGACCAAGTCTAAGCTCCTACATTTGGGCTTGCCAGAAGACACAGCCTGTTCTCTGCCCATCCCCTGTGCTCATCCATTCCAGTTTTTATAACACTCTAAATTCTAGCCAGTCAGAACTTGTTTGCGTTTTTCCAAGGCTCCAAGACCTGAAAAACATGCTCATTCCTCTATCTCCTTTTCCTTGTCGCCTACTTAACTGGGAGGCTTAGTTTAACGATCGTTTCTTCCAGAAAGCTTTCCCTGATCCCTTTTCTGACGTTAAACATAGATAAAAGACCTTGTATATTTTTAAATACACAATGCACTATTATTCATTATAGTTATTCTTGTGTGTGGTAGATTACTAGGGCTTGTTCCTAATGTTGAATCAATATCTCTCCTTTTAAGTACCTCTCCCTAGCCTTTGCTCCATTCCTTTCACACCCTGTCAGGCTCTCAGCTCATTCCTCTGTCAGAGTCTATGTGATACGTCACAGTAGCAACCTGTTTATTTCTTCACGAAACTTGGAGATTTTCAATTCCATGCAATGAGAGCCAGAGCTACCATGTGTTCTCATGTCTGAAATATTATTAGCGCTACATAAATGGTAGATTGATTAAAACATTTTCTCATTATTTCATGAGAAAGATTTTATTATCAGGGTATCCACCATTGTCTGATCCCCATTGTTTGAAATACGTCATTCCCTGTTATTCCTTGGAGGCAAATTTGGGGCTCCTCTCTAATGACTCATAAAAGTTTCGAATGTGCCAAAAAGATTAACTATGAAGATCTAAGCATTCAGAGATTGCTTGTCTTTGTGATAAGGTTCTCGTAAGAAAAAAAGAAAGAAAAAAGAAAGGACAAATCTCTTGAGAAGATGAGGATATAGCCTTTACCAGGATTCCATTTAGATAAAATCGTGTCATCCATCTAAGTAGCAAGTGGGAATTTAATTGATTTAAATGTTTTCTTTTCCCCAAATGCTCCAAAGGGGCTTAAAATAGAAGTTATTAATTTCTGACAAATTTATACAGACTATATTCATGTCTGCCTTGCCTCATATATAAACTCTTTGTACGATAACATTCATTATTTTTATCTGCATATTCACTGTAATTGACTGTTAAGTATTTCAAATTTCTTTTCTACAGTAAAAATTAGCCAAAACAAATGTATAATTGCCTTTAATAAAACAAATGAGTGCATTGCAGAAAGCATTGTATTCACTGAGAATGGTTAAATTGGATGCACCAACAGAACTTTCCTTATTAAACCACCCATTACAATTTATTTTATACAGAGTGTTTTTCATATCAAGTACTACACTGTGATAAGACAACTGCTGTTAAATGATGGAGTTCATTAGCGTAGTCACCAGGTAAAGTGGCATCAACAACATGGCATAAGACATCACAAGAGTTTTTAGTGACCAGTAGCACCATGAAGCTTCATAGTAACCCTCATACACCTGTGCTCAGAGATACGCATGCAGATTCCAGAGGCATAATATATGATCAAACTTTCCCAAGTTTAGGGCCTTTGTAGTTTTTTGTTTTGTATTCCAAGTTTATTATTCCAAATTTAGTGAGTTCTATTTTGGAGCCAAGCTTCCTGGAGATGTTGTCTGTATGTGGCAGAAAGTGTAGACCTCACTGTGTTCCTTCTTAATCCCTTCCCCAGCCCCACCTCTCCACCCACACGAAGGCACAACCATCACCCACCGCTTCTCAAGTTCTGAATCTTGTGTAGGATTTGCCATTGCCACATCTTGTACCACAAACCCCGACCACTTATCATGTGTCACCAGGCTCACACACAGTCACCTAACCAGATGCATAGTTTTTATTCCTCCTATCAGCACCAAAGAGAGTAAACTCCTGGCAGGCCATGGAGACATCTGTGGAAATCACAGTATGTGGCCCTCACACTGTGCAAGGCAGGTGGTACAGCAGAGACTGGACAAAACAAACAACCAGGACTCGGTGCATCTTCCAGAGATGCCCGTCTCTCTACGTCATGATCACAGTTTCAAAAGTAAAACTTAGAGGGGAGCGATAACTACCAATAAGGATGCTAGAAAAGGCCACATAAAAACCAGTAAGTTCCCTAGAAAACTATGTTTTAAAGGGTTAATGGAGTAACCTTACACAGGGGGTGATGTTCCTCCCAGAAACCATAGATGATCACTCAAAAGTATTGGTGCCAGGTATTAATACTATCTTTAACAAGTATGCCACAGGGATCCAAGAAAAGTCACTAGACAGTACCGGCTACTGCCATCGCTCTAGGCTGCCCAGCAGAGGCTGAGGGTAACACCCTATTGTTGAAGATACTGTGCACACTGGTCATTGGGCATAGAGAAATAAAGCTGGTACTGACCACCAAGCTTTCCCCCTACGTTCTACGTTTTATTGTGCCAGAAAGTACCATGCAGGATCCTGGGAGAGAAAAGCCATCAACAGTCTTACCCAGCTCTGAACCCTGCAACCTGCAATAACAACCAGCCTGGCATGATACCAGTGGGTACAATAGTGGCATCATTGTCACTGGAATAACCAGCTGCCGAGTACTCTGCGAGGAAGAAAGACACATGTACATCAGGTGGGTGACGCCAAGGGAAGGTCCGACGGCCTTGAAAATACCAGTACTGATGAGGTCGAAAGCAAGGCTAGCGGTGAAGCACACGCACAGACTGTTTTAAACAAGGTGATCACTGACGACAGAGAATCCGTGCGGAGGAGGAATACAGGGCCCAGAATGTTAGGCCTTTGTATACACTGACCTGGGAGATGAGGGGAGAAGGTATAGAGGGAGGTGCTCAGCAGAAGGCAGACAGTCAGGACCACAAAGCAGCGGTAACTAAAAGAACTGGCTTTCCGAAAAGTAAAGTAAGGAGATGAGGAGGAGAGGAGGAAAGTGCCTCCCCGCCCCCCGTGCAATAAAAAAGAACACTCAGGTGAACTTACAGATTTTTGTCCTGAGGAACGAGAAAACGCCATTCTGATGCTGTCTGCCCTCTCAGCTTCCTAACAGCAAGGTCACCAGCTGATGGAGATCTGAGGAGAGATACTAGGGCGATTTGGGAAAAGCTGGCAGAGGAACAGACATGTCAAGAAGGAGGAAGGAGGGCTGGTGAGGAGAGTGTGATGGGCTAGCACCGCAGCACGGACCTACCACGTAACATGTGAAGGGCGCACTTAACATTAGACCGTGGCAGCCATTTGTGTATTTTCCTTCGAAGACTATTCAGCCGCTTGGCTGCTGGCAAGGAAACAGAGAACGAAATGACAGACTCACATCAGAGAGTTTTAAGAATAAATAAATTATAGCGACTTCAGCATTTTATATTAAAAGAAGCATGAAAATATTCCTTATTTCCCAATTGTTGAGTACGGGTGTCTTTGTCTTATTTTTTGTACTTTTCTCAACTTTATTTGAATTGTTCAAAATTAATAAGTATGGAAGCAGAGGTGAAAACTCTGTGTCTACCAGCAATGCCATAATGCATTAAGTCCTATACAACACTGGACTTTTTATTTCTAAAACTTTATCAACAATGTGTGCATGGAAGGCACTGCATGTGACATGAGGTGACCTACTCTATCAAATTCTAAAACGACAACAGTGAACAGTTGGCTAAGCAGCATCCTTGGTCCCTGCTAAGCTTGTATCTATTATTTCTTCCCGTGTTTATTTTTAATAGATTAAGAAACAACAAGGACCTCACTCACAAGTCAGCACCCTTTAGAGCCTTGTGTGCCATGAGCCACTGTCTTTCCTGGCCAACACGGTAGGCCAGACACTCATCCCACTCACTCAGCTAACGAGGACCTCTGGCTTCTGTCTGCTCCTGCCTCCCGGATGCAAAGTATCTCTCCTGCTGCCATCTTCCCCGAACCAACTCTTTCCACAGTTTAATCCATCAACACTTGTTCAGACCCCTGTCCCCCACCTCCTGCAACAAAATAATTATTAGGTTACTTGCCAACATCTCCAAATTCCTCAGCCCTATCAAATTTAATTTCTGGATGAAAGCTCCCAGGTAAACACAAACTGCTATCACCTCATCTTTTTTCTATTATGATTCATTGTCTCTTTTATTGTTTTGTCAATTTCCTTTTCAGTTTTCATTCTTCCTCAGAATCGGCTTTATTTTGATTTGTTGGGCATCTTTCTCCAGTCCGCACCACTTCCCATTTCAGATTCATCCTGCTAGAGAATCTTCAAGCTGTGGTTATTTCTTAGGTATTGCAAACCCTTTATAATAAAATGAATGGCCTATATTTGTCGGGTTTAAAATTACATTTCCCACAGGATTTTGCTTTCAATAAGACAGTAATAGCTACTATACAAAGCTAAAAGAATAAAAAAGAACAAAGAGCCAATATCACAACATTGTAACATCCTACCCATCTTGGTAGACGTGACAGCCCCTTTGCATATGGTGTGTTACACGCCTTCAAGGAAAACATGACATTTACCTGGACAGAATTCTTCTCTTGCTGCCCTCTCAGCAGTCTCCCTGAGAAAGGGAGTTAAACCTTATTCTAGTCCAACTGTTCTGCTGTTATTTTATTTTTCCATTTGTGAGGGGTAAAAGTTCCACATCACAATTAGAGGAGACAGATTCTCTAAACAAAAGTCAATGCTTTATGAAAGAAAAACAGATGTATCAATCAAGAAACAGATTCTCCTGCGCTGACATTCCAAATGAGTGGTTACCGTGCTCACAACACCATAGAATTAAAGCTTTATTGGTTTCTTGTTTGTGTGCACAAAATACACAGGTCTCTCCTTTGGCTGACTCATCACACAGTAGGAAGGACACCTGAAACACCTCAAAAGAGCATCCTGGGAAGTAATTCGCCATTTCCCTTCCAAACACTTTTTCTACAAGCCTCAGTTAAAACCACGACCTCATAATGGTATCCACACACTGTCCGTTGATGACATCTTTAAAAGGTTATCATGTATGTAGGTATGCATGCATGCATGTATGAGTTACATATGTGTGTGTCCATACATATTCCAGAGCATGCATATAGCAGCCAGAGGACAACTTGTGTGAGTTTGTTCCTTCCTTCCGCTGTGTGGATTCTGAGGACAGTACTCAAGTCATGAGGCTTGGAGGCAAGTGTCTACACACAGTAAGCCGCCATCTTGCCGGCCTTCATCTTTAAGCACTGCCCAGAGATAACCATCTCTAGGGACCAAGCCTTTCCCTTGTCTTCATCTTCTCTCCCCTTCTTCCTCATCCTCTCTTATTCCCCACCATCACCCTTTTCTCCAGGCTCTTTGGAAACACCCTGCCCACTTCTTCTCTCTTCCCAACCCATTCTGAAGTTATCTCAGAACACAGACTTTCCCATCTGTAGTGAGTTCTACGCTACACCGTGTAGATTCTGTCTCCTCAGGGGCCTGTCCTCTCCCTTTGCTCCCTCCAGCAAGACTTGCTCATTCTGTCAGACTCATTGTCAACCCCAAACACAGCTCTGCTCCCAAAAGGAACACAAGATAGTTTATCTGAGAACCAATTATGAGTGATCATAACCAGGAAAACAGAATCAAGTTGCCCAAATACTATTTCCAACAAGGAGATGGTTTCATTGTGGTTTTATAACTATAGGCCAAAATAAGTCATAACTCAAGACATTTTCAAATATACTCGTAGGAACAGCAGAAATATAGCTGCAGAAAAATAGAGAAATCCCTGCTGCGGTTTTTAGGTGGTTGGGGCATTTTCAGAGCTGGGTTAGTGAAAGCCATGGTCTGTGAGTACACTGCATATGAGGTGTCTACTCATAAGTCATAAGGATGTTCAGTCAGACATGAGGGTAGGCAGGAAATTAAGGAGCCAAAGTGACATGTCTCTGAATCTGCAATTGTAGGAAGTGCTGAAGTTATGAGCAGTGAGGTCCTGAGTGAAAGGTGTACTGTTCAGCGTGAGCAGGCCATGTCAAGGGCCTGGGCCTCAGATCCATGGGGAACTGGCAAAGCCTTCATCAGGTCAGGCTCACAGTGGCAGAGCCTTTTCTGATACAAGAACAAATGTTTATGATCAATTGCCCAGTGTGTACAAAAACTAGCAACTGTAGCAGCCCCTCCCAGCCTGAGGGGGACAGCCTATGACTACTTCCGGGTAGATGTCTTTCACTGAGACTAGCTGCCCATCACTGACGTTCCCAGTGCTGACCACTTATACCACTCCATCACCTGTCTGCCCTTTCCTCACTCCCTCACCACCCACGGCAGGCCAGCTCCATCAGAGTGTGCTCAACCTGTTTCCTCACTCCCTCACCACCCACGGCAGGTCAGCTCCATCAGAGTGTGCTCAACCTGACTGCCCTTTCCTCACTCCCTCACCACCCACAGCAGGTCAGCTCCATCAGAGTGTGCTCAACCTGTCTGCCCTTTCCTCACTCCCTCAGCACCCACGGCAGGCCAGCTCCATTAGAGTGTGCACAACGTGTCTGCCCTTTCCTCACTCCCTCAGAACCCACGGCAGGCCAGCTCCATCAGAGTGTGCTCAACCTGTTTCCTCACTCCCTCACCACCCACGGCAGGCCAGCTCCATCAGAGTGTGCTCAACCTGACTGCCCTTTCCTCACTCCCTCACCACCCATGGCAGGTCAGCTCCATCAGAGTGTGCTCAACCTGACTGCCCTTTCCTCACTCCCTCACCACCCACGGCAGGTCAGCTCCATCAGAGTGTGCACAACGTGTCTTCCTTTCCTCACTCCCTCACCACCCACGGCAGGTCAGCTCCATCAGAGTGTGCTCAACCTGTCTGCCCTTTATTCCTTTCTTCATTTCCTCACCATCCAAGTCAGGTCAAGTCCCAGCCATGCCGGATGCAACATTCCAATTCTCCACAGTCACAGAGTTCTGACCAGTCATTCACCCTTGTGGAGTCTTTTGGTGGACACTCTACCTTGTTGCCATTGTTGTACACGACAGACAGGCATGCCGCCAACTGAGCTACATCTACAAGGCCATAAACTTTTAGCACAAAATAAAATTTGAACATAGATAGGCTTATTTCAGGGAATTTCATTTCTCATGTCCAACATCAAAGTGACAAGACTCACAAAATTAGAGGGAAAAAAATCAGTACCTCTTTTGGGTGCCACAGCATAAGCACACAAATTGAGACAATAATTACTTTTGTCTTGAGAATATTTATGGCTATCCCAAATAACAAAACTAAATCTTGAAATGTCTCTAGCTTTTGTTTCCTGGTTCAAATGTGAAATTTTCTAGATCCAAAAGGTGTCCTGTTCCAGTGCTTGCCCGAGCTGTGTGGCCCGAGGGACCACCGCCTTCTTGGATTCCCTCCCCACAGATGCAGAGTCATCTTCACCCGCACAGTTCTAGATTCACCTTAATCTAGCCTTATTTCTTCCACTCCCTTCTGGAGCTGCTCAGAGAATAGGTATGATTTGGGGGTCTAGCATTTAATAACTTTTTTTTTTTCATCTTTCAGTATCAATCACCTTTTTCTCGGTCCAATATACAGTTCCTTGGAAAGCAAGGACAATGGTTTATGACTTAACAGAGCTTCGTAAGTACATGAGAAGCAAGAAAACACAAACTATAGTCATCAATCAGAAGCAGTCTACTACTTCTGTTTGTATGGTCACACAATAAATATGTTTTATATGTCTAATTCAGAAAGAAGAAGAATCTATTTGTCATGTGAAAGTGTGTGAAATCTCAAGTCTTAGGTACTACAAAGTTGTAATGGGGCACAGCCGCAACCCCATGCGTATGGATTTTCTACAGCTGCTTTCACACCACAAGCACAGAATTAAATGGCTGTGAAAGAGAGCACATGGCCTGCAAAGCCTGAGGGGGTCCCTGCTTGATCCTTTATATGAAGAGGTTGACAACTACACACCAAGAAAACGTGATGCGATGACTTCAGTTCCTCTTCTGCGCGCTTTCCCTTCTTTATTTTTAAATGACTAAACAGAGAAACAAAGTGCCAGGGCGTCATAGTCTTCTGATAGCCAATGGTGGGAACTATCCATGGAATAATTTAGTGCCAAGAAATCAGCAAGGGATGGGTGTGAAAAGGGGAAGACTGTATCCTTATGTCACTGTATGCTAAAAAGCCTTTGCAGTTACGGAGACAGGGCACGAAGGTCCCTGTTCACTCTTACCTAGACAGTCAGCGTTGAAATTAATGTAAGAAGACACTAAAAGGATTCGTCTCCGGCAGCATAAACCCATGTCGTGCTGAAGGGATGTGACTCACAGATCTGAAACAACAGGCTTCTGGCTGATTAATCTTTTTTTTTTTTCCACTTGTCTTTCACTGTAGAACAGGGAGCAACTGGCATGTCCATAACTATAATCCCTCCCGTGACCCTCAAATAAATTCAGGTTTCAAGCCACTGGGGGTCTCAGCAACGAAGGTCCTTTGATCAAATGATGGGAGATGCAAACTTGGAGACTTGACTGGTTTAACAAAGTGCTGCCTCTGCCTGTCGGTGACACCTGTCCTTGTCTGGCCATCACCATTCCGGTGCCAGCGCATTAACTCAATCGGCCTCCTACCTGAGACCTCAGCTTAATTAGTACCATTCATCAAAATGACACCTGTTTCAGAGGCTGCAGGGAATCGATCATTGTTGTTGTTTTGGGTCTCCACAAACGCTTAAGACCCTAGTTTTAGAGGAAAAAGATGGAAAACTTTGATCCCAAAGTCAGAAATGCAGTCTGATGATATAAAAGGATTAGGATTAGAGTTACATTTATACTTTAAGAAAATCTCTGCTTGTGTGTGGTTGTGTAAAATCAGTATCCTGGGGCATATCCGTTCCTAGACATGGGGCATAAATAGTTGTATCTTGAGTCAAGATGAAATGGATAATAACTGCAACAACTATGACTTGAATGGCTTAACCATTATCTGTGCTGTTTTCTTTGGTTGGTGCCATGTAGCCCAGGATGGCCTTGAACCGTCTTCGTAGCTCATGCTTCCACTGTCTCTGCCTCCATCCACCGCCTGGGTGTTGGGATTAGAGGCATGTGGTGACATACCAAGTTTTACGCTATACTTGAGATCTAACCCAGTGTGCTAGGCAAGCATTCTACCAAACAAATACATCTTTATCTCTGCATACTTTTAAATGCCAGATAAAAATAATCATGGAATATCAAAAAAAAGCAATCAGTTATATAGATATTAATCAATCAATGTGAATGGTGTCAATATTAGCTGGCTTCTTTAACTTTGCCTGTATATAAACTTTAAGATCTTGGTTTTAAAATTTTTTATTGCTTTTACGTTCCATTAACAGAAATCATGTCAAGACACCTGTCTTCTATGGAAGACATCTCAAGGACATAATCAAGCCACTATATTTCTTTGAACAGAAAAATATTGCACAGAAACTGTAACTATGATGTATGCTCTTCCATCTAAGCCATCTGATAAAAGAGAGGTCTCACAGTTCAGTTAACACAATTATACACAACTACCTTTAAAACTAATGACTTATTTCTCCAGGCCCTCCACCTCATCAAGGCATCTCCTCTTGGAAATATACATGAATCTATTCATGAGTTGGTTTCAGATGTTCTAAACTATTTACATCACTGCCCCAAATCTGTTTTTAGGAGGCTCAGACCCTCTCTGTAATCCATCATCTCACACTGACACTTCTGGTTGTTTCTCCTCTCCAGCTTGATTCTTTTCGCTCTCACCGAGCAGCAGAGGAAACCAGAGACCCTCCACAAAGCACATAGGCTCAGCAGCCATGGAAGCCTAAACTTCCACTATGAACTCCAGAATTCTTTTCACAAACGACGGCAAGCTTACCAGCTTCCTTATGTTTCTTCATCTTGCACCCAATTGAAGTTTCTGGGGGTTTTTTTTTTTTTTTATGTGTTCTCAAACTTTATGACATTTAATTATCATCAACTTTAGTTGTACTCAGAAAGAAATTATGGGCTTGGAAACTAAAACATCTGGGTAAGCAGAATTGTCAGGTAGTCAAATAGGCCCATCGTAACAAGATAAACAGAAAAACAACAGTTTACAAACTGTTAGTAAAAAGGAAAGCCAAGTCTTTAAAGTGCTGTGTGGTGAGAGATCCTGGTCCAAGCAGAGAGGAATGGATGAGAGCATTAAGAAATGTGGTTCTGCCCTCTCCGATACTACCACCTCCTCCACAGAAAATGAGAGAGACAGAGTCAATCTGCTTATCTAAAACAATCTTATCTTTGCACTGAGAAAAACAGGTAAAGTATCTTGCTCCAAAAAAAACCTGCCACCTTGAACAAAAGCCCAACCTTTGGAATATTAAACTCTATTATTTTCTTCATTTGAAGTTACAAACATAAAAGCTGGCCCGAATTATTTAGCAATGTCTCTAATCTGCCTAATTTAGAAATTCTCTGTAAGTTCACTGAAAAGGCTCCAGAAAAATAATACTCAGGGTCACTTATTTGCACCTCCTAGCGTGGGTGCAGTGTAATAACAACATTAGCATTTGCACATATCTTCCTCAGATCATTTAATTTGCACATTTACTTCCAAATGGTTCTGAATATAGGCATACCTGTCAGCTGCAGCCAATTAAGTCAACTGTCTACAAAGAATTCCTGTGATCAAAATTCACATTTTAAGTTCCCAAAATACTCATGATGCTTGGAGGAAATGTTTTATCCTGAGTGACGCCGCCAATTGCCAACTTACAAGCTAATATACAGCTGTGCATAAACCATGCATTCAACTTCAGAATAATTCAATTACCCTTTGGAGAAATTAAATGAACTCCCAGTAACAATGCAAACACGTTCCACTTAAACAAACATAAAGTCGGAGCACATTATTTAAGAATGGCCTAAAATAAATCTAAGTAAAAGAGCAAAAGATGATGGACCAAGAATTCATTTTTAGGGTAAAGATGCCAATCAGAAAAATTCTAGGAAAAAGACCTCTTTTCTCAGACATCATGAGAAATTAGAGGACCCTGCAACCTTAGGCCAAGAACTACCTTTCTCTGAATATATAAGCTACATATATATTGAGTAATATGCATGTGCAAATATTATAAATATATTTGTATATACATATTATCATGTAGACAACCATGTTGGTCTCCCTAGAACAAAAGACTATGATCATGCCACAAAAGCTTGTTCCAATAATTTTAAAGATGTATTGAGCAATTCATCTCTAAGGCCTAGAATTAAGTTCAGTGTTGACTTCAAGATTTTGCCACCTCCTTTCCAAACCAGTGGCATTAGCAGCACTGGGGCTCTGAGGTCTCATTTGGAACCATTAGCCTTCAGAACCGTGGGATGACTGAAAGCACCGTGGAGGCGAAGATCCTGATGTAGAAATTGGAACACCTTGAAAAGCCACAGGTAACGTGTAAAGCAGTTATGTGAGGCACTGGACAGGCAGATTGCTGCCAGAGATTGTGCCGCACTCTTCCGTGCTCCATTCATTTATACTGTGTGAAAACAAAGAGCGGAGGGAGGGGACCAGAGAGGATGCAATACACTAGAACATCTCATTCAAGACTATACAAAGAACTAGAGTAAATCTGAGATAAATTGCCCATGGGTAGAAAGAGAGGGGTGAGTTCAGTCACACCTCCCACCACTACCACCACCAAATAGGTATTCAAGGACAGCACTTTGACCTCTCATGCAGCAGTTATTAAATCAGTTATTTGGCTACTGTTAAAACTTGTGACGTAGGGGTTATTTACAACATCTAAGCAACCGTGTTCCCTTCTCTACCTGGCCCCTCAAGTTAGAAATGAAAAACATTTTAAAAGGAGGAAAATAAAAATTTCCCCACATCCACTGTGGACAGAATATCCAAGGCTTTCTTCTGTGCTACCACAATGGACAGGTATTGTATTCTGAAAGCACTGCTCTGGGCCAGCCATGAACATCTACAGAGATGGCTCTTGGGCACAGGCCTAAACTGAGGCATCAAAAAGATGCTCTGGTCAGGATTGTTCTGTAGCCCTATAGTTCCATCTGCTTAGGCAACTGAGGCAGGAGGATCACAAGGCTGGGGCCAGGCTGGGCTACGTAAGTGAGCTCAAGGTCAACCAGACACTGTCTCAAAATAAATACAGAGCTGGGGACTGAGGACAACGTGGCACAGTGTTAACATCTGCCTAGTATGCGTGTGATTCAGAGCACAACCTCAGCACCAAAACCAGAAAGGACACTGATGTTCTATACATCAGCCCTGCCAATATCAGTGCTGACATCAGCCGCAGGATGTTGGGAAGGGGGTTCAGCTATTATGTGGGGAGGCTGCACAGGGATGTGGGACAGACTGTGCTGTTCTGGACTGTGTGCTCAGCACCGTTCAGAGCAACGGGCACGCCTCTGAGGCCATCTCGTCACAGGCCATCTGCTAGATGACCACTGTCACATCTCCTGTGACAGAGTAGAGCTGACTCATGCTACCATCCCTCTCTGCCTCACAGCACATTCATATGGAAAACTGTAGAGTGTGTGTGTGTGTGTGTGTGTGTGTGTGTGTGTGTGACGAAACAATGCTTAGAAAACAAGCATGGCTCACAAAAATAAGGTGTTACTTAACTAATCAATATATCTTATAAATCATAAATGCTAAAGTATATGACATGATCACATTCTATCCCTTAAACAAAATACACAACAATAAATTTTACAATTTAAAGGCACAGAAAACTCTACACAGACCCCCGAAGTTGACACTCTCCACCAAGTTCACCTGCAAAATAGCTCACTAAGTACATGTGCAGGCTACATGAAGAATCATCTCCCCCACACAAGAGAGAACCCCATGATTAAACTATTCAACTATGTGGCTGAAGCACACTTACGGGTAAGTGAAAACGAGTAACTTCTCAAAGGAGCTGGATAAAACGCAAGAAATTACTGTTGTGAGGGTCTCAAGTTTTGAGTGCTAATTATTCACCTAAAATTCGCTAACACAATAATTCTCTATAAATAAGCTCATTTTTATTATTCTAAACTGATTCAGACTTTGGGGCGATTGCTACTTGTTAGAACTGAGTGATGTGCTATGATGTAACGAACAGGGTTCTCAGAGACAGTCCAGGAGTCGGGGAAGTTAAGAGTGCCAAACATGTTTACCTAGTCTCATTTCAGGGGGCAATGACGTGATTACAGACAGCTGTGAGCCACCATGACGTGATTACAGACAGCTGTGAGCCACCATGACGTGATTACAGACAGCTGTGAGGCACCATGACGTGATTACAGACAGCTGTGAGCCACCATGACGTGATTACAGACAGCTGTGAGCCACCATGACGTGATGATTACAGACAGCTGTGAGCCACCATACAGGTGCTGGGAACTGAACTCAGCACCTCTGGAAGAGTCGTGCTCTTAATCAAGGTGAGCAATTTTCATTAAAGAGGGCTAGGTGCCTCTGCTTTACTGATCTTGATAGCTCCTTGATCGGATACTGACCTCATCCGAGTAGTTCTCCCTCCCTTCTCCTTTGAGTTTCACTGTAGTATTTGATCTCCAGACTCAAGAAAATGGAATTTATTTGGTGCCACAAAATATGCTGCTCATCACCTTTCAGCACAGACATCTGCGGCGTGTGCTGAGGCTGGGGAATTATTAGAGCCCATTTCAAGACCTTTATTTACTCTTTGTCCCATGTGGTTTGTGCCTTGTTAAAAAAGGAAATCAATTTATTCTCTGTTATATCATAAAGTGGCTAGGAAGGAAAACGAATTTACCTCAGATTGTTTTCTGAAGTTTTAAATAAGAAATCTGATTAATGTTTTACAGTCTCCTGTGGGAGAAAAATAATCTTGTTTTTAACTAATCATTCTATCACTGCATGATCAGTATTTCAGAACATGAGCAATGTTTAAGTCTACATTCTATTATTTATAGTTCATCCACTGAAAATCTATCATAAATTTGAAACAATAATTTACCATGAAAAAGAAAAATTAATGATAAAACTCAAGTTGATTGGGCTTTTTCCCTTTTGAAAGGGAAGATGTAGTAATGTTTTTGGTCACCTCTTTTAAGTGACAAGCTAACACAACAAGAATACCTTAGCTGTGCATCCCAGAGCCCCAAATACACATACTCTCCCACACCACTTGCATCTTACTGCTTGCTGATTTACCCTTTGATTGCTATTTAGGAGACGTGTGACAAACACCATCTTTTCTCCAATACAGATCTCGGGAACCACCTCTCTTGGCCTACAAGCCTCTTCGGGCCACCAAGTTACCCCAGCATTCCTTACTGCTTGTACTGGGCCACTGCGTACTGCCTGACAGATGGCAAATGCCAACCGAGTCCTACCTTCTTCGCTGTCACCAACATTCAAACAACGTTCCCTCGACAAGTGTTGGCTGTATGTGATCAGAGTTGCTGGGATAGCAAGCTGAGAGAAGCAGAATCCACAGCTGGAGCGTTACAGACAGACGGAGCAAGCCTTAAGCCTTAAGCAAGGAGACCATTTGTGGGAGGGGGAAGGACCACAGACCAGTGATCCAGGATGGACACTGCATTTGCCCTCACGAATGATCGTTAAAACTCAAATCATTGAAAAATGTTGGATAGATCGATAATTTAGATAATTACCAGGTAGAGAGAGAGAATTATCTGTAATTATTTTACCCCAAAAGATTCTTCCTGACTTTAACCACTCTTAAGGAGCCAAACAGTAAGAGCATGTCAGGCTAGTCTCCCTCCACAGAGCAGCACCCGTGCCCTGTCCAAACCCTCGCTTTGCTTCGCTTTGCTGTGGGTCTGTGGTAAAGGAAATGCTGGCGGACTATTTGAGACACAAGAAAGTTAGATTCCTTCCTTCCTACTTGTATCTTCCAATTCATTTAAACTAAATGTATTAAGATGTTCATATTTTTAATATTTTAAATTAATTATATCAGGAAAGAGTATAGAAAGAAACAGAAGAAAGCTGAACAGTGGCAGAGGCTTTAGTAACAGGATTTCATTTAAAAAAAAAAAAAAACCACACACACAGAAAAGCTTGGAGACGGTGCAACATCCTGAGACCACTAACCACAGGACCATCACTACCAAGGAAAAGAAGAGCAGTTACACATTCCAGAAGCCACAGGAAGCACAACCAGAAACCGGAAGCCCTGAATTATTTGGTACAGTCTGGAGAGGCCAGACTTCCAAGTGTTATCAACTGTAGCACTTCCAGATTCATACGTTGATGCCCTCATTGACTGCTGTGATAGCATTTAGAGATAGAATTCAGGAGATGTGCTAGTTAGGGTTTCTATTGCTGAGACAAAAACACCATAACCAAAAAGGCAAGTTGGGGAGGAAAGGGTCTATTTGGCTTACACCTCCGTATGACTGTTCATCATCAAAGGAACACGGAGTCAGGAGATAAAGTCAAATAGACCAGGAGCTTGGAGGCAGGAGAGGAGACCTGAGGAGTCTGTCTTTCATGCACACGTGTCTACCATGAAAAAGGCTATATGGGCATGGCACTTGGCTGGAAAAAAAATAGGACTCACTTGTGCCAATGGAGCCACCAGTCCATTTTGGTCATTATGGCAGATGACTAATACAGCAGAGACAAAGAAGGTGGAGGCAAGCAGCGAGGTCCCTCAGAATGGCAGATGACATCAATACACTCAGATATCCATCTACACATTATCAATGGTGTGCCTCAAAGTGAGGCTGGCTGGGTTTTAATTACATGCGACTGTTAAATATGTTGCTACCAACCTTGCTTTGGTCCCCTCAGGAGAGAAACGCTATTCACAGATTTTATGGGACAGCATTTAAAGGAGTTGACAAAACAAGTGTTCATTTTTTGACCCAGTATTATTATAATTTTAGGAAATGTTTTGTGATGTTCAATTTCTTAATGCAATTACCATGATGGTTTCAATAACCACACATTCACCCCGAACACAATGCTTCTAACCAGAGACAGGGAAAAAAAGGGAAATTCATGGCGCTGTCAGACCACATTAATTCAACAATTACAGAACTAAACTCCTTAAGTCAGCAGGACAGCCTTAAATTTTTACATCATATGGCTCAGTCATCTAATAAGCGAATTTATAGAAGCTTTGGGCCAGATAAAATGCCATTGATTGAATAGGGCATAAAAGCTATTTAACAGCAAAGGGAGTTAAAATAAAGTTTCTTTAAAGTTTTTTTTAAGTTAAATTCCAAAATCAAGGTCTATACAAAAGAGATCATCACAAACAATCTGGCTAGCTAAACGTCTTGACAGAGAAAAGGAGTGTCCTGGCTTGCTTTCTGTTGCTGTGATAAAACACTAACCAAAAACAACTTGGGGAGGAAAGGGTATATTTGTTTACAGTTACAGTCCATTATGGAAGGACGCCAAGACAGGAACTCAAAGCAGGAACCTGGAGTGGGGACTGATGCAGAGGCTGTGGATGAGCCCTGTAAACTGGCTTTACACAGCTTAATCAGCTTGATTTATTATATATCTCAGGATCACCTGCCCAGGGCTGGCACCACGCACAGTGGACAGAGCCTTCCCCCATCACGAACATGCCCAGTCTGTATGGCAGGAAAAGTAAAGGTGACTTTAGATGTGTGAGAGAGAGTGACTCTACTTTACAACCTTAAAAAGGTGTCTTCTCTTGGTACTTGAAGTCAACGAGATGAAGCAGAAATGTGGAAGCTTTAGCAATGCTTGGAACTGTTTAAAGATCTATGGGCACAGTTGGCTGATGGGGGCGGCAGATGGTTTGCCCTAGAGTGTAGCCCCTGGTAAGTCAACCAGGACCCAGTGGAAGACCATACATCTGAGAATATTTGGGCATCAGAAATTAATAAAAATAAAATAAAAGTGCATAAACTTTGGTGGAAGGTTGTAGAGTTTTAAGGAGAATGTCACTCGTGAACTCTACAGTTGGAAGAACAATCACCAGGTAATGGAACTGTTTGGGAAGGATTAGGATTGTGGTCTAATGGAGGAGACATGTCACTGGGGGTGGGTTTGAGCTTTCAAAAACTCATGGCTAGCCCCCCATTCCTGATATCACCAGACTTGTCTGGTCCCTGCTGCAATGATGGTCATAGACTCTACTGCCCTCTGGAACCATGTGCCCCAGATTAAATGCTTTTTTTTTTTTTTTTAAATAAGAGTTACCTTGGTCACAGTATCTCTTCACAGCAACAGGTCACTAAAACAGTAGAGAATGGGGAATAGATCTGGGAGGAGCCAAGGGGTAAATATGATCAAACACAAACAAAACTCTCAAAGAATACATATGTACATACATACATACATACATACATACATACATACATACATACATACATACAATGGGTATACACTTATATGTATATATATATTTTAAGAACTTAGGAAATTTCTTTTCCTCCAGAAGACCTCTATCAATCATGTTGATTATCTGCAAGTAATGGATACCAAATAAGATTCAGACTACAGCGAGGTGCCCCATCTTGAGCATCTGTATCTGTTCCTTGGCTTGTGGTTTTGTTCTTGTTGCTGCTATCTGAAAATAGTTCTGAAAATCAGATCCAGTGCTTATGCCCAACATATTAGGCCTCACTCTGCCACTGAGACCACGAACATTAAGCGTGAACACGCACCAACTTGTCCAAGAGCATCCAAGGCAGACGCTGTTTACACACCTTCCACAAGGATATGTCCTAATGTCCTAGGAAGGCACAGGCAGCCTTGCTTGCCTCTAACTTTCCAGTATCCAACAGCAGGGATTCATTCATTAAATGCTCTCGGAAGGGATGAAAACTGGGGAGAGTGAGTGAGTGGGGGAGAGAACAGTGGTGCTAATGAGGTCTAACAGCCCTATCTGTGGCGGTGTGAGCGTGGGTCCCCCACTTTCAGCACCCACAGCTCCATCAGCACACTGTGCTGACAGAGTAGGGTTCAAAGTGGCTTACAGAATGCAGTCTCTCTAAGGGATCACAATGTGACTGGAGTATTGAGAAGGTGCTCCACCTTTGAGATGCCAAAATAGGGTAATAAATTTGTATTTTGGAAGGGAAAATGGGGTAAAAGGAAACTAAAAACATGCCAAGAGTTGAACAAAAGACTTAGCTAAGGTGGGATCTTGGATCAGAAGAAATAAATAAAAGAGCAGATTTTAAAGGTTCTAAGCACAGAGAAATAAGAAGAAGATGAGGAAATGCTTATGTTTCTCAGCTTGGTTCAGCTACTCATTCCAGTGTACATATTTAAAATATATTATTATGCACCATAAGTATATTTTTATTTGATAATTTTAAAATTTGTTTATTTTTATTTTTCGTACATAGTGTTGTGCTGCATTTATGCCATGTGCTTGTATGGTGCCTGTGGGGGCCAGAGAAGGGTGTCAGATCTCCTCAAACTGGACTTAGAGACAGTTGTGAGCTGTCATGTGAGCACAGAAGACCAAACCTAGGTCCTCTATGAGAACAAATGTTTTTAACCATTGAGTCATGTCTCCATCCCCTTTGTTTGTTAAATGAAGATGATCTCCTAATTCTTTCCCCCAAAAAGGCGAGAGATAATAAGATCTGTGAGTCAGACAAGTGTGAGTTGGGATACTTCCAGAAGCATGCCTGCATGCAACACTCCTGATGTAAACAAACTATAAGATGAAGGACCAGCTGGGCGTGGTGGTGCTCGCCTTTAATCCCAGCACTCCAGAGGCAGCTGCAGGTGGATCTCTGTGAGTTTGAGGTCAGCCTGGTCTACAAAACGAGTATAGGACAGCCAACCTTGTCTCAAAAAACAAACAAACAAACAAACAAAGCAAGCACAGGACAAAGTACCCAGGATTCCTCTCAGCCCCTGCCCATTTACGGAATTAACTCCGTAAGCTTCATTCCTTCCTCATAGTTTCCATCACTACCCAGTTACTTAGATGCTTAAATTTTCCCTCCTGCTTGACTGTCTCTAACATGTGCAGATGAGCTGGGTTCAGCTGCTCAAAAGCAAGTGTGTCATGAGAGAACGGAGATGTCATAGCAGCAGATACACCAGCAGAGAGATGGCAAGCTGCAGTCCTCTGGCACATCACAATCATCCCGTTTTCTCCAACATACACTCTATCCTCGAAACTGACCAACGCAGTGCTCTCTCACCCCTGTATGCAGTTGAGAATGGTGCGTGGGAGTCTTGGTACGACTTGGTAGAGGGAGGAATTAAAGGGTGTTCCTTCCAGAAGCTGTGTCCCTGTCACCCGGCAGTCACAGGTCTGCATCTGTAGTTTTAATAACCTCCCCCTCCAACTCCGTGGACTCGGGTGGTAGACAGAATTACTGCTGCCAACCCAAGTCTTTGCCTTATCCATGGATCTTCCAGTCTGTATCATCCAAAGAGTCATTTCATAAGATGATACATCTTGAGTTCTTCTAGTTTGATAGCTCTCTTCCTGTCATATGTGTCTTACAAGGACATAGATCATGTAAGTCTGTCCATCCAGAAAATGATTTTGGACACCTACTGCTTGCTGGGCGTTGCCCTATGCTAGAAATACAGCAGTAAATAAGACGAGCAAACAAACAGACATACAGCTACACCCAAATATATATGTATATGCATATTTGTCTATTTGTTTTTTGAATATATGTAATAAAAGCATAGAGACATACTGTTTCTCTGCAATAAAATATAATTATGAATACCACAGAATCTAGAATTCAACTATATAGGGTTTCAAATTTTACCCTATCTTTACTAACTGACAATCCTGCTAGAATCTAACCTCTCCCACCCTTTAGTTTATGTATTTACGAAATAAAAGAAGGATGGATGGATGAATAATCGGATCCACTTTACGAGGTTATTGAATAGATTGAATAAGATGACACAAGCAAATCTTTTAGTGTTAGGCTCCCAACAGTTCCTGGGGAAATGAATCTGTGTCACCCCATGACACTGTGATAGGTAGAATCCATGTCCCCCAGGTCCTAGCATCACCTGCTCACGTGGCCCCAAGCACCACACTTCTAGGCTCTAAGACTCTATTTCTCCCATCCATGACAAAATTGAGCCTCTACTTTGCACTTTGAGGAATTTTAAATGAGAGTGTATATGGGAAACAGACTGTAAAATTACACAAGCCACATCATGGGTCCCTTACCCGTGTAGTTGGGAATCAAGAGCCCTTGCTTCTTAGACCAGATATGAGATGTAAGGTCAGCTTCCCCAGTGTGGACTCCTAAAACAGTGCTGCCTTCTGGCATCCTCCTACATCCTGCTCCTCCACAAAAGATGAAGAGGAGCACGTGACAGGGAAGCAGATAAGTAGTGCTGACTTGGAGACAGAGAGCACATGACAGAAAGGCAGGCTGGGGACAGGGATGCGAGGAGACCGGGGACTGAAGTTCATGGAGAAGGGAGGGGAGCATTAACGGGCAAGGAGACTAAGAAAAAGATGGAAGATTGCTGCTTGTCCAACTGTCGATGCAGGAGCCTCCTCAGCTGATTCTCAAAAGAACATTGAGCATTGATATTATTAACATGAACCATTTGACTTCACAGAGAGCTGAGTAATTTGGGGGATGGCATGAGGGCAAAGAAAAAGACACAGTGGGTAAAGGTACCCACTGCCAAGCTTGAAAGCCTGAGATCAGTGGCTGGGCTCCAATTGGTAGAAAGAGAGATCTGAATCTCACAAGTTGTCCTCTGACCTACACACACACACACACACACACACACACACACACACACACTGTGGCACCTATGCACCCACACAAATGCACACAAAACAAGCAAAAGAAAGCGAATGTCACCCCAGTATCTGTGCTTTCACCATAAAAATGTATGTTCAGTGCTCTTTGCACTGCTCCCCAAATCTTCCACAATGAGTGTGCATTTGATAAATACATTTTAAAAATAAAAAGGAAACCCAAAGGCTTAGCAACAAAATAATCTATATTACAGAGCAATATAACATTTGGGTTTAAAAACAAGCACAAAATTTAAACCCCTAGTCCATGGCTTCCCTTTGAGTCTCTTTGAACATTTGTTTTTCACAGTACTATACAAAGAAGGACATACAATTTTATGTTACCAAGAAATAATTTTGACTGGTAGCACTTGGGAAAGGCAACATTTCTTTATGTGATTAGATGGGTAAACCCACAGCCATCAGCACTAGAATTCGATTTAATGTAATGAACAATGATTTTTATCTCTGAGCTATCTAAGTTGTGTCTCATTACCCGTTAATAACCAGGAAATACTAATCACCAGTTGGGCTAAAAGCCATCAATTGAGACGTGACACGGCAGAAGACTAGAGTCCCTACTGCCTCGGAGAACAGCGCTGACATGCAGAGACTCAAATTGGGTAAAACAGACCAATACTTTGAGCTTTGCCATTATGAAGATACAAGGAAAGAGCAAAAAGGAAGCTGCTGTGTCACGGTTCTTAACCGCTTCCAAGGCTCTCTTCATCAATTCTAGATGAACTATCAGAGGCAGCCACCCTCTCTCCCACTCCAGGAAGCTGGTATCAAGGGCTTGGCGAAAAGGGGAAGGGCTGGAAAAATCCTCCAAATAAACCATGGAGAAGCCAGCACCAAATGTTTGCTGCTCACAGAGACCGCTGCAAGCAACACACCTCTCACCTCAGAACTCGGTCTCCGCGTAAAGTGCCTGAGTCTCTGGCTCTTAATTTTGTGGCTGAAGTAACGTTTTCCATCATTTGCTTTCTCATGACAAACACCTTTGGCCCCTTTAGAGAGGAGTTAGAAATTGGTGTTTCTATAGCTCGTAAGCATTCAGACCTCACTAGAGCTCATAGGTCGGCTTCCGGTTAATGCCTACCAGCTCGAGGCTCTCAATGTGCACTTATCCCTCCTTGTCGATTGGGGGACCACGATTGGTGACCGTAACAAAAAACAGCGCCCATTCCCACATGCATTGTTTTTCCTATACACACATATCTACACCAACTGTAGAGTTGAGTACATAAATTGGGCACAGTAAGAGATTAATAGAGGAAATACTAAAATAAATACGAATACTGTAATAACCACTATACGAATGTTCTGTTTCTATGGTTCTTGTGAGCTGGTACAGGCCCTCCACCCTGAGATGGCAGGCTGCTACTGATCTTCAGATGATGGGTTAGGAGGACAATGATTCGCTGTAGATTTTTAGATCACCAAGTCATGACGGTACAGGTGGTTGAATTTCAAAGGCTGATGATGAATGTTCAGATACCTCAACATTGCAAGTTGTTTGGACTGAAACATTTTAGAGAGAACATTATAATCAAGGGTGTTTTTCTTTTCAACTCAACTAGACGCTGCACGGAGGCTGAAATCTTTAGTGGGCACACAGGTTGGTTGCAGTGTGCCAATCCCTCTGAAGACTACATTCCTAGCTCTGTTCCTTCATATCTGTGCAGCTTGGAAGAAAGCAGCAAATTCTGGAAGCCTTCATGGTGCTGGCGCTGCCTGCTGTCCTCGCTCTCTCCTTCCGGATAACTCAGTTAACACGTACCAGTGTGTTCTTCGCCTCTTCGCTAGGCATGTCAGCAAGTCCTCTTATGCCTTCTTGTCTCACAGCCTCTGCAGTAGCTCTTATATTTTTCAGCCCAAATGTGCACCTGAATCTTTTTAATTCACTCTTTCATGCAATAATGGTTTGTTGATGCCTGTTTTAAGGGACCGGTTGCTGGATTCTTCACACTGACTTAATGCTCTGACACACAGCACCTTGCTGTGAATCGGAGTATGTTGTCTGGTCATTTCCTCAACCCACATTTTTCTGTATTTTCCATCTCACCTAAGCATCCTTCACATACCAGAGCTGGGACTTGCAATTTGAGGCGAGACTGCAAAATTTGCACAGATTTCTGTGCTTGACAATTTCTCAGCCGAAAGACTCCTCCTTGCCACAGATCTTAGCAACCTGAACACATTTCTTTCCTTTCCTTGTCAAGAGAATCCATTCTTTTCATTAAAAAGAATGAATTTTAAACTTCTCTTTGGCATATCTGAATCGCCAGCGTACGAATTCTTGTACACTGGGGCCACCATTAAATAAACAAAAGAGTATTTTAACAGAAATATTATGGTACTGTGATGGCTGATCTGATATTCGAGGAAACTACCCAAGGACCAATAGGAAGACAGAATATCCAGCATGGACCAATAGGAAGGCAGCATATCCAGCATGGACCAGTAGGAAGGCAGCATATCCAGCATGGACCAATAGGAAGGCAGCATATCCAGCAGAGATACTGTGGGGGATGAAAAGATTCAGATCCTGGGCTAGGCATAGACAAACAAAGTGAAATGTTACACTATTCAAAATGGTGTGCAACTGAAAACCTCTGCAGTATTCATTCATTCTGGAATTTTCTATTTAGTATTTTTGGACTCCAACTGCCCATAGGAAACTGCAGTTGAGGGGGAAGCCTCTAGTATGGGGGAATGTCACCAACACCCTAGGTAGATAAGAACACATGGGCTCCTTTAAGATAACAGTTTGAGAGATGGGTAGCCCACATAACAAAGGCTACTATAGTCAATATACAATCTATTAAAATAAAGCTTATTTTGTTTTATTTTATTGACTTTTGAGTTTATTTGGGTTTTTTTTTTTTCTTTTATGTTGTTTGGTCAATTGGTTTGGTTTGCTTTTCTGTTTGTTTGCTTTTTCAAGCAAATACTTCTACAGCCTAGACTGGCCTCAAACTCAATATGTAGCCAAGGATGGCATTAAGTTCCTGTTCCTCCCGTCTCCACCTCCCAAGTGTTGGTATTAATAGGTGTTTGGCACCATATCCAAACATGGTGATTCACAACTTTAAACACAGAACTCAGGAAACAGAGGTAGGTGGACATCTGTGAATTCAATGCCAGCTGGTCTCCAGGCCAAACTCTGTCTCAAAAAACATTTTTAATTACAATGAGATGGCAAGTTTTAGCTATAAGAACTCCTGGTATCTGGGGGAAATAGTCTAACATAAGGGCTATATCCCAGGAGAGAAGTGGCCATAGATGGCATACTGAGGACATGGATATAAATGAACAACTGAGCCACGGCGGTCATTATCGCTGCTCACGTCCACTCCGGCCCCAAGTGCAATCTTCTCTAAGTGATGAATTTACAAATTCAAGGCCTAACCTATAATGAGGGTAACTCTGGACCCTAAACTGACTTGTAAACTAGTGGTATGTGGTTCATAAAATCACAAAAGTTAACAGTCACAAAGGAGCAAATGAAAGAAATAAAAGTAAAAAGTAAAATTCTCAGGGGTTGTCTTAATGGCCTCTGGTTGGCAAATTGTAACTTTGTAAAAAGAAAGAAAAAAAAGAAAAGAAAGTGAGTGAAGAAGATAAATAAAATTAATAGATGTAGTGAAGAATTTATAAAAAAGAATAGAAAAAAAAGATCATTATCGAAACAGGCAAAGGCTATGAAACTAGCTTATTGAAGTAAAAACTTAAATAACCAATAACCGTATGAAAGTTTGTCTAACCTTTTTAGTTATCAAGGATCTCAGAATAAAACATTCAACAGACACTACTTTAAATGCACCAGGCTGATGGTAAGATTAAGACTCCATAAATGCCAATTTTGGAAAGAACACAGAGCAGGCACATCCTCAGACACGACTGATGTAGGCGTAACTGAAAGGACAGTCTGTTAATATATAGTAAAATTAAAGATAGAAAAATCACATGCCAAGCAATGACTCCCCGCGCTGGGTGTCTTGAGGAAAACCATCCCATGTGTATAGATGAGAGTGTGAACAACAGGCCTGTTTGTATTTGGAAAATGTGTACGCCCATCACCAAGAAAAGTGATGTCGGCTAACTTAATGCAATACAAACTCAGAGGACAGCAAATGAGAACTGAGTATTTCTGATGTGATCAATATCCAATACAATAGTGAGCTGAGAAGCAGGCAGCGAACACACATTGTGTGTGGTGACTCTGTCTTATAAAGCCTTTAAAATGCAAAGATAGATGCACTGTTTGTTTAATGGGAGTGTTTTAGTTACGCTTCTGTTGCTGCAATGAAACACCACGAACATGGCAACTCAGGAAGCGCTCACTTGGGCTGTGGGGACTGCATGGCAGCAGGTGGCAGACAGTAGCTGCAGCCAGAGGCTGATTACTAAGAGCTCACATTCTGAACCATGGGTGCCAAACAGAGAGTGACCTGGGGCTGTCCTGAGGCTTTTAAACCTCAAAGCGAAGCCCACGGACATGCCTACTCCCTGTTAAGGCCACACCTCCTAAGCCTTCCTGAATAGCGCCACTGGGAACCATACTGAAATATCTGACCCTATGGGGGTCTCTTTCACACTGCCACAACATGTGTGCATATGCGAAACAAAGCCTTTGAGACCCAGAAGATGGAATGCTGGGTAATTCTCCTGCCATCCAAGCATAGCGACCTGAGTTCAGGGTCAAACACCAAAACTGTAATCTGAAATTTGAAAATTACCACAACACTCCTATAAAAAACAAGTACAGCAGAGAGCATCTGTGAGTTCAGGGTTAAGGGATGGGGACAGAGCCCACCCACCTGTGGGCTCCAGGCTCAGTGAGAGACCCTTTCTCAAAATAAGATATAAAGCAACTAGGTAAAACACTTGACATTGACTTCTGGCTTCCACACGTATAAGCTCATGTGCACATGCACACGCATGCTCACCACACACACACACACACACACACACACACACACACACACACAGGGGCGGGGAGGGAGGAAGGGAGGGAGGGAGGGAGGAAGGGAGGGAGGGAGGGAGGGAGGGAGGGAGACTGCTATACAGGTGCAAGCCCAGCACTTGGCAGTACTCAGGAGGCTGGTGCAGGAAAAGCAAGAGTTAAAGCAAGCCAGGGTTACCTAGGGAATCTGACTTCATGCTCTTCTACAGTCAGAAGTCAGCAGGGGTGACAGAGGGGACCTGAGTTAATGTTCCTGTTTGTCACCTCAGCTGCCACAGCACACATAGGAAAATGGAATTCACAGAAGCACAACACAGACTGAGCAGTGACAGGAAAACAAAGGGACAAGGGCTCCACAGAGCAGGCACGGGTGAACATACCCCAGCACCACATTAGAACACAGATTCATTACTTCTTCATAGCTTTCAGATGGGAGCCTGATGTCAGTGACATATGCAAGGGGAACTAATGTTTAAATAATATCTGCGCCTGTCTTGTGAAACCCCAAGGGATTAAATTCATTGTGTTTTTTTTTCTTTTTCTTTCTTTCTTTTTTTTGTTTAATAAGCCAATATTTGGATTTGTAAAGTTCCAGATAAGCTGGTACAAAATAGCATAAAAATCCCTTGACCTAACTCACAGTTTACACATTAAGTCAAGCCAAAAATAAGTTATCAGCTGCTCTGTCAGTACAAAAAAAAAATCAATATTTTCCTATCATACCATCTGCTTTAGCAGTGCGAGTTAATAAATTTAGGTGGTAAAATTTTCTTCTCTCTTTGGATTCTGGAGAGAGAAAATACAATTTCAATAGTTAATCTAGGCGCTAGATAGAGGAATGAAAAATGAGATGCTGTTATTTGAAGATGTGAGTTTGTTATAAACAGTAACAGGATTCCTCATCTCTGAAATGGCAGGCGTGCAGCATCTATGATTTTTGTGCCTTCACTTTCCAGCGGTCCTGCTTCTGAGTCTCTTTCCTTCTTTATACCCCAAAAAGTTACCACTCAACTAAGGCAACAAAACACTCCAAATTCTATAAGTAATTTGGTATATAAAACCCAGTTTCAAACCTAAACGGGTTTTATTTTACATCAAAAAATAAGATGACTACATTTATAAAACTTAAGCATATTATATTCATAGATAAAATTCAAAGAATTTTGTTAACATTCTATAATTTCGTGTGAAAGCACTGCTGAAAGACCCTGCTAGTACATATCTTTTAAATAAAATATGTGAAATATGACCCCAACTTCAAAACCACCAAAATAGCCCACAGCTAAAGTAGAGAATATTTTTCTTGGTAGGAATTTTCAAAACAATTTTTTTTAAAAAGGGAAGGGAACTGTCCTAGTTAGCTCCATCTGTCAACAGGACACCAACTAGAGTCACCTGAGGGAGGCCCCAGCTGAAGGACAGCCCAGATTAGACGGCCTGGCACGGGGCCAGGGGAGTAAGGGGTTGACATGACTGATGAGTGATGTGAGGACCCAGCCGACTGCGGACAGCACCATCCCTAGGCAGGTGGGCCTGGGTGTGCAAGAAAGCCAGATGAGTGTGAGCCTGAGAGCCACAATCAAGTGTACAGTGATTGCCTAGGTGTATGGTATGGGTGGATCTCCATCTCACATGCACTGCTAGAGAACCTGGCCCCTACAACTTACACCAATCATTTCAACACCTTTTATACAATGTTAAAACAACGTTACAAAAAAAGTTCTTAGGCCTCCTTTAGCTTAGTCTCCCATCAATGTAATTGACAGAAACAACCAATTCAACTGGTTGGATGCAACCACACTCTTTTAATGAATTAAATTAGATTGGTGTGCCCAAATGGCAAGACTGCTCCTAACCAGGAAATAATCTGCTATGAGAGACTGTGAAACCAACAGAACAGGCCAGCTGCTGGCATACTTTACAATGCCAAGAAAATGGTCCGTCCCTCCTGCAATTCTGCAAGCCCGTTTATCTCATCCTTTGTGGCCATTGCGAGCTAATATCTATAAAAGGTCTCGTGTGTTCTTGACAAAGAGAGGGTAAGTGAGAGAAAAGGAGCACTACATCATTGCAATGAGCAGACATTTAGGTGAGTTCTGTGCAACCTGAATGTAAAATTTTAGGTTTCCCAGAAATGCAATATAAAAGAAAAGTACCTATGGTGTCGTACATCCAAAACCAAGTAGCGTCCATTTTATTATCCTTCCTTTTTCCCCCCACCCACTGGAGAAAAAATAAAGGTTCTTGTAATAAGAAAGTTGTATGAGGGTTGGGGGTTGGATATTTTTCACAATCTAAAAGACACTTAGAGGATTCATAATTCTGTTCACTGAAAACTGGAATAGCTAATTCTGTCCAGAAAAGGGCTGAACGGAGATTCAACAAGGCAGCAATGCTATTTACGTAATCATGAAGGAGCAAACTAAGCATGTCATTATAATGCTGCCAATAGAGCAGACCCTCGTGGCCCAAGCCCAGAGAGAATAGGGTCCCAGGGTCTGCAGAATGTGGGCAAGCAAGACTGGCCAAGGACTGGGAGTGGTGAGGTTCCCAGAAACCATTGGGCCAGAAGTTTCTCACTAGCCAAATCATAACCCCTACTTTAAAAATAGAACTGACGGCAAGAATAAAAATGACAATTACATAAACACACAATTAAGTAGGTAATGTGGGAAAATATCACAGGAAAAAAACCGACATTTATTCTCCTGGACCTATGAAGGCCATAGGTATGAGAAAAGGAGTTGCTGAATTATCCGGGCAGTCACCAAGATAACCCAAACTAGCACAGTGGAGGAGAAATATTCTCTGCTTTTGAAAGTTTTTGGTTTTGTTTTTAATATGTCTCAAGTGTCTTAATTAGGGCTTCTACTGCTGTGATAAAACATCGTGACTAAAAGCAACTTTGGAAGGAATAGGTTTATTTCAGCTTACAGCTTGCAGGGAAGTCAGGAAGGAACTCCAGGCAGGATCTTGGATACAGGAGCTGAGGCCATGGAGGAGTGCTGCTTACTGGCTTGCTCCTCCTGGTTTGCTTGGTTTCATTTCCCATAGCACCCAGAACCTCCCACTGGGTGTGGCCACACACAATGTCCTACCACATTGATTGCCAATCAAGAAACTGCCCCACAGGCTTGCCTGCAGGCCAGTTCTCCAGGAGTATTTTTCAATTAATGCATCCTCTACTCAAATGATTCTAACTTGTGTCAAGTTGACATAAAGCTGGCCAGCACACCATTTTTTCCTTGTTTTTCAAGCTTTTATTTTAAAAAATATTAAAATATAATTGCATAGCTTCCCCCTTCTCTTTCCTCCCTTCCCATACACCGTTACATACACACATACTCCCTCTGTGTCTGTCTCTGTTTCTCTCTGTCTCTCTCTCTCTCTGTCTGTCTCTGTCTCTCTCTGTGTCTCTCTCTCTCTCTCTCTCTCTCTCTCTCTCTCTCTCTCTCTCTCTCATCCACTGCCTCTATTTCTTTCACTGTTGTTACATACATACACACACACATTTCTAAAAATAAATACAACCTGCTAATATATTTTTCATACAAATTTCACTTGTATGTACATGATTTCCCACTCCTCCATCAGACCTAACATCCTTATGCCTATCCAAAACCTTTCAGATGTATTCTTAGCAAGCCACCAGCTTCCACAAATCCACAAGCCAGGAATGCCACCAGATAGCATGTGAGAGCCATAACAGATCCTCCTACTTTGCTGTAACCTGCCTACTTGCTGTTGCTAGCAATGTATTTTAAAGTGTCTTGATTTACAACTTTCTTTATTCCTTTACTACAAAAACTTCATGAAATTGCTATCACACTGAGAGGTGGAAATGGAAGTAAGCTGATTTTGTGGTCCTAGGCCATGGTCTGTATTTTCTGTATTTGTTTTATAAATATATATAATTTTGTGTGTAGACACACACATATATATACACATTATATAAATGTGTATGTGTGTATATGTGTGCCTGTACTTGTATATGTATGTATGTGTGTGTGCATGTGTGTATGAGAGTGCATGTGTATGTGTGTCTTTGTTCTTAAACAAGTGTTTGGGAGGTTTTTCTAAACCTGGATAGCAGAAAATACACATATGAAAGAAGGAATATCCTGAGAGCACCCAAAAGACCATGTGTGTCCCTCCACTCAGCAGAAATATATTAATCAGCTAATGTGGCCTAGCAAAATGACCAAGACGCAGAAGATGTGCACTCAACAATCAAACAGGGGCTGGCAGCGAAGAACGGACTATGGGTTATCATGTTCCACAGGGATAAACTCAGCAAGGGACTTAACGAGGACAATGTGATCAAGTCTGGATAAAGCTTAAGGCACCATTACTCCACTTATGGACCGCTCACCGATGGCCTCTTAGAAGACACAGCTGGGATGGATACCTAGACAGAGCAGACATGCATGCCTGAAGACACAGCCTAGCCTGGACAGATAAAAATGGACGTGCTCAAGGCTGTAGCAATTGAGGAGGAGCGATATGAGAAATCACGGAGACATCAGAAATCATGGGGGTGCTAACACTGTCACTGTAATAGCCAAAACTTTCTTATTTGACTACCAATTCTTTCAAAATAAATATCAGCCATTTTTATTACAACTAAACCATCTACTTTCATGGCCTCTTGTCCATAATAGATGATGAACTTAGAAAACAGAATCAGGATAAACAGTAACTCAGTATTGCTTTCTTGTAGGAAACTATCAAATAGTAAAAACTAAATAAATAAAAATTTTAAAACTATCAAGCGTATCTTCCAGATTGGTACCCTTAAAGGATACCTACTTCACACTTCCACCCCACCTGCACAGGTAGCAAGAACACTAAGTGGGAGGGAGCTCATTCTGGTCAGACCCCCACCAGGGCTAACCTGTGGTTGCTGCGTTCCGTCCTCATTTTTCAGTCCTAAAAGCTGTAAGAGCCACGGATTTTATATCAAATCCATATTTCCAGTTACATTATTACATCGATATCCACATCTCATCTCTATTGCTCCTGTCAAAATGACACCCCAAACATACTTAATTACAAGAGAAAATGCTGTGGTAGCATTGTGTCTCGAGTCCTATTGGTAAATCGTACATTACCTCCTACGTAATGTTGAAACTCACAGAAATAAGTAGTAATAAACTCAGGAATATTATGATTGATTTAAAAACGGGGCTCTGGATCAGCTGAGAGATCTTGTCTCAGTGAGGATGGCAGAGATCTATTAAGAAAGAAACCTAACACCAACCTCAGGACTACACACACATCCACGTGCACACACATGTACACACACAGATGCTTGTGCACACACATGTACACACACACACACACACACACACACACACACACATGACACATGCAGGCCAAAAGACCAATGAGAAAAAAAAAAAAAAAAAAAAAAACCAATAGCTTCCCTTCCTCCCACAAAAAGGGGTTTCTAGCACTGTTCCAAATGCGCTATACCTCCATCATGTCCATGCATGGAAGACGTCTACCTTATTCTCTCTGGCATCAACTACTAAAAAGATAATGGGAGTAAACAGAAAAAACTAAAACGTCTCAGGTCGTCAAGTAGCCTTTTTGCCAAAAAAATCAAAGTATATAGTTTATACAATTTCACTCATAGAATTTATAAATATTATGGACTTCTGTGATTTAATGCTACTGTGTTTTGAGTCAAGTATGAAATGACATTGGAAAAAATACAAAGAAAAGAAAATTATTTATCACTCTTGTATAATGTGCTCTTCAAAATCAACTACAGTAAATTGAAATGTCCCTCTGAATCATCGGATCCTAGCAGTGAGCCTTGAGCCATCAAAAGGAGACAATATCCTGGAGATATCGTTGAAGTCAGTTAAATCCTAAGACATCAGGCAGGTTATTGAAATATTAAATGTATATGTATGGGCATCCCACTCCAAGCAATGTATCCTATAGACATAATCACTTACATACACACACATAAATATACTCAGGACAGCTTCATTAACAACAGCAAAGTCACAGTCCACAATTCCACCATAAGCAACCTGATTCAGTAATGTGTGGTATGGATGCATATATTATAGATATGAAATATACACACATGGGTTATCTTTAGCCATAAATGTGTAGTCATTATGTAAAAAAAATCTTTATTAGCTGAAAAAATCCAAAAAGTTAAAGACTAATACAATTTGAAAAACTGAGTATTCAGGCTAACTAAAAAAGAATCTTTAAACTGGCGGGGGAAGTGTAGTGGCAATATTTTATAATTATGAAATTAGCACATATCTGAAGTAGTCAAAAAGAAAGCAACAAATAAAACTATAGCAGCAGTTGACTGTGTCACTTAAGCTTTTCATGACTTAATATGTGCATATTTTAAGCAAAATTAACTTTTGTGACATTTTAACATGACACTTGTCTTTAAGATTTAATGCCACCGTCTTTTATTAGTCACATAACGGTTCAGAGTACTGATACAGTCAAAAGTACTATGTGTCTATATCACAGCAGCAGCAGGAACCCCAGAGGGTAGGAAGGGTCGTGACAGCACAGCCTGGGACCTAACATTTGCTTTGCTTCCTGCTGTCCAACACCTGTGAACCTCCTCCTACAGGGTGAGGCCTCCGGGACAGGCTCTCAGTGAGGGGCTCCTCAGGATCTTTACTGAGGTTGTGGGGTGGAGGGAGAAAGAGGCTGCTGCGGGTGGGTGTGGCCTCATCAGCCCCATAATCCAAAACCTAATACTGGGAAATTCTAGGACAATATTCCAGACTTCCTGTTCTGGTAACCCAAGCAATTTCCAAAATTACCAAACTGTGTCAGTCATTCCTAAATCCCCAGACAATAAAAATGGAATTGGACTTACTAACATTGTGAAAAGTCTGGTATGAAGAAGTACTCAGGGGTAGTGTGTGCAGTTTGTGCGGGGGATGGGGGATGGGGGAATAGGGGGGGAAGGGCGGGCTTGGCCCTAAGCACTGAACAACCAAGCTAAGAAGTGAAGATTTCCTGGGTGCCCAGGGATGGTCAGCAGGCCGCTTGCTGCCTTAGAGGAATCCTGGACAGGAGCAGCTGCAGATGGACAGGCCTGCGGTCTCAATCCAACATCTCGGTCACGTGAGAGACACTGAAGTGAAGAGCTGAATGCTGTAGCTTGGTGGGACGGAGCATGAGACACACACTCATGGAGAAGGCAGTGTGTCGGTGGCCGCAGACGATCCAAGCAGCAAAGAAGGACTCAGGTACTGGAAGGTGTCAGTATAGCGATACTGAGAGAAAGCCGACTGCAAAGGGGACAGGAACTAAAAAGCATTAATGCCTTTGATGGGGGATTTCAAAGGGATGTGAAGGGTACCCGGATAAAGAAAATGCATTCCCCCTTCAACCCTATAGTCATTTCATGGGACATCAAGACATTAAATGCTGTTCTCCGCTATGATTCATTATAAAAAAGTTCCACTGGTGTCACATCAATTCATTCTTTAGAAGACATTTAAGAAAGGATTTAAGGGTGAAATAATCTTTTATAGCTACTGTGGCATATCACAGTAGTCAGAAATATTCGGGCGTTAATCTTAGAACATTCATAGTAAAACATACGCTTCAAACTCTTCATGGCTTAGACAGTCAAACAATCACAACTCTTATCTTTAAACACAATGTCTCATTTTATCCAATATATGGGTTCTAAATTTTAAGATGATAATATCTTTGATGCAAGTATTTGATACTTGGCTTAAAGAGTCTATGTCATGGACCACGGATACCACTTTCAAACAACTATTTTGTGTATTTATAAGATAGAACAAGCTCAACAGATATATGTGTGTGTATATACATTTATATGGGAAGCCATTTTATTTTAAGACATGTAATGAAACTGTGCTATTATTACCTAATAAATACTAATATTCTTTCTCATCAATTTTATGAAAAATATTCATATGATTTCCCCACACGGTAAAATATCCTAACATCCCACAAGTCCTGGGCTTGCTGCTTAGAATCTTCTGATTAAGACCGAAAACTCCCATGCTCAGAAGAACACGCACACCAACGTTATTGTACGGTTCACAGGGCCATGTGTCTTGAGCACTGGAAGGGATCCAGAGCAATAGGAACTAAATTTTATGTAGCATCAGTCATGCGGTGCCACTGAAACATAACTGTCCATGAAAAACAATGGACTTTTGCTTTCCATATAAATTTTTAAATTTTCCTATTTTGTAAAATTTCCTCTGGATTTCTGAAGTAAAGACCAACGCTAACCACAGCAGCCTAGGGAAAAGCTATCATTATTCCAAACAGGCTAATCCGGGGTGGCTTCCTGCATGCAAGGAATGTAGAAAGTCTAAACAGAAGCTAATTGCAAGGCAGATCAGCTCTCATCTGAAATTCTGATGAAGCCATTTCGCAGGCCAAGCTTCCTTTTGGGGCGAGGAAGTTCACCCCTTACATCAGGCCCCAAATGGCTCTATCTGTTAGTCCCCATCATCAGAAATTCTGAGACATGCCAGCACTCAGAGTGAAACAGGTGCATCTGCAGGCAGCTGAATGAGGGACGCACACCCAGTGCACGCACAGCTGGGGTGCAGTAATAGATGTTCGGCAGGCTGTCATTTATCAACTGTGTCTCTAATCTCAGAGATACCCAGGCTGGCTCCCGTGGCCACCTGCCATGAACTCACAGCCATAAGTTTCTTGGCTTGGGCTTTGTCCTAACAGGCCCATTAGCAGAACTAGAACACACAAAAAGGCATGTAATGTTAGGGTCTGTGCTGAGCATGGATGGGGCTCACAGTTGAAGGCACACACTGAACGCAAGCTAACTTCTGGAGGACTCGAAACGAAAGGCCAGAGATGTCCTAGGTGGATCTGAGATGAGATTCGGTCTGTAAGCATCCACCAGTGGGCAGACACGCACGGCCTAAGTTCTGGAGACACATTCGCAGCCAAACAATAACCGCTGGTCACATGTAGTTTAAGGAGCACTGTGCAAAAGGAAGGGTCTTGCTAGATAAACAAGTATATTATTTACTTAAATGTGTGCAATGTGGCACAGTGAAATAGTAAGGTAAAAGAGAGGCAGTGAGGGCGTGGGGGAGGGGCGGGCACAGAGGATGGCTCACTGACTGCTGAAGACTTACACAAGATGGCATCTTGGTTTATGTGCTTAGCTATGACCAACATACCTGAGAGAACTTCTTGAAGAAGGAAGATCGATTTTTGTCTCGCGATTTCAGAGGCCTCAGGCCCTGGTTTCTTAGCCCATGAACTTGGACAATAAACACCACAGTTGTGTGAGTGTGTGGCAGAGGAGTGTGGAATTACGGGCCACACATCATCATCGTATCAGGCAAGAAGCAGAGAATGAGGAAAGGCCTGCGGACCAGGTATGACCTTCCAAGCTGTAGTCTTCCGAATAGTCTGAACATGCTGTCTCCTGCTAAGCCCCACACCCCCAAATAATGCCACCAGCTGGGGGCCAAACCCTCTACATAGGAGGCTCCTGGGAGGTATTTCCTATTCAAACCATGCCTTTCTGCCCTTGGCCCAGGGCACTGTGGCAAGCACACAAGGCAAAATGAGTTCCCAAAATGCTAACAGTTCAAAACCCTACTCAAAGAATCTCTGGTATTAGGAGCAATTCTTAGTTATGAGGCCCTAAAATATTTATGTCAGTTTATATACCCAACATACAATGGGACAGAACGAGCATTTCCTACCCCAAAGGGATGCAGTGTAGACAGACTGGATAGAACCCAGAGCAAAACCAAAAGTGAGCAGAGCAAATCGTACTTCTGTGTCCAACATCCAGAGACCACAGTGTTGTGAGGTGAGCTGCAAAGGGACTCACCAGCTTCAGCCTTCAATGTTGCTGTTTACAGCCCACTGTGGTTTTTGGTTGGCTCTGCTCATTACTCACGGACAGCCTTGACGGACGCTCCATGCTCCTGCTTAGCATCCCCAGCAACCTAAGGCTTCTCCTGCAGATCATGCTTTACCCTTAACGTTTCATGGGCCACTCAGTCAAGGGCTGTTGCAGGAAGTCTGACCCAGTCACCCATTTTTCTGACCTCCTAATCTCCTCTGAAATCTGGGTGAAAAGTGCAACAGCCCGTAACTATAGCATTCTGCACAGCTGCACAAGAAGCATCACATGGATGATGCCAACATCCAATGCCAGCTGGAGTTGTGGCCGAAACCACTTGGACCACATTGGCTTTGAGTTACCTGGGCAGGATGGTAGGAAAAATCCTGTGGGAATTTTGAAGGCGCTGTCTTCCTAACGGCGGGTTTTTCAAATGTGTTCTCTCTCTTATACTTTTGTGCCTACGGTAGGTTCACTGATGAATTCCTGAGATATACTTAAACAACGTCCCTGCTGTCCTAATATAAGGCAATTTACAGTGACACAAAATATCTTCAGAAACCATCATTAGCCCCAATTTTACATTGGTTTTTTTTTTCTTACCAAATTGCAAGTTCCTTGTGCCTTTCTCCTCTATTCTTTGACGTTGATTTTGACGGTAACCCTGGCTAGCTAGCAATATTCATGCCACAGCCTGAATTTCAGACCATCTTGAAGTTTCCTCTGACAGATTAATTACCCGTCATCTTCAAGTTCTGCTTCCTGCAAAGTGTCAGGAAATGAAAGATGTATACACAATGTACCATAAATAGCCACCACCCTGATCCTTACCAGAGTACATGTGCACAATTCAGCCTTTTGGATCACATTAAAACCATTTACCAAATCCTGTTGGAGGCATTTTAGGGTTGCTCTAATTTGTTTCCACAAAGCCCTTCTAATTGGTTTCTTCTAACAAGTCAATTCCAAAGGCTTAATAACTAGTGAAGTTTAGTCATAGCTGCAACTCCATTCCTAGAACCAATTCTATGTGTTGTGACAAAATATCCGAGAAAACAACCAAAATCAGGAAAGATTTCTTTTGGCCTGGGAGGCAGGGCACACTGAAACCATAAACATAAGATTAAAGCAGGCTTCTAAAGCGGTATTTAAAGATAAGCAAGAAGGTGTTAGTCTCACCAAGGCTCAGAGCTTCACACTAGTAAAATTTCCTAAAACGCAAGTCTCACCCTTCCTAATACTGTGGCCCTAATACAATTCCTCATGCTGTGGTGATCCCAAAAAGTTATTTTGTTGCCTCTTCATAACTGGAATTTTTCTACTGTTATGACGTAGATATGTGTATTTTCTGATGGTCGACTGTTGAGTCATAACGTAAATATGTGTACTTCCTGATGGTCTTAGGTGACCCCCGTGAAAGGGTCACGACCCACAGGTTGAGAACCAGTGTTCTAAAGCAAGACCGTGCCACGCCTGTTGAAAGAGCAAAGACATCTCTGTTATTCAAGCCAAGAAAGTAAGGCAAGAACTATGTCCAAAAGACAAGAACAGTCCTGTGATCGGTGTGGGGGTACAAGAATGTACTGTGAGCACTATGGCAGTCACTATAGCCAACCAGGACTTCCTGATAGTTGAGCACATCCTTGGGCCCCAACCGCAAGTCCAAGAGACATGAGGACACTGGTGCTGGACTCTCCTTGCAAACTGCAGCCTGAATGCCTTATCTTACAGGAAGCGTTGTCTAAGCAAGAACTCAGTGTGGTCTGTGCTTCTTGAGGACATTCTATTTGGGGACTCGAAATGCACGGAGACCATTCGTTGTGGTGTCAGAAACATGTTTCCATTCCTAGAAAGAGCAGAAAAGTCTGCCACATTGGCTGTTGGCTACTCGGAGGAAGTTTAATTTTAATTGAATCCTCATTTAGCTGGATAGAGGCTATTCCAAAAATAATACAGAATCAAAATTTGACTTCTTTTGATTATTCCCCTGGCCATAAGGGCTCCCTAGATTTACTTCTATCCTTGGCTTCTCTTGAGAAGGGCCCCTTGGCGACACCCTGTGCTGCTGAGGAACTTCCCTCCGCGGGCACAATCACCCACTGCACAGATCATTGAGATGGCATCTTACTAAGCCTCTGCCCTGGGCTGTGCAGATATGTACCAAAGCCACCAGCTATCACTTGTCAGCTGTGGCCCTGGGAAGGTGCCCTTTCCCTTTGTGCTCCATGAGAATCTGTTAAAGGCTACAGTGCAGGGACACTGTGTGGAATTGGTTCCTTCCTGACTGGTTTCCATTCCAGACAACAGAAAGCAGAGAAGACATTCTGAGGATAGGTGTTTATGGAAATGCTGGTCCACTGGGTAGTGCACTGTCCATATGGGTTACTAATGAAGCAAGCTGGGTCAAGAGGGGCAGAGCAACTACAAGATAACAAAGTGATGAGTGTGGCCAAGACCTGAGAAGACCAGGACAAGCTGTGTGCGTCTTTCATAGGTACTGCAGAGGTACTGCAGTCAACGTGCAAACCCAGCATGACACCAAAGCATTATTTCATTTTCACTCGCACCGACTACCAAGAACACAAGAAAACAGCACACAATCGTGCCATACAGCTCACAATAAGGACACAAGTAAAACTGGATCTAGAAGGGGAAAAAGGTCCCCTGTTTCCTAGGATTTATAATCTCAAGACTGCACATAAGATCAGAAGAACATATGTCTAAATTAACATTTATCCAGCATTACCCTTTGCTTTGTGGCAGGTACTGTTTGAAATATCCTGGGTCTTTTATCTTTCTTACACTTATTATTATAAGTGTACTTTATAAAGTATACTTTACATGAGCAATAGAATAATATCCTACAGTGGCAAATAGAGAAACCGAGGCAAAAGAAGAGTAAAGTACTTTTGGCCATCTGCAAACACCTGCAAGGAGGTGTCACCTATCGGCGACAGTTTACAGAAATAACAGGACCAGCTTGACAACAAGTGCATAACCCTGAGAGTGAGGTGTGGACCACCATCACGGAGAACTTGTACGGAGTCTTATTGTCCTAAGAGACAAAGTGCAGCGTGATCACCCAGGGCCATTTTACAGCAAGCTCCAGAGCCCAGTGTATGATGCTGCCTGCCGTTATTCAAGACAAGACCGCAGTTCCTTCATGACATAATTTATGCAGGTGCTTGAAGAAATGTGGAGCTGTGGAGATGGAGAAAGGATGCCACTGGGAGTGTACTTATGCACGGAGACAAGAGGATGTCCTGGAAAAGATAAATTATTCCTGCGAAGAGCTTTTCTCTCTTTTTTCAACCTTCGAGCTATACAGCACTTCTTTTCAACAAGCAGAAAGCTCAAAGATGGCATTAAAGATTTTTTTTTTTTTCTGTTGCTCATTGCTGTTTTCAGGAAGCAGGGGAATCTGGGAAAAAAAGTTCCCATCTTTTAGCTTGACATCTTCAAATAATATAATTTCTTACGTGGATCTGTTAATGTTATTTTTGTTTCCCTTTTTAGTTTTGACATTTCAAAACAGAAAATCCTTGAAACTAGCAGACAAATTTTTGAGTTACTAATAGTGAAAGCCTCGTTTTTTCCTCCAACATATTGCTCTCTTGAAAGCAGGAAGGATTTAGTATCTGAAATCAATAAAATTGCATTTCAAAATAACCTTTCAACATAATATTCACATTAATTCCATGGGTAGCACATGACCCCTGAGTCTAGTCGATTGCAAAATGTTAATTAAAGTCTGGAAATGGGATCAATTTACCTAATAGGAATGATAAATAACTGTTATAAGAAAGGCTGGAGGGAACTAAAAATAAGATGATAAATCTAAAATTAAGCTCATAGGAACAGAGTGAAACACAGTGACCAGGATCTGGGGCCTGGGAGAAAACCAGAAAAATCTCCACCCCCTCTCCCTCCCTCTCTCCACCTCCCTCTACCTCCCTCCATCCCTCTCTCCCTCCTTCCCTCTCTCCTTCCCTCTCTCCCTCCTTCCCTCTCTCCTTCCCTCTCCCTCCCTCCCTCCCTCTCTCCTTCCCTCTCTCCTTCCCTCTCCCTCCCTCCCTCCCTCTCTCCCTCCCTCCTCCCTCTCCCTCCCTCCCTCTTCCTCCATCTCTCTCTCCCTCCCTCTCTCCCTCCCTCCCTCTCCCTCCTTCCCTCTCCCTCCCTCCCTCTCCCTCCTTCCCTCTCCCTCCCTCTTTTCCTTCTTTTTTCATTCCTTCTTTCCTCTCACTACTTGACAACCCCATACACGTATCCAATGAACTTTGATCACAGTCACCCCGCTCTCTCCTCCAGTCTCTCTCATTTCACCCATTACTCCTCTCTCCCAACTTCATTACTCTCCTTTTTAAGCCCCTGAGTCCAGTTAGTGCCTCCACTCTATGTGTGAGTGCAGAGCCATCCACAGGAAAGTGTGCAGTGGGCCAGGAGCAACAACCCTGAATAAAACCGACTCCTTCCACAGAAGACAATCACTGCCGTAGCTCTTTACTCACGATGGGATGTTGGGACCCCTCCCACATCCATGTTGGAGATAAACCTTCAGTTCTAAAGTAAACAATTTCTGGGTACCAGATGAACAATACGATGACCAGAGCTAACACTGTACATTTGAAACCGACTGACAGGGCTCATGCTCTATGCACACTATATTAGCTGACAGATGTGTGAGTTGGCACCTACTGGCAATCATCTCAGGGCCTGTATGTACATTATTAAGGCATTGCATTGTACATATGAATTACATGTCATTTTAATTTTTGATTGTTTACGTGTGTGTGTGTCTGTGTGCGTGTGTGTGCGCGTGTGCGTGTGTGTGTCTGTGTGTGTGTGCGTGTATAGAGTCCATCTTATGGGAGCCACTCTTCTCCTTCCACCAAGTAGGTTCCATGAAGCGAACTCACGCACCAGGCTTGGCAGCGGGAGCCTTTACCCACTGGGTCACGTGGCTGCTCCCCATATTTAAGTTTGTTCATCAACAAAACTGGAATAAAAGAAATTTAATCTCAATATAAAGATAAATCTAAAAACAAATATGTGTATACGTCCTTGGATTTAAAACTGACAAAACTCCTCCAAAGAGACGCTGTTAAAACTCAGAGTCCCCAAAATAACTTTCTTTACCTGCCTCCTATTCTGTATCACACTTGTTGGCCTAGGTACACAGCAAATAGGTTTTAAAACAAACTCATTCTCTGAAAGCAGATTTTTGTGTCCCTCTTGGTTTTATATATTGTGTGCAAAATGAGACGAAGATGCCAGAGGAACAGCAGTAGCCTTTGGAATTGCGTGGAAAGACAGAGACCAAGGTATGGGGATGGGCAGGGGAAGTTCTTACTAAGAATACACCTGCAGGCTAAAGGGTTGCATGAAGCTGTGAGTGAAGTGCATAGCCAGCTCTAACCGTCCAGCAGCTCATGCCTGTTGTTATTATTCCTGAAAAGTCAGGAGTTATTCCTAGAATATACATTTTAAAGCTTCATGACCTCCTAAAGGAATTCACTTAATGAAGTGGCAGATTACCAAATGGATTAATTAGCTCCAGCGGCCTGAAAGAATGTATTCAATTCCTAAAATAATAAGATGACTAGGAAAGGTCACAATGAAATCCCATAAGAAGGTCCCTGCCCCTTTCTCAATGCCCTGTTTATACATGCCTCGCGCTCACTCACGTGTCACCACAGAGAATGCCAGCTAAAAGGCAAAGCGCACGTTGGCTTTGGTTTTGTTTCAGTCTGCAACATCTTTTCCATGTTGTGAGAGAGTGCTCCTAATCAGTGTAGTCCTAAATGTTTAAGCCACACCCACCTGATGGTCCCTGACTGTGTGAAACTGACTGCCATCCTGGGAGCTCAGCAGTCTTGTTTCCCTAGTTCCCCACTACCCACATCACAGCTCTGTTAGGAACCTTCTAGAAATGGCTCTTCTCTTTCTCTGCATTTACTCAAGCATTCACAGTCGTCGTCACCATCTTAATGACATTTCCGAGTAACGAGGAATCAAGGTTCCTGTGGGAGCTGAGTGTGCTAGCTGAAGGGAACCGAACTGTCCAGCAATATTCCTTCTGATTTCCTTAAGCTTTTAGTAGCTGATTTTACTCTAGCAATAAAAACACACGCATGGGGGCTGAAAAGGTGGCTCAGCAGTTAGAAGCACTTGCTGCTCTTCCAGAGAGCTCCGAGTTCAAATCCCAGTACCCACACGGCAGCTCATAACTATCAGTAAATCCAGTTCAGAGGCTCTAACACCTTTTCCCAGCTTGGAATCCACAGGCACTAGGCACACATGGGCTGCTGCACCAGCGTACATGCATACAAGTCATCCCTATGCATAAAATAAACAAGTCTTTTAAAAAAAAGTGTAAGCACATTCCCCTGTCATAGGACAGGGACAGGAAAGCCACTGGCTTTACCAGATCAAATCTAAAACCACTGGAAAAGTATCTGGGCCACAGAAACCTTCGTTTGTCTTCTTCAGATTTAAACAAAAACCTAGAATCAATGTTATTAGAAAAGCCTGAGAAAGTACTGTAGATAGGACCAAAGGTGAAGGAGTGATGGACTTGAGACTTCTGCCTAGAGAAATGTGTACCACTGCACACTCCAGCACCCCACAAAAGGCTGAGCTACAATGCTTCCCAGAGATCTAGGGAAAAAAAAGTCTCTTCTTGGTAACCTGCTATCCTTCCTCTGAGTGCCACCAGGCCTCCTCATCAAGGGGACGTGGTCAAAAATGGGGCACCAGAGTTCGCATGAAAGTTAGTCCCCACACTCCACTCAATGGTGGAGAATGTCCTGTCCATTGGCTAGATCTGGATAGGAGTTCGAAGTTTACTGCCCATATTGTCCTTGGCCAGGTTCTCCTCAGTCACAGACATAGGGGAGGGGAGTAGAGGGAAAGCGGGAGGGAGGAAGGAATGGGAGGATACAAGGGATGGGCTAACAATTGAGATGTAATATGAATAAATTAATAAAATATTTTTTAAATGTAATCCTTCAAGCTGGCCTCACATTCTGCCAGCATCCTGACTGAATATGTCTCTATTCTAAATCACAATCAATAATTTCTTTCTTTTTTAATTGACATATCTGATTGACCTCACAACCCTTGATGAAAATCTCCAAGTCTGCATTTCAGCTGTAATAATAATGCTGGCTTTTACAACACTCTTTTCTCGGCAGTTTCAGAAACCTAAGTGAGCCCAAGACCCCAGTTTGATTGTGTTTGCAGTGACAGGTGTCTGGCCCACAGCACACATGGAGTAGGAGGCCAAACTCCGGTGTTCCGGGGCTCCACCCCATCACTCAGATATGAGCAGCCTTTGTTCCCTGTCATGGAGAAGTGAACCCTGACTCTTCGTTACTCCTAGCCCTTCTTCTCATTCAAGAATCGCTTGTATTTTACCTCTGCACATTAACCAATTCGTCCATCTTGGGCACAACAGCTTTATCTCTATGGCACTTATTGCACTCACCAGGAAAACAACCTTTCTTTACAGCTTCTGCCTCTTGAATGTGTAAGTTAATATATACTTTGTAAGCAGAGGATTTTGTGTTTATGTGTTATTTATTTGCTTAGCATTAAGAGTGACTGTGCTTTCACACTGGACTCTGTGGTCATTACTCCTGGTACAAGCGCCCTCCATTGCCCCCCATCACAACCCACTCACGTTAGACGCCTTCCTCTTCAAAAAGTATACTATGCTTCCAGGTCACTTCTATTCCAACACTCTGTAGCTCTTTGTTCCTCCTCCCCAATTCCTTAAGATCTCCTCCCCCTTTTCATGGTCCCATTTCTACTTTCGTGATACACACACACACACACACACACACACACACACACACACACACACGCATACACACACGCATACACACACGCATACACGCACACACGCATACACGCACACACGCACGCATACATGCGCACACACACGCATACACACATGCATACAAACACGCATACACGCACACACGCATACACGCACACACACGCATACACACACGCGCACACACACGCATACACGCACGCACACACACGCGCACACGCACGCACACACGCATACACGCACACACACGCGCGCACACACACACGCACGCGCACACACACACGCACGCACGCACGCACGCGCACACACACACGCACGCACGCACGCACACACACACACACGCACACACAGTCTAGAATCAACACTGAGAGAAGACATGTAGTATTTGTCTTTCTGAGTCTGAATTATGTCTTTGACTAAATTACTCCACTCGACACAGCAATCTTCAGTTGCATCCCTTTTCTTGCAAGTGTCATGGTTTTGTTTTTCTTAGTGACTGAGATAGATACCTCGTTTTCCTAATTAATTCATCTGTTCATGGACATCTTAGTTGATTCTGTTTCTTTTTATTCTGAATGGTGCTGCACTAAACATAGATATCTTCTGGTTTAATTAGCACCTTTTATCTACAAAACAATTATTGACCTTTGGACAATCATTTCTTACATCTTTGTCCACCTCCACCCACACACATACATACCATAATATATATAATATATATATATATATATTATATATATATATTCCATTATTGCTTGGGACTTTAGAGATTGAATAGGAGAGAGCTCACACTCGACATGGAAGATGGATGAATGGTGTGTAATGGATGTTAAAATGAAAATGAGCAATGCCAAGGGGAAATAAGTCCACATAAGACAGTCTAACCTAGACTGGGTTGTTAGGGACGAAAAAGTACTTTTGCTGAAACTTAGAGGATTAAAAAAGCTATCCAGGAGGAGGTGAGAGGAGGAAGAGCCATGCACAAAGACTGAGAAAGCTTGTCTTTGAAATGAGAGAGATCACAATGGAGTCACAGAACCACAGGTGCAAGGCACAGCAGAGGCACAGTATGGAGCCTTGAGTATGTGCACAGTGGAGAACAGGCAGGCAGTCTGGCAATGATTGGAGGAGGGAGGCGTTTCAGGAAGATGGCGTTATCAAGGATGTGGAAGCCAGGCTGATAGAGAAATGCAGAGATCAAAGACCTCCTGAGTGGATACAGTACACATCCGTGCATCAAGGTGCTTGGAAGTCTGTGAGAAAACCGCAACAAGCAAGCCGAGTGGGGAGAAAACAGCCATGACGTGCATGAGGGTGGGGAGGAGCTTCTGAGAAGACAAGAACAATGTGGGTAGCAGGGGAAGCAGCACAGCGGATGTGGGAGAACCTTCTGGAAAGCAGGAGAAAGTCACTGAGGCTGGCTGTGTGGAGGAAAGAGTCAGAAAGAGGCACCGAGGATGATGTTCTGACTTCCAGCTTAGAGTTGGAGCCACGCCCATGTACTCTCATCCCCTTGCCTTCAAAGTCCGCCATGTCTGCGCACTGGCTACCTCCTACCCTAGCTAGCTTCATACCACTCACCAGTCTGGCCTTAATATTCCAAAACACCATTAACATGTCCCCCACATTCATATGTGTCAGGAGCTTGTCATATGTCACGTGTCCTGTAGTAGAAGGAGAGTCCCCATATCTTTATGTCACTGGTTCCATCTTGTCATTCAAGTGCCTCCCCAAATGCCACCTCTTCAGGAGGCCTTTCATGGCCACCCTATTAGTTGTATTATTTTTATGTTGTGGGCTTCTAACTCTACTTGCTTCTTTTCTACTTAATACCTGCCTTCTGCTGTCACCCATGCTATAGTGCAAGTTTGGTAAAACAACATGTTCATTGCAAAGCCACCAACACCTTCAGCTGAACTTACCATGTACATACTACATTAATATTCACTGAATCATAAATTAATCAATAAATACTGGAGTATGTCATCAAGTAAAGAACTCATGAGGTGGAGTGGGGAATTCTTTTGCCTTCATGTAAAATAAATGTCTTAATTAAAACATTACTTCGTTTTTCCTCTTTTCCTTCCTCCCTTCAATCCCAACCATGGTCCCTTTTCTACCCTCACTCTCTGCGTGTGTATATGTGTGTGTCACTAATTACAATTGTGTGTGTATAATTTCAGGGCTGAGCACTTCCTTTTGGACCATCAGTCAGGAGCTCATCCCTGGGAATGACTAATTGTCCCTCTCGGCATTCCTCAGCTGGCTGTGGTTCTTTGGTTATAGGCTGAACCCTATTGCTGTCATTCTTGCTCAGGTCTTGTCTAGGCAGCCAAGGGTGAACATGTCATGGGTGCGGCCTTCTGTCATCTCTAGATGATATTATCTCATGGCAGCTAACAATCTTTCTACACATGCGTCCATGGTGTTTCCCTGATCCTGACATGCAGGAGCTGCGTTGTAGATGTACCAACTGGGGCTGTGTACCCCACAATCGCTTATTTTTTGCATTTTTTTTTTTTTACTGATTATTGTTTTCTTGAATGACCTCCTTCTGTTAAAAAAAAATTAGTTTCACTGGATAAGTAGGTTTTGAAGGCACAGGAAACTCAGTTTTGATACTTGGTACCACATAAAAATTATAAGTATCCACACAGGAGTCAGCTAATGCATATCTCAGGATAGAGTCTGTGCTTGAGGGTGGGTTCATCAGCACCACACTGAGGGCATCTGAAGCCTGGACTGAGAAAGAATGCCCTGTCACAGTACGTGGAAGGTCACCGGCATCGAGAACCTAAAACAATGTGGGCACCGAAGTTACTTAGCAGGACTTTGTTGCATGATCATGAATTATAGTACTTGCAAGCATGTCCAGTCCTGTGTGACACTGTGTAAGCATGTCCAGTCCTGTGTGACACTGTGCAAACATGTCCAGTCCTGTGTGACACTGTGTAAGCATGTCCAGTCCTGTGTGACACTGTGCAAGCATGTCCAGTCCTGTGTGACACTGTGTAAGCATGTCCAATCCTGTGTGACACTGTGTAAGCATGTCCAGTCCTTTGTGACACTGTGTAAGCATGTCCAGCCCTGTGTGACACTGTGCAAGCATGTCCAGTCCTGTGTGACACTGTGCAAGCATGTCCAGTCCTGTGTGACACTGTGCAAGCATGTCCAGTCCTGTGTGACACTGTGTAAGCATGTCCAGTCCTGTGTGACACTGTGCAAGCATGTCCAGTCCTGTGTGACACTGTGCAAGCATGTCCAGTCCTGTGTGACACTGTGTAAGCATGTCCAGTCCTGTGTGACACTGTGTAAGCATGTCCAGTCCTGTGTGACACTGTGCAAGCATGTCCAGTCCTGTGTGACACTGTATAAGCATGTCCAGTCCTGTGTGACACTGTGCTAGCATGTCCAATCCTGTGTGACACTGTGCAAGCATGTCCAGTCCTGTGTGACACTGTGTAAGCATGTCCAGTCCTTTGTGACACTGTGTAAGCATGTCCAGTCCTGTGTGACACTGTGTAAGCATGTCCAGTCCTGTGTGACACTGTGTAAGCATGTCCAGTCCTGTGTGACACTGTGTAAGCATGTCCAGTCCTGTGTGACACTGTGTAAGCATGTCCAGTCCTGTGTGACACTGTGTAAGTTTCATTTGGATATGAGCTTCAGGAACATTTATCTTTCAAACACTTAGAGTGTGCTGTCTGGTTCAATACACGCGAACTAAGGAAGTCCATCATGTATTATGCAGTTTTATTTTCCCCTTTGTGTGGTGAAATTCAGAAATCCCGAGTCAACGTACATCACTATTCACAAAGACGCACTTTCTCTTACTGTCTCACCCCCATTCCAACCTTGAGATTTGCAGTCTGATTTCTTTCAGCCTGTAAACAGACACGATACATGTCACAAAAGGATTGAAAACTTAACGCAGTGTTTCTGGTTCACACACATTGCCACGAGATTTCCCAGATAGGAACCGCACCTTCTGGTTGGGATTCTAAGGTGTCCACCTATGGATGTGGCCCACAGACATCCAGAATGAAAGCCACAGCCAATCAGAGACCTAAGTAACACAAGCGGAAGCAAACACTTCCCGGAATAAGTCGCTGCGATGACAGGGTGATCACTGCACTACATATGGATTGAATCTCAGACTCCCAGGAGACACGGAATGCCTCTGCAACGTGAGCAAAGATGTACACACAGCAAGGCAGGCCTCTCACACACAAACTCTGCATCAACAACCCTGTTAAGAGACAGTTCTGCAGACTCTACTTCCTCTGGTGGAGTTCCCCATGGCCTAACCAGGGCCATACCATATTTGACCTCCACTCACTCCTTTTTAAAAATGCTTTCATTTAAACATAAAGAAGTGATAAAATTATACTTGTGATGATAAAAATAGTCCATTTTAATTTATTTTACAGTTTTATAGATTTAATAAGGCCATGAAATTTTATTTATATAAAACAGTAGATGAAGAAAAGTAAACTGCAATGCATTCTCCATGCTTGCTTAATTAACTTCACTGCCTCAAAGAAGACAATATAAATATCTGGATTTAAAAGCTTATTGTTGCTACCTAGAGTTAATTATCTTTGCTGTGAAAATTCAATCTTAATATGATTATCAAAAATGAAATATAAGACAGTATATTAAGAGAGAGGTTTGGGAGAGGGTAACCATGGAGGGGATCTGGTGTGGGGAGACAGGGGGTGGGTGGAAACCAGAGTCTATGGGGGTGACCCTAGCTGAGAATCCTAGCAGCAGGGTTTAAGGAGCCTGATGTCCCCACATCCTGTAGTCAGGTGGGACTTCCAGTGGAGGAAGTGGGACATCAACCCAACCATGAAGCCTTCGGCTGACAATTTGTCTTGTCTACAAGAAGTGTAAGGATAAAGATGGAACAGAGATTGAGGGAATGGTCAGCCAGTGACTGGTCCAGTTCTGAGACCCACCCCAGGGTAGAAAGCCAACTCTGACACTATTAATGACACTCTGCTCTGCAGACAGGAGACTAGCATAACTGTCCTCTGAGAGGCTTAATCCAGCAGCTGATGGAAACAGATACAAGACTCACCACCAAACAATAAGCTGAGCTTGGGAAGTTTTGTGGAAGAGTGAGGAGGAAGGATTGAAGGATCCAGAGGGGGTCAAGGACACCACAAGAAAACTACAGAATAAACTACCCTGGGTCTATGGGGTCACACAGAGACTGAACCAGTAACCAAAGAGCATGCATGGGCTGGACCTAGACCCCTACACATGTGTACCAGACGGGCAGCTTGGTCATCATGTGGGTCCACAAACAACTGAGTAGGGACTGACTCTGACTCTGTTGCCTGCCTTTGGGTCCCTTTCCCCTGGCTGAGATGCCTGTCTGCCTTGCTTCAGTGGGAGAGGATACGCTTAGTCCTGCTGTCTCTTGAGGTGACAGCATGGGTTGATACCCTTGAGGCCTCCCCTTCTCTGAGAAGAAAGAGACCAGGGAATGGAAGGAGGGACTGGGAGGAGAGGAGCAAGGGGACTGGGAACAGGCTGTAAAGTGATACATAAATAGTTTTTTCAATGAAAAAAAGAAAGGTTTTAATTAGCATGCAAGTAACCTAGCCATGCATACTCTTGCTGTTAAGCAACCCTTGCAATTACGGACACGAGATGCCCTGAATGCTGTCATCTCGTAACAACGGCTAGCATACATAGATTACTATAATGAAAAAAAAAAAAAAAAAGGGAAAATGGCTTACAATTACTTTGAAATGATTAACAGCTAATACTGGAAGAGAAATGACATTTTGAGAGATATCAAGATAGGTCTTACTCAAGTCACTATATATGTGTATAAAATATCCCAAGCATGAGCAACATCTACATGACTAAACATTAATATTATCTCTAACTTACTGATCAGTAAAACGTGTGAGAAGACTAAGAAACTTGCCCGGTTCTTTACACAGTTTTCGAGAATACTAATAATTTTGGAACAAAGGTGTTAAATATAAACTATAGTGAAGACAACTATTTAATTTTCCCTTAACTGCTATAAAATCATATTTACTATATTATAGTACACACTTTTAGGTTTTATACTAAGCCACGTTCTCAAAAAGTAGGATAGAATATTATATGGTCAGGCAACGACATTCTTCAACTGGTCTCCCTTGATAGATGCTCAAAATGCAAGTCTCTTCCCCCTACTGCACTGTAGCCCAGTGCTTCAAAGGAGAGGAAATACACCAGAAGTAGCTGTGTACCTATATCCTAACAATATACCTGAAGCATTAGCACGTGTAACCAGCACTACTTTACAAATGCAGTGTTTAGGATGTCAACAGTTATGTTCTGATAAACCAAGGGGGAAAACTAATGCAAGAATGCTTGGCGAGTATAGACTCATCAACAGGCAGTGATTATAAATGAGAGAAAGAAGTTAGCAATGAATTCAGGATCTGGGTTACAAGTTCTCTGACTTCGAGTGGATAAAGAATTGACAAGCCAACTCAAAAGGGGGGGACCCCTCAGTAGAATGGAGCTGGTTCACACCGCCACCAAAGCACCAACCTACGAGCCAGGGGCTAACTCCTGGTATCAAAACCACGGCATGTCGAGAGCGGTAGGACTCTTGGAACTGGTCACGGAGTCACTGAGTCACGCTTTACCGAGTTCATCCACTGTCAACCGTTTGCCAGGATCCCCTCTATAACCCCACGTGAAGACAGGGCACTGTGACCATATCGTGGGAAACTTGGACTCTGGACTTAGGACAACCTGGACTCTCTGCTACCTGGGAAATCTTGGGCAGACTATTTGAAATCATGGCTTTTTCTAGCAAAGTATAAATCAAGGAACATAAGAAAGATGTCTGCCACCTAGGAATTTAGAGACGGCAATTACGTGTGCTGTTAGTCGTCTGATGTGCTGGGAAGCGGCATTCTCAACAGGACATTGACTCAGGGCAAATACACGTTGAGATGTGTAACATGGAAGTGGTTACAAGGTGAACAAAAGTCAGGCTAGCACAAAAGATAATGGAGAAAGTTTTCCACAGGCCAAAAAAAAAATATATATATATATATATATACACACACACACGCGCGCGCGCGCACACACACACACACACACACACACACACACACACTTTTACCTGCAAAGTGCTGATAAGCAACAGTTCCCACCCTGACGTTCGAGGCGCCTCGGGAGCAGCACTGGAACTGGATGGGGGGGGGGCCGGGGGGACACAAGAGATGCCGCACCCTCAGTAAATCAGGTCTCACCCATAGCTAGGGCGGCCGGCACCAGAAACAGTTCTTGCAGAAAATGATGCCACAGAAACTATCAATCATAACGCAGCACCTTCCATCACCAGCCGGACCCAATGTGCCCGGCATCATCACGGAGCCAGCAACTTGGAACACAAAGGATAATAACATAAAAAATGTCCCATGGGCCCGTGATGAATAAAGGTGAAAAAGATACTGGGAGAGTTATGAGCACCCACACACAGACCTAAAGAGAGGGAAAGCACTTATTGACCAGAGTGTCTGAATAGAGAGAGATAGTTGAAGGAACATTAAGAAGGAGGGAGGGGGGAAAAAATCAGTTTCCCTCTAAGAAATGCTTTACACACATGCCCAGGGAATCGCCTGGTGCGTGTAATTTACCTGCATTTTCAAATATCTTTGTGGGAAGAGATATTTTTAGATACATCTGTAAGTCCTTGAGTGTAGTAATGCCCATGCAACTCAGGTCTCCTTCACGGAAAGACTTCCGGACTTTGAATCACATCAAATTTTCAAGCCCCAGCTATGGAACAAACCCTGAGCGCATAACAATGCACACAGCCCAAGTGTGAGCGTGTGTCTACGTGCCAGGAGGCTCAGAAGGAGCTGGTGCGGCCGAGGCAGGTTCAAGATTCCTTCTATAGCAAACACAGCCTCTTCCAGAACTCTTGCAGGAGAGAAGAGCAGAGGAGAGTTCTAATGAAATCCCAAGAGCCTCGCCTTCCCCAGAGCATGAACTATGGCTGAAGAAGCCTGCATTACCTGAGACACTTCCCCTCCTCCTTCCGTTTTCACAGTCTGTTTTCCTTTGTTCATGAAAGACGATGATGGCTCAAGAAAAAGGGCTCTCGCTTGCTCACTGCTGTGAGCAAGTAAAGTTACATATATGGGCATGTGTATGTTTATGTATATATGCATCTACATAAATATACATGTTTATGTGTACATGTGCATACTATATACACACATTATGCCATGCATCAGATGCACAAATCAGCTTGTATTCGTTAAACATGCAATTGCATGTGCACATCCATACCTGTTTATGCACATGCATATGATATATGTATTTTTTACTTAGAACCACTCTGTACCTTTTTAGCACATGTACCCAATTTGAGGAGAGCAGATGGACTCTGTGCATGCAAATAAATACACGATAAATGCTCTCTCATGGCCAAAAAAGCATGTTCACCGGAGGCAAGCAGGAAAGAGATGGATCTAAATTCAGAAAGCTAGATCACGTCAAGTGCCTCCATATCCTCCACCCCTCATAACAGCAAGACATACAACCCTGGGTTGAGCAACTCCCTCCCGAAAAATTATGTGCAGCGCGTGTGTTTACAGCTCTGACTTGAAACATTAACACGAAGGAGAAGTGGCATAGTTAGACACACAGAGTGGTTAAGATCCATAATGGTGTGGGGTCTGCTTTTCTACCATTTGGAATATTGGAAATGCTTTCTGCCCCAGACCTGTGAGGAGGTCGAACTGTACAAAGGCCAAAGCAGCGACACACAGCTTGGTCCTCCCAAGCCCACCATGGCCCTTCTTCATTGAAAGCTGGAGACAAGGCTCCTCCTCTGTATAACTGATCCAGCTGATAAGGGGCACAAACAAGAAAACACATGTTAAAGTGTCCATGTTAAAGAGTTGTACTGACTACAGGGAGAAAATGGGGCCTTTCTATGTTTTAATGTATTTAATGTATTTCATTACAGAGATGAGTGGGACTCGTCCGGTTACCCCAGTCTCACAGGAAAGACTTCTGTGATGGAGACCGGCCCACCTCTCACCATCACTTTTAAAGCACAGTTCTTCAGTTTTACCACACAGTCAAGCTGCAACCCGTGGTGTCCTCAGACCTGTGGCCACACAGGATCACAACGAACTTGTGACAGATTAAAGTAGTTATTTTGAAGTGTGAAAATGGAGAAAGTAAAACAAATACATGGTTTGGGTCATTTGTCTAGAGTGTATGTGTTCTCTCGGGTGTGCAGGGACACTGGGTCTGTGTCAAGGATGGCGTTCTTGCTCTCTTACAGCTCATATTCTCCTGAAGAGGAGAGTCAATAGGGAATTTAAAAAACAAAAAGGGGTGACCATAGAGTATTAATGGTTATGTGCATGTGATATGAACACAGAAGCAAAACTGACTAGAAAAAAACAAAAGAGGCAATAGGAATGAGGGGTGAGGTATTTCGGGGGCACATGAGAAGATTTTAAAAGTGCATTAAATAATTGTATGATAATAAAATCCTTATAAATAAGATCCCAGTACAATTTGTAACAAATATAACCCAATAAAATGGGTAATATGTGATGAAAGTATTATAAAATATAAATAGATGAATAAGATCAGGATAAATTTAGTGGGAGGACTAAGGAGATATTATAAATAGATTTCTGTGTTATTTAACCTCTAATTGGAGCTCAGCCTTTTTAGCTTGCACAATTAAGCGAAAACGAGGTGTTTGTCTTTTCTTTTGGTGCCCGGCTTATTTCACTTAACAGGAGAGCCGTCCCATCCACTGCCACAATGGAAGGGCTCTGTTGCTGCTGCGGCTGAACAACATTTTTATACTGTACATGGGACCCATTTTTGTTTTTAGCCATTCATTATTCAGTGGGCCCTGTGGTTGAGGATTAGCCCAACAAGATAACTACAGCCAACAACAGTTTTAATGTAGTTCATAATAAAGAGTCTGAGCCTGTAGAAAAGACCAGTCTTGAGGTGTTGTACATTTTGAGTTCCCTGATACAATGAGTACACTATATATACAGAGCCCAGACTGTGCCCCATAAATATGTATAGATACTACATGCTATTTTAAATTATCAAAAAAAAAAATCCTGAAGTATAAACAGAGGGTTAAAGAGGCCCTCTTCGAAAGACCCCAAATATGAGAAGGGCAGCCCAGTGAGACACTGAGGACGGTCACAGCTGTCAGAAAGTGAGGAGGAGGGCTGTGAAGATCTAGTTAGGAAAAGAAAAATGTAAGTGTCACTGGACACTTTGTCCGATGACTTCTAAAAGTAGTAAAATACACATAACACAAATTTAACTTTTATTCATTGTCATATGTGTGTATGGTGTGCACGTACGTATTCATGTTTGCACGTGTGGGGCACACAGGGTGTGGTACACTATACGCACATGAGCCTATAGCGATTGACGTCAGCAATCGTCCTCAGCCACCTTATGTCGTCACTCAGTGAAGCAGGGACTCTCCATCAAACCCAAAGCTCCCCAGCTCACCTGTGTAAGGAGTCTCCCTGGCCGCCTGCCCTGCGGCTCCCTGCCTCTGCCTTCCCAGGTTGGAATTAGTGCTGGGCCTCTGTGCTCTCCTGACACTTACAAGGTGCTGGGGATGCAGATGCCTGGTTTTTGGCACTTCAATCATTGAGCCATCCTCTTAGCGACACGCTGTCCATTTGAACCCTTTTTTTTTAACCTATTAAGATGCTGGAGGCACTACTACCACCTATTTCTAGAACTTAAAGTACATTAAAAAGCAACATCCCCCGTTGTCATCCTTCTATCTAGACCCTGGCAAGAGCCCTGTTGTTGAGCTCTGTTGACAGCCCTCTGTCTCCTTTAAAACTCACCACTCAAAACATTTCTGTAAGTGAGATCACATCATGTTTGTCTTTTGTATCCCTGGCTTATTTTGTTCCGCATAATATACTCACCCTTCATTTGAGCTGTAGCGCAGGTCGGCATTGCCTTCCGAAGGGAAGATTTTTATGGTGTGTCCCTGGAAATAGTAATGAAGCCCAAAGCCAATTGTGTCTGGGCTCAGAACGCAGATGTGGCATGCTAGCACTGCCACCCTGTTAGGACTCGGGTGTGAGCTGGAAAGCACGTCTGGGCACTCACGGCAATTTCATCTGGGACACGTGGAGCAGAGTGAAAACCATCCACAGAATAACTCAAGCACCTGAGTCTCTCAGGGTTTCTGACACAGGGGTGGGAGCTTCCTAAAACCCAGCACATGACAAGTCAGTGTCTCTCCCCAAATGGGAAGCCAGATCAGACAACAGCAAAGGCAGCAGGAACATCAACTTGTGCACAAGGTTCCCCCGGGCTCCAACACAGCAGTCTAATTCCCAAGCTTCTGCTTTCTATTCAGTCATTTTCCAGGAAAATGAAAGTTATCAAAATGATTGTTATTATCCACAACATTTGGTAACAGAAAAAGAACAGGGCTACGCTTCCTGCTCATGTCTACAGCCGTCAAGGAGCAGCATTCAAGCCGTTACCTTCACCTCTTCAATTCAGCCAGGAGGGGTCTACTGACAACAGCTGTCTTCCAAAAAATAGAAGTCCTTAATACCCAAATGTTTGGCTGAAGTAAAACTTTGCAGAAGCCTTTAAGAGGGAATATAATGATTTAGGAGTGAGTGACTGGACTGCTGATGCTTCTTTGTGGCTTGACTCTAAACTACATGAACTCTGTATGGGAGAATGGGGAGATAGAAGGACCCAGAGGGTTCTGGAACCTATAAGAAGACCATCAAGGCTGGCAGATCTGGACCCAGGTGGCAGAGGCTGCACAAACTACTGTACCAACCAAGGACAATGCATGCAGTTAACCTAGACTCCTTATTCAAATCTAGCCAATGGACAGCACATTCTCCACAGTTGTGTGGAGAGCAGAGACTGACTCTGAAATGAACTCTGGTGCCCCCTATTTGACCACTTCCCCTTGGTGAGGAGGCCTGGTGGCACTCAGAGGAACAGGAAGCAGGCTATCCAGATGAGACCTATTAGGCTGTGATCATATGGTGAGGAAGGAGTTCCCCTTCTGTCACAAGCCTAGGGGAGGGGAGGGAGGGGTGAACAGGAAGATACAAGTGAGGAGACAACAATCGAGATGTAACCTGAATAAATTATTTAAGTAACTTTTTTAAAAAGAAGGTAAGATGATGACCTCATCCTGCATCTCGGCATCCAGAGAGTTCTGTTAAGGACCTTATTTGAGTACTCGACAGTGGCATGTTACATTTGATATAATGCTCATCGAAGATCACAAAAACATCTATATTGCATATGTTTCTGTATGTGTTTGTGTAGTCCGTGTGTGTGCCCACGTGTGCATATATAAGGGGACCAGATGTCAATGTTGGTGTCTTCCTCTTTCACGTAGCATGTCTTGCTAAACCCACAGACTTAGCTACACTGACTAGCCACTGGGGCTCAATAAGCCTCTGTCTCTACTTTCCCAGCAGTAAGATACAGGGCGCATACCGCCATGCCAGGATTTGTTACTTGCGTCCTTGGGATTGAACTTATGCCCTCATGTTTCTATGGCAAGCACGTCACCAGAAACTATCATCTCTCCAGCCCAATCCTATGTCTTTATTCACAACAGGAACTGAACAAGAAGAAAGGGGAAAAGTACGAAGAGGCGGGCACAATCTGTGTTGCCACCTGAAGCCGGGATAACATCAAATGTGGTGGTAATGAAACTAAAATCAAATCAATACTCTTCTTCATTAACATTCTGCTTCGCAAACACAGAATATTACCCGGGAATGTCTAATTACAGTTTTCCCTTGTGAAGTTCTATTTTGAAACCTCTGTCAAACTGAAATTGAGCCCGCTGATCACATTAGTGAGCCAAGTTATTTTAGGAATAAAGGATTCTTGTCTTAAATCATTAAGATGTTACCTTTATGGCCCAGAATACTCTTAGCAATTGCTGGAATCTGTGCCCTGGATGTCAAGATGAATCGCAGAGTCCAGCATCAACCCTGCTCAAGTTGGGGATTGGCAATACCCAGTCTCAGAAACTCAAACTAAAGTAAGGGATGAACCACACAAAGTGATTGCACTTGAGATGTCCTAGGCGAGGAGCAGGGCCTGTCTAGGATGCAGGGACTCATCAGGCGCTCTGGGCTGCAGCCCCGAGTCATCAGGCAGTCCACACTTCTTCAGGCATAGGTCCTCATGGAGTAACAATGCTCTGGGCTCACAGAGCACATAAGGCAAAAAGGGATAGGGGGATGTGCTTTACCAACTGGAAACCAGCAGGCACACAAATTTCTGCTCAGTAAAGATAACCTCCTGGTGAAGTCACTAAATCATCAAGTGAAAATCCTATAATAGCCTACAGTTAAAAATGAAACCAGCTGAAACAAAGCAGGGCAGAAGCATCAGTTGAATAACGGGGTTCTTTTTAGTCGAGGCAAATAGCTTTAATGGGACTGAGGCTCTACCCAGCCTCTAGCCAATCTAAGGCTGAGAACCCTTTAAAGACAGTCTTAGAAGAGCGCAGAGTGACCCAGGAGCTCCGTAGTGGGTGTGAACTTGCCTCGCTAGGCTTAGCCTTGTAGATATGGCTACCCAACCAGCATCTGCTGGGTAGAAGCAGAGGAAAGCTAGAGAGCCTCAAAAGCTGCTGGCTACTGAGCTCAAATGAGGCAGGGAAAAAAATCTTCCTTTCCTAAGGAAAATATGTGGAAAGTTTTCCAGTCATTGCTAACTCTGATAATTGTGCTTGACATTTTAGGAGCATGACTCAATAGCTGAAACACGTCCATGGAACAACCTGCGGTAGGAAATATTTAAATGAACATGCATTCAAAGTCCAACTGTTCCTTTTGTGTGGAAATACACCTCCAAAATTCCCCCACAGCTGTGAGTTTTCAAAAGTTCTAGAATCCACCATGAATTTTGAGTAGGAGTCATCTTTCTAGTCTAGGACCAAATATTATAGAAAGTAAAAGTATCACATTCGATTATGTTGAGTAATTTATGGAATAAGATAATGAAGCATTCCTCTCCTATATGCAGGGTAACAGTTAACAGCCCAAAGTCAGCCAGCCACTGCTGAATAAATAACAAATGCACACGGAAAACAGAACCTTAATGCTATTACGTTCCAGCGGATGCTAGTTTATGGAATCATTAGGTAAAGCAATGCTCCCCAGCACCTGGCCAGCATGGCTACTCATCCCTGGGCCTGTTTGTAAGATGTGCATGGGGTAGGGGGTGGGTGGGGGAGGGGGAGGAATGTGTTACTTCATACAATGGTCCTTGACTCGAATCTTGGACTTTACCATTCTACAGCTGAAGAGTAACAAAGTCGCAGCTTTACGCTGCTGAACGTTAAAGGCCGAGGGCACTGGCCTCATATAATCACTGTGACAACTAAGACTTTCCATGTGCATGACTTGGCGTGGAGCCACGTCTATATAGGTGCCTTAGCATTCCGGTTGTCTCCATGTCAGTATTCACTATAAAACCATCCTGTCTTCAGGATCCTTCTGACACCCCGTTTTTAACAAGCACGCATCCACCCTCTCTGGTTCCTGTGCTATCTTCCGATCATGAATCCATAAAGTTTAGTGAATGAGTCTATTAATTTTCCAAATGCAAAACCAACAAAACTTTGGAGATCAAGGCAGAAGACTCTCAGTGATTCTTAGGTTTGCCGAAGGGACTCCTATGTTGTCACCGCCCTCATGGGACAATTGTGTGGTATGAAGTAAGGCTTGGAGAGACAGACGGAAGGAGATTGTTCAGTGGGTCACATGCTTGCTGCACAAACATGGGGAGCTAAGTTTGGATTCCCGCCACACACGTAAAATCTCAAGCTGGCAGTGCACACCTATAACTCAGCACGGGGCTAGGGGACACATAAAGACAGACAGATCCCGGGGCCTTACTGGCAAGCTTAACTCTCCAAAATAGTAAGCTCTAGGTTTAATGTGAAACCATGTAATATCAAAATAATAATAATAATAATAATAATAACAACAACAACAACAACAACAACTGTTATTGTTATGATGTATAGAGCCTCTACAATATATGTACTGTGCAAACACATATCACACACATACACACTGAAAACAAAAATATAGACTGTAGTCATCTTCAAATAAAGGAATATTGATAGTTGTTTCCAGGTGTGTCTGTCTGCCTATCTATGTAGTTAGAATGTTACAAACTTTTTAAAGCGAGAAATATATAATATACAACATATAACCAAATACTTAGGAGATAGAAAGAGTAAAACATAATGTGTGGCTCGGTTCAATAATTTAATGCAAGGGATAGACACATAACTCTAACTCAAGTCAAGACACTGCTGAGCAGAAAGGTAGCACTTTGAAGTAATACTGATTATGTTATGACAGCCTGACTTAGCAATCACGCCGGTACATTGATCCAAATGGAAGAGGCCATGAATGATATCTGCACTATACATAGTGTGCATGCTCGCCACATGTGCAAATGATATCTGCAACATACATAGTGTGCATGCTCGCCGCGTGTGCAAATGATATCTGCAGCATACATAGTATACATGCCCGCCGCGTGTGCAAATGATTTCTGCAACATACATAGTGTGCATGCCTGCCACGTGTGCAAATGATATCTGCAACATACATAGTGTGCATGCCCGCGCCGTGTGCAAATGATATCTGCAACATACATAGTGTACATGCCTGCCGCATGTGCAAATGATATCTGCAACATACATAGTATACATGCCCGCCGCGTGTGCAAATGATATCTGCAACATACATAGTGTGCATGTCCACTGTGTGTGCAAATGATATCTGCAGCATACATAGTGTGCATGCCCGCAACGTGTGCAAATGATATCTGCAACATACATAGTGTGTATGCCCGCCCCATGTGCAAATGATATCTGCAACATACATAGTGTACATGCCCACCGCATGTGCAAATGATATCTGCAACATACATAGTATACATGCCCGCCGCGTGTGCAAATGATATCTGCAACATACATAGTGTACATGCCTGCCGCGTGTGCAAATGATATCTGCAACATACATAGTATACATGCCCGCCGCGTGTGCAAATGATATCTGCAACATACATAGTGTGCATGCCCACCGTGTGTGCAAATGATATCTGCAGCATACATAGTGTGCATGCCCGCCACGTGTGCAAATGATATCTGCAGCATACATAGTATGCATGCCCGCCACGTGTGCAAATGATATCTGCAGCATACATAGTATGCATGCCCGCCGCGTGTGCAAATGATATCTGCAACATACATAGTGTACATGCCTGCCGCGTGTGCAAATGATATCTGCAACATACATAGTATACATGCCCGCCGCGTGTGCAAATGATATCTGCAACATACATAGTATGCATGCCCGCCGCGTGTGCAAATGATATCTGCAGCATACATAGTGTGCATGCCCGCCGCGTGTGCAAATGATATCTGCAACATACATAGTGTGCATGCCTGCCGTGTGTGCAAATGATATCTGCAACATACATAGTGTACATGCCCGCCACGTGTGCAAATGATATCTGCAACATACACAGTGTGCATGCCCGCCACATGTGCAAATGATATCTGCAACATACATAGTGTGCATGCCCGCCGCGTGTGCAAATAATGTCTGCAACATACATAGTGTCCGTGCCTGCCGCGTGTGCACACTGAGGACCAAACCCAGAACATTGCTCAATGAGCTAAATCCTCAACCTCTTGTAATTTTGTCTTCTCTTTTCACAAAATATTCCTAACATACTGCAGCAAGTAGTGGCTCATGTCTGTAAAATTGTAGCACTCTGAGGGTTGAGGCAGAAGAAACAAAAACAAGCAAATGAAAAGTATTCCTAACACCTTGGATGTAGGAACCAAACAGCCTAGGTTCCCCACAGTGCAGAGCCAACACTAAGCATGGAGTCTATAAGTTGCAATGCTGGGAAACATATGTAAATGGCTAGAAAAAATATGAAAGAGGACCAGAGGATGCACCCAAGGCAAAACGACATCACTAGGACCTTCAATGCAAAGTAGAAACTTCCTTATTGTCTACTCTATACCTATGAAGGTCTCCAAAGGAGCAAGGTAAAGGCCATCATTGGAGGTCTGGAACAAACAGTGCTTGAAAACAGAAAAATTAACTCCAAATAAAGAGTTTTCATATACAGATCTATGGAGTGACAGCCTGGACAATTTACAGAAGGTCTTTTCTAAGTGTACTCACCACCTTCCTAGTGAGGTCCAAACAAGACTTGCACCCCAAGAGGAAGCATGAGAGTAGCTGTGCAGACAATTTATTGGGGGTACATGGAAGATTTAGGACAAAAGCAACTGCATCACAAGGGAAGACACCTCCCCTTTTGGCCTTTGAACCAGTAATGAACCCCTCAAGATGATGCGTCTGCAGATTCACATATCAACATGGAGCTCAGAGGTGGTCCGCATCAGAGAGAAGCGGCCTTACTGCCTGACCCTCTAGATGAATCTTTAAAGACACAGGTCCTGGACACCTACTTTAAACCAAACTAATTGTCTGTTAACGCTTTATTCTATCTGGAGTCATTAAAATCCTAATCATATTTAAAGACAGGAATGAGGTGCATTACCCCTAGAGAGATAGCTCTGGGTTCAAAGGCATCAGTCATGGCTGGTCTTACACCTTGAACTCACCAACCTTTTTACTTAACCCACGTGACTGCTCTGAAATGCCCATGACACAGCCAACATCCCACTGTCAAATGCCCATGTATATCCCACAGGTCCAGCATTCCTTTTCCCAGTAATAATCTCAATACCACAAATGAACTAATTCTTGTTACTATCACTCAATATTCTTACATGTGCTGTGGTTTTCAAGTGCTTGACCCCTATTCTGAACATGAAAATAAAAAAAAAAATATGTCATCAGATTACTTTTTTAAAAAAACAAAGCATAGAGAGATGGGAGGGAATTAAAGATGAACTTCAAACGAAGAGGAAACACACAGTTAGTATTCTCAGAATCAGGAGGACTCTGTGCCCATTTTGAAAGACCAGAAATGTGATAAAGATTATTAAAATTTTAAATTTTAGCCTACTAGAAAAGTTAAAACATTAAGTTAGAAAATTTCACAAATTGTACAAAAAAATGATAAGGTTTAAAACACGTTACAAAAGTTAACATAGATAGGGACACTTCAGATCCTGTAACTATTGAGTAAAAATTCAAGGGAATGAGAACAAAATGAACTAGAAGAGGGAAAAAGAAACTATTTCAATATACAAATCTACTCAGAGTGAAATACAGTGGACTCAAAAGACTCCTAAGTGTCAAACAGCCATATTACCTAGCCTTGTGAAAGTGTCAAACCCAAGACATAAACATAGTAATTTAATATATTCAGAACAGGAGAAAACCTGTTAAAAATTAAAAGAATAAGACAGCATCACATGGCTTACAAACAACATCCGATTATATGGGCAGTATATGAATCCTCTGAAAGATTAGTTGAAGGCTTTATACTTTTATCCACCCAAACCTTAATTTAAAATTTTATACCAAGACAATGAAAAAATAAAGACACAGAAATAGAGACAGGGCCAGTGTCTTTTCAGACAATTACACAAAATATTGCCCCCAAAAAGAGAGGAAACGGATCCAAGAAACTAACTCAGCAGCCTTAAAAAACATTCCAGGATAGCAGGTGTGCAAACCCAAAAATAATGCTCTCAAGATGAGAATAGATCCCATTGCATAAAGCTGTATTTTTAACAGGAATATGTGGAAGAGAAGGGCTATATCTTTTTGTACCAACAAGCATTAAGCCGACTATTAGAAACTGTAGGAAAAGTACAAAATATATTTAATATCTAAAAGCCAAGGTTGAAATTCCAAATGAAGTCATACAGGTGTTTTAAGAGGACCTAAGAGAAAGTCAGGGAGCAGAAGAAAGGAGAATGAAAATGGAAGAGGACAGAGGAGGGGAAGTGGGGGGAGGAAGAGGGAAAATTACAGGATGCTTATTCACATTTGAGAAGCTGTTCGGTTCTCTGGACTACTTTCTTCGCAAAGGTCGAGAGCTGGGGGTGATTCTGCAGTATAGAATAGTTCCTTGGTCATAATGTCGTATGTGCTTATTGATTTTCAGCTTTTGACAATTTAAACTCAGTTCAGAAGGTAGATAATTTAAATAACTAAATCCTGATAATATATAAGTAATTGAGCTAAAAGTGGGAAGAGACAAAATCAATTTATAGTAAATTAAGTTAGAAACCCTAACTTAAGATTCAAAGGTAATAATCTATATGAAAATCTGGAGAACAGAAGGAAAGATAAGAGTGATTTCTTGATTATGATTCAGGAAAGATTATTTGAGACTGATAAATCAGGGTGATGAATATAAGCACTTACATATGTATATAATATTATGGCAATATAAACACTAAAGCGAGGGAAGTGATTACACCGGCTGCTGAGCTGGAGTTCTGAAGCAGAGTGTTTTTCTTGTCTTACCATTGTGGTGGCTTGAATAGTAATGGCCCCAGAAGGGCAGGAAGTATGGCCTTGTTGAAGGAGGTATGTCCCTGGAGGAAGGCTTTGCCATATCAAAAGCCAACACCACCATTTTCAGTGTCTCCACACCCACTCCCACCCAATCCAATCATCTTCCCCTTGAAGTTGTTGTCTCAAGCTGGACGTTAAGGGGGTAAGTTCCCATGCCTGCCCACCTGCAGCCATTCTGCCCGCACTGATGGTCACAGACCATCTGAAACCGTGAGCCCCAACAAACTCCTTCTTCCAGGAGTTTCCTTGGCTACGGTGTCTCTTCACAAACACAGAAAAATAACTAAGATATGCATACTCAGAAATTTTCATAACATTATTTTAATTAATAAACAACATAAAAGTGAGTGACAAAACAAAAGCTTTGATGGTATCTGCTTTCACTTACAACCTCTCTCCCAGGACTGAGAACCACTCTTAGCTGGCGGAAACCTTCCCGGAGTTGTGCTGACAGAGATTAATTTACTTGATTCCCGAGACGCAGTGTGACAAGTGTGATTTACCTATAGCTAGCACATTCCCCTCAGCACTTGCTCAGGTGCCTCTGCCCATTACTCTAGCATTTTTTGCCCTTTCAAATGGTAAAAACAACAATGCATTACTATTCTTTATATGTGTTCTTCATTGCATGATACCATTTCTTACTTAAAAACTACATATAGGAAATATTTTACTTTTCTTTCACAAAAAGAGAAATTAAATTGCTTAATTGGCAACATGAACCCCAATTCATGTTTTTCATCTTTGCTATACCTCCATGAACATAAAAACAATCTACCTTTCACTATCTAAATAGATATCATTGCACCATATAGGCAGCCCGCCTCTAGGTTGCTTAGCAACCAGATGCCATCACCTCCCCCGCCCCGCCCATGCGCCAGATAAAGGCAGAGGCCAGCCCCCCCCCCATCTCTTTCCTCTCTGCCTGTCCTTCCTTCTGTCCCACTGATCTCCTGTCTTTCGCCCTCCCCACTCTGTACTCTCTTCTCTCTTGTGCTCTCCCACAGTGTCTGTCTGTCTCTGTTTGCCTTTTCCATAATAAACTGCCTTGTACCACACCTGCTGCGTGGTGCATAATTCATATACCAATTATAGCCGTTTTTTATGAGGCACTGAGTCTTTGGTGATGCCTGTTTGCCTTCTTGTCTGCTCTCAAGAGGCATCTTGTCTACCCATGGAAGGCAATGTTCGCTTGAGAACTTGATCAGACTTTTCATATACCGGAATTAATGTTCTTGATAAGAACATGTCTGATCTTTTTGTAATTCTCATATTCTCTATGGGCTCAAATTCATTGTAGAAACTCTCAAATATTCAGACACGGTGATACACCAATTCCACGCCTCTGACACATAAGTCAATAATCCTATCATCGAATTAATTCAAGGTCTTGGTTGCAGCTGTGTCAGTTCCAGGTGTTATGCTGCCTAAGACAAGGGACTCTGGGACATGCATTTTCCTTCTCTGCGATAAGAGCTCCGCCCTTCCCTTTGCCCCAGCTTTGTTTGCTACCTCACTCACACCACGTGCCTCCTTGCGCTCCACACTTTTACTTGCTAACGTCGTCTGCAGCCTTGTAAACAATAATGAGCACAGAGCATCCACTCAAAAACAAAAACGAACAACAAACAAACAAAAACGCTCTTCAATGACGGCTTCCCACCTTGGCAAAACACACCAGAGGAACAATAAAGGTTATTGCTGCCCCATGTCTGCCATGATAGTTGCTGTTTGCCTGACATGAACCAGAAGGAGACTGGAGACGAAGAATTTGTTTTGTTATTCTTCCTCCCCTTTTCGTGTATAACTGTACTGAACCTCTCACAATGGAAACAAGATGTACCCGAATAAACTACTTAAGGACTGAACTTTATAGCAATTGTCTTAAGAAAATTTGTAGATGTCTATAAAGTGATTATAAATAATAATTTTAAAATGCGGGCAAAAAAATTATCATGTTTCTGCCTAAAAGCAATAGCCAACATTTATCATAAAATCAAAGTGTAGTGTATTTTTAACTGCTACTGAGAAGTCTTAAGTACCTAACAAATTGGGGCTGTGCTGTCTGGATCAATTCGTGAAGCAAAAGGCCTGAGTGGTTCTCAGGCAGGCCCTCCAAGCCACAAACGCAGGCTCATGGTACTGAGGGCTCTCAGTTCCCGAGCAGAGCAGAGAACCACCTCTTGGCCAGCACAGGGTCACCAGCACCAGGCAGCTCACAGTTTCAGCATGAGATCTTACCATGGGTATTTAGAAGTTGCTATACTTTGAAATGCTGGGTTTGGCAACACGAAAGAAAGTCAAGGATAATACGGATGTGAAAATGGAGGGGGAGGTGAGCAAGGTGGCCTCCCAACTTGATTTCAAGACTGGCAAAGTTGTGTAGAATTCTACCAAGGCACAGATTCCATTAGCAAGAAGTTGCTGCCATTTATGAGTTAAATTGCTTCTTTTGTTTGAACCTATATGTATTGGTTTTTCACAAGAGCTACAATCTTCAAGATGTAACTATTCTTCCTTTGGTGTGATGTGGGTGACATTTCCATGACAGTAGCTGCCTGCTACCTCTCTTTCCAACATTTCATATTAACAAAATAACATCTACTCATTACGTTGACATCTGAGCATTTCTTCTAAGATTGGGTTCTAAAACTGTTATTTTGATATCTCCACTACAACCATCTAATTATGGTGTTTCTTCATAAAGAGGTGGACCATTAATCAATATGCGAATGCACTTCAAGTCTCTCTGCCCGCCAGCCTTATCTGAGATTAAATCTTTCATTTTTTTTTTTTAAATAACTTCAATACAAACACATAGGCCTGTGTGTGTTCTACAACACAAACCAGTTAATGAATCTTTCCACCTCTGAGATTGACATAGTTCCCCCACCACCTTCCTGTGCTACATCAAGGCGTCCTTTCCCATCAGTCACCTCCTCTTCCTGCCAGTACCAGGCACGCAGTTAAATGGGCTCCCTACGCCCTCATCCTCACTCTCCTCTCTGACAGTTCCACTCGGGCTCTTATCGATCTGAGTCCTTTGGGTTTCCTTACCTCATCAGCTTTTCTCCAGTTGTAACATTTAAAAACAATTAACTTGCCCACCATTTTTAAACTTCAAGAGATCTGCAAACTTAAGAAAATTCCTTGGCTGCCTCGCTGGCCCTGCAGGAAGCGCTTGCTAACAGGATCATATGAAGTGACTTTATTTTTAGGCAAGAGGAAGAAAATGTAAGTAGGCTGAACTGCAGAGAGCAAGACACTCTTCTCCATTTAAAGTGTCTGCTGCTCCAGGCCCCACCCCACCCCCACACACACACACAACAAGAGGCAGCAGCACAGGTTCAAACCTAGCATCGCTACCTGGAAACTGCGCCTCCAGTAGGGCATACCGAATATTCCCAGATCCTCCATGTGTTTATCCATGAGATGGTGGCAATTCCTTCCTTATCTGGAGATGCAAGTGAATATAAGTGATTGGCAGGTTGGATGCAGCAGGCAGGTTGCATTCATTAACTGCTAACCAATTAGACACTTAATTTATTAGAATGTATTATGTGATAGTCTTAGAATAAAACACTTCAAGATGCACATCAAGTGGTTTTAGTTTTATTGTGAGAAAATTCTAATTCTACTTCGTAGCTATCTTCCCAGTCTTCAGCAGCACTGCAGGCGAAGATTTCAAATAAATGACTGTGCTAAGTAAGCAAAACAGGCCGGTTTAGAAGGGACCCACTTGTTTTGAGCCCATCCTGGGGAGATCAGCAGCAGACAGGTAGGATATTAAAAGCTCCCTGCTGAGGGCTCAAGGCAGTAGCTGAATTATATGCTTTGCCACCTGTAATTCCAAACCATTGGGCAATTCCATTATTTCTTGTCATTCTACCAAGACAACTGCTAAAAAACTTTGCTACTTTTCTCTCATTTAAAGCAAGGACTACCATTTGCACAGGGAAGTGGAATTTGTCTCCGTCTAAACCGGGATGAAAGAAAAACACTAAAACGGGCATCACAGATTCCCAGGTGGAATTTGGTGTGAAGAGCGTGGACTGAGCTCAGTCCACTTCCACCCTGAAGTTTTTATTTGAGCATAAGGTTGCAACCCTCCCCAGTGCTCTACACAACAGGACACCACAGGTAAGTCAGTGAGAATCACTGGCCTTTCAGAGGGATTTTACTTTCAGCAAGGCCATGTGACCTCTGACATGGGCCACCTCTGAGAAAGGGTTGGAGCTGGACAGAAGGCTGGACAGAAATGTTAAACAAGCCTGCAGAAGAATGTGGAGCTTGCTGGGCTCCCCTTCCAGCTTCCGGTGCAGTGATGGTCTGAGGCAGCAGCGTTGGGGCTGAGGGGATGGCTCCGTGGGCAGGCTGCTTGGGAAGCAAGCATGGGGGGGGCAGGGTTGATTCCCAATCCCTCAAATGCACACAGAAACGTGTGCCTAATCACAAGTGCCAACTAGCCTAGGCACCGGGGCAGCTAGGGCATCACTGGAGATCACCACCCAGGTGCCCTTGCAAAGTAGGTGAACCCTAGTCCAGAAGACTCTGTCTTAATAAAATATCACGGAGAGGGATAGAGGAAGATGTCAGACATCAAACTACGGCATCCACACATGCACACCCTCAACATACTTGCACCATATAGAGAGAAAGACACAGAAGACAGACAGATGATAGATAGATAGATAGATAGATAGATAGATAGATAGATAGATAGATAGATAGACAGACAGATGGGGACTATTGAAGAATGTGACTTTACATCCCAGAAACACTCAGGGAAGAGTACCCAGTGCCCTAATGGTGGTGATTCTCCATATCAATGATGCTGTTTTCTTTGGGGGCATAGTAATTACCCAAATTGCTGCCTGCTAGAGCCATATTTACTTCTAGAGAGCACACACATTTCTTTTCTGCCTGCCCTACAAGGTCTTCATTAGAGCTGCCACAGACTCAAAATAAAGAAAGGCTAGCCCTATCATCTAGAGGTCCAGATTATTTTAATATTCCAAGAGTAACCAAGGCAACTAGAGTTTAAGAAACACAATATTACTGCCAATGAAACTTTTTGATTTGCTAAATTTTGTAAGACAGTTACTCTTTAAAATTGAAAATAAATGGTGTTGTTTTAATGACACTTGGGAAAATATTTAGTACTAATTCCCAACTTCATAATCTAAGGCCACACCAGTAAAATCACCATCAAAAGCTTTACACACACACACACACACACACACACACACAGACAGAGAGAGAGAGAGAGAGAGAGAGAGAGAGAGAGAGAGAGAGAGAGAGAGAGAGAGAGATTATTTATATACTAGAGAAATCACATCTTTCGGCACATGTTTATAAATAGGCCCAAAGAAATTTTCATGGAAATGTTAATGATTTCCATTAAAAATCCTCACATATTGCATGACACTTGCATATAATGATTTAATTAATTACCTATTCACAAAGCACTTGGGTACTTGCACGCTTCAGCGTGATTAATGCAGCATGAGTGTGAGGATACAGTAAAGACTGTCTCATAAACCTCTCCTCAAGATGCTACGTATCTGTGGAGCACCACAGCTCAGTCAATGACCCAGTGGCCTGGCAGATAGCGCTCCAATCTGTTCTGCACTAGATTCAGCCTCCTCCGGCCCTATTTGATTTAGGCCAGATGAGTCACGTGGGAGATCCTCGGGCTATAAGGAAAGCTGGAGCCAGAGCATGTGGCACTTTGCAGCTCCCAGAAGCCAATTCAAAAATAGACTTGTGTGTGTGTCCTTCCTTCCTCCTGAGCAAATGCTGGGATTGCAACTGCCACAGAGAAATAACAGGAGGGCGGGGGTGGGGGCTGGGGGGGGGGGGACGAAGCAGAATGGGAGAGGCTGCCTTTTAAATAGCTGCTAGTGGTTAACCATGGGCCAGGGCTACGTACTCTGCAGGCACGGCCCGATTTCTTATCGAAAAACACCTGCAAGATATACAGAAAAAACAAATCCAGGTGGGAAGCCTGGAGCTAGGAGAGGTGAGTGGCAGGGCTCTGGGCCCATTCTTACAACCTCAAAGACTAAGAACTGCTGTTCCTTTTCAGGAAGCAAGTTGATAAATCCATAATATGCTGAGCAGCTTTTATATTTCTAACTGGTGAGCCCAAGAGATTACCAAAGGCCCATACATCTACTCCCTCTGATTTCATATAAAAAGCAAAGCCAACAGAGCTGGGACCCGGCGGACCTGCAGAGACTGATGCACCAATAAAGGACCATGCACAGAGAGGACTTAGGCCCCCTGCTCAGACGTAGCCAACGGGTACCTCACTCTCCATGTGAGTCCCCCAGTAAGGGGAGCAGGGGCCATCTCAGACATGGACTCTGTGGCTTGCTCTTTAATCACTTACCTCTGGCTCTGATGGGATGGCATTGCCAAGCCACAGAGGAAGAGGACTCAGGCAGTCCTGATGTGACTTGACAGGCTGGTGTCAGTTGGTAGGGGAGGAGGGCTCACCCTTTCTGAGGACTAGGGGAGTGGGATAGGGCAAGAGGGACAGGGACGGGGGTGGGTCCAGGAGGAGACAAGGGAGGGGGTTATGATCAGGATGTAAAGCGAATACATTTTAAAAAAATAAATTAAATAGCTAGAAATAAACTGGCCAAATATGGCTAAAACATCTGCCACACTATACCAATGAACCAAGGAGTCCCAGCCAGAAACAAAAACAAATCATAAAGGTCCAGCTGTTTTTACCATAGAAGAGTCGGTAAAGAAAAGAATATGCAACCGCAAAAGCCTTCACAGCCACTCTACATACCCAGCATCACCCAGTGGACAGTAGTGGTTTTATCTTGAACGTTTTGTTGTTTGCTGTTTGTCCCTCTGGTTGGGTGGGTAGCAGTTATCTCTAGCTATGTTCAGTCTTGGTGGAACTCACTCTGTCACCTCCCTCACAGAATCCTAAATTGGAACTCTGCTTAGGACAGACATTAGAGAGAGGCTATTCTATTACCATTATGAGGGGACTAGTAAACTATCAGGAATCCTAGCTCCAGCTTAAACTCTGGAGCAAACAAAAAACAAGGGGCTAGCATCCCCCCACGCCCCAGCAATGCAGAAGTGGTGCCGATAGCTGCATTTTTGGTCTGGCAGTAGCAAACTCATGCGTACACCATTCCTAGGAATGACGGAGAAGTATCTTTCAGGGACCTCCTCTCTGTATGTTTTTCCAGACAAATTTTTCAGACTCTCACCAATCCTATGAGCACCAAAGGATCTTCAAAGTAATATCGCTACTCAAGACAACAAAATCCACTTCCTTTGCAGGGAATCAAGCAATTGATGGATATTACCACATGTGCACACACAAACCTAAAGACCACTGTGTAGCTATTCTGACCAAGACAACACTGTGGCTTCTCTTAGCATGACTTGAAGCAGCCTCCTCCGCTCACTGGGACTTTTTACAAGCACTTGCTTTAGAAAGTATGATTATGCTGTCTCTGCCTCTTTGAGATATAAATCTAAGCCAGCCTCCTGCTACTTTTACAACTTGGAAGTTTTTTTTTTTTTCTCAAGGGACTGGGGTACATGTGTTTACAACATAAAATCAAGACAGGTAAGATCCAGGGTGTCTGACTATGCAGGCAGGGTGGACCTAAAGTAGGTGAACATCTGCCTGTAAATTTTCAAGCTACCTATTGTCATGAAGATGTGACAAACATTAGTGTTCTTTTATGCAGTGACAATTAGCAAATACAGATGGTCTGGACCTCCTCTCCAGCATGTAAAGACTCTGGTACCTTTGTGCCAGCAGAACACGGTTTCGGAACATGGTCTGCTTCCCCTGGTCTTCCGACTAGAGTGACCTTGAATAAAGTCTTCTTGCTTATTTAGCTCTGAGGCTGTTTTTGCTCTGACATTATTCATTGTCCTTTACTAAAGGAAAATGTAACCCTCACCTCCAGTGACACAAGGTATGGCCCATATCTTTGCTGCTGCGCTCAGTGTAAAGTAAACATTAGGGCTTGGCACTTGCCAGCAAAAAGCTTGGAATCAGCCTATAAACTGATGGCATCTTTTCCTTCTGTCTAGGGTATCTTTTCTGATAGGACCTCATCCACCCATCTGGGTTCCTAAGTGAGGTCAACAGCTACGGCTGACCTGTTTCTGCCTATAGAGAGTGAGCCCAAGACGCTCTGCTGTAGTTGTGAGACCCTACAATATGCGTATGATTTGCTACTACAGCAAAACCCAATTTGAAGGTAAATGGAAGGAACTAGAAAATATTTTCCTGAATCAAGTAAGCCAGACCCATGTCGTACAGGATAAATATGCCATATCCCACAGACCCCAAGAAGCTAAGCAACAAGGAGGGTCCGAAGGAGGAAGCATGGCTGTCACTCAGAAGGGGAAATAAAATAGACATAGGACATGGATGAAGACAGAAAACTCAGTTGAAGAGAAGTTGGGAAGGGAACTAGGGTGAAGATCAGGTGGATGGAGAATGGTAGTGGGAGATGAGAGGTCTGGGAGCGAGAAGGGAAACCAATGGGGGGTGGCATTTCTGGGACACGCTATAGACCTGGAATTGGGTAGGCTATTTGAAGTGACTCTAGCTGAGACTTCTAGCAGTGGGTGATATGTAGACTAAGTGGCCACCTCCTATAACCAGGCAGGATTTCCAATGGAGGGAGAAGAATACCAACCCACCCACAAAATTTTCAACCCCAAATTTACTCTGCCTACAAAGTGTGCCAGGATAAAGATAGAGAAGAGATTGAGGGAAGGGGCAAACAATGACTTGCCCAAAATGAGACCTATCCCGAGAGGGGGGGGGGAGAGGGAGGGAGGGAGGGGGAGAGAGAGAGGGAGGGAGAGACAGAGAGAGAGAGATCTGTGACACTATTTTGAATACTCTGCTATGCTTGCAGAAAAGAGCGTAGCATAACTAACTGTCTTCTGAGAGCCTTTACCTGCAGCTAGCGGAAACAGATGCAGAGACCCACAGTCAGACAGCTAAAGAATAGGCAGAGTTCAGAGAATCTTGTAGAAGAGTTGAGGGAAGAATAGAGGGACCTGGAAAGGACAAAAACTTCACAATAAAACCAATATAGTCAACGAACTGAAGGCCATGGGGGCTCACAGAGACTGAACCACCACTCAAAGACCATGCAAGGACTGTACCCAGGCCCCCTACACATTTGTAGCTTATGAGACATTAGTCTTCATGTGGGTCCTCTACCAAGTGGAGTAGGGGCTGTGTCTGACTCTGTTGCCTGCTTTTAGATCACTTTCTCCTAGGTGGGCTGCCTTGTTGGGCCTCAGTAAGAGGATGCTCTTAATCCTAATGTGACTTGATGTGCTGAGATGGGCTGGGAGGACAGGAGGAGCCTCTTTTTCTGAGGAGAAGGGGGAAGGAAAAAGAAGGGTAGGGTAGGCAGGAAGGGGCTTCCATAGGCATATAAAGTGAATTAATTAATTAATTAAAAAAATAAAAGGAAAAAAAAACACCTTCCACTGAATCCCAAAGGAAACACATAAAACATGCATTTGTGGTTCTACTTAACATGTCTTAATGTTCTGTTAGCCACTTTTAAAAGAGTTGATATCACAAATCTCTTTTGTGAGTCCAAAACTCTAAGAAACTCTTCAGTTTAAGACAGCTCGGTCAATCACCTAGGGAGCCCTACTCCTCCTGTTTCTCATTACCCCTACTTTTATTGTGTGTACGGGATGTGATCCCAAGTCAAAGGTGCCATATCAGCCCTAAGGATGCCTGGAAAAGGTTATTATTTGGGGAAGTGAAAGAGTCGGTATACAGAACTGATACTTGGAAGAAAACACATGTAGGAGTCAAGGATTTTGAAAGCATCATGTTAATAAAACCCTTAAAGCTACCCATGCTTGGGTAGCTTGGAAACGTGTGTTGTGTGCAGGTAGCCACACTTGGCATGTGTGTGGCAAAGTAGCAGATGGGCAAGCTAATTCTCATGGGTGCTTTCTGAGTTTGCTAAGCAAGCCTGAGAAGAAAGCCTTATCAGAAGTGGCTTCCTGAACACCAGGGGACAAGCAACCGCCATACTCAAGTGGAACACCTGGGTTCATGTCCAGGATCATTTTTGAACGCTGAGAACTGAGTTTCCCAGAATTCCAAAGTGTTTCTCCAGTTTTTCTGCATTTTAAAAACTTGTGGATCATATATTTAAACTCTCAGCTAAGGCCTCTACTAGCAACCACAGTTTTGAGTGAAGAGCTGTCAATGCTGGCACATTCAGGACTTCTGCTGGGAAGAATTTACCACAGCAGAATAATCTGAATGCATCATTTCATGCAGTCCTACTGTGATAATCATAGAACCCCAAGTTCTACTGGGAAAGGTATCTTTATTAAGCCGTGGCTACATTAAACACCATTGTGAGTATCATTATGAATTAATCCTATGTAAGTATTTTTTTATATGTTCTGAACACAAAACTACTACTTAGCATACCCCTGATGGTATTTCTAAAGGAAATATTGTTATTGAGTCTGATTTTTAAATGTTTCCTTCAAATTACACAGTGAATGCATGGTAATAACACTAAAATGTATTGTACTTATAATGTCCATTGTCTGATGGAAGTTTTACATTTTACATACCCAAATATCCATAAAATCTCTCTTTTTCAGGAGATTCTCTTTTTTCTTAAGAACAGATAACTATTATGGTTCCAGATTTGGCAGAAGTTTGGAGTTAGGCCAAAAATAGAACTTTCTACATGTTATTAGGAGATTATCCATAACACCTTATTCATGTAACTTAGAAGCCATGATAATTTAATCACATGTTACTTTCAGGAGGGAAAGTCTAGATTGACAGTCATTTTCAAATCAAATGAGTTTAACAGAATTCAACTGAACATTCTACCCAGTGTCTAAAGAATATACATTCTCTCTGCCTGTAGTTCTCGAGGTAGCAGCCACTGGGGACTACCAGAGGTGGTAAGGTCTGCTCCTTGCCTCTACACTCCAGATCCAGGCCCCAGCTCTGCCTGAAATTCCAGAAGCAGCAGCCAATGGGGACTAGCAACAGAGTCAAGGTCTGTCCCTTGACCTCCCTGCACCAGTACCTGGGCACCAGTTCTACCTTTAACTCCAGAGACAAGACTCATTGGGGACTACCAGCAGTGGCCAGGTCTGCCCAGTGCCCTCCATGAGGCAGAGATCCTGGGTCCCAGCTCTATCTGCAGACCCAGAGACAGCACCCACTGGCAGCAACCAGCAGGGATGACCAGAGGCAGCAGCCAACAAGACTGCCATAAGCAGAGCACAACGGTTTCTGGGCCCCAACTCTACCTGCAATCACAGAGGTGGCAACCTTCAAGGACCACCAATGACTTCTAAGGCTCCCAATACCAGGGGCAACCAGATGACTAAAGGACAGCATAAAAACACACTCATCAAAACCCAGGCCAATACAGCACCACCAGAACCCAGATATCCTACTACAACAAGCTGTGGACACTCTAACAGACCTGAAGAGCAAGAAGACTACCTTAAATCTAATCTTATGACGATGATATCAAATTCAGGGCTGAAATCAGTAACTTAGAAACAAAAAGAACAATTCAAAGAATCAACAAAACTAAAAGCTGGTTCTTTGAGAAAATCAACAAGACAGACAGACCCTTAGTAAAACTAACTAAAAGGCAGAGAGTTATTATCCAAATTAACAAAATCAGAAGTGAAAAAGGGGACATAACAACAGACACTGGGAATATCCAAAGAATCATTAGGTCTTACTTCAAAGGCCTTTATTGCACAAAACTGGAAAATATAAATGAAATGTATAATTTCCTTGATGGATTCCATTTACTAAATTTAAACCAAGATCAGGTTAACAATAAAAAATACTTCTATAAGCCCTAAGAAAATTGAAGCAGTCATTTAAAAAAGTACAGAGCCAGATGATTTTAGTGCAGAATTCTACCAGACTTTCAAAAAGTGCTAATACCAATACTCCTCAAACTATTCCACAAAACAGAAAATGAAGGAATATTGCCAAAGTCATTGTATGAAGATCGTAGAACCTAAGCCACACAAAAATTCAACCAAGAAAGGAAATTTCAGACCAATTTCACTTATGAACATTGATGCAAAAATACTCAATAAAGTATTTGCAAACCAAATACAAGAACACATCAAAAATATCATCCACCATGATCAAGTAGATTTCATCCCAGGGATGCAGGGATAGTTCAACATACAAAAATGCATCAATGTAATCCACCAAATAAGCAAACTGAAAGGAAAAAAACGCGTGATCATCTCACTAGATGCTGAAAACGCATTCTACAAAATCCACCACTTCTTCATGATAAAAGTCTTGGAGAGATCAGGGATACGAGGCCCATAACTAAACATAATAATGGCAATATACAGCAAGCTAATAGTCAACACCAGGTTATATGGAGAGAAAAGCAATTCCACTGTAACCAGAGACAAAACAAGGCTGTTCACGCTCTCCATATCTATTCAACATAGCACTGGAGATGCTAGCCAGCGAGATAAGACTACTAAAGAAGATCTAGGGGTACAAATGGGAAGAAGTAAAACATTTTGCTATGTGATATGATAGAATACATAAAGTGACCCCTAAAATCCTACCAACAAACACCTACAGCTGATAAAAAATCTTCAACAAAGTAGCTAGATATAAGATTAGCACACACACGCATGCGCGCGCACACACACACACACACACACACACACACACACAATAGTAGTCCTCTTTATACCTATGATAAATGTGCTGAGCAAGAAAGTAGGGAAACAACACCCTCCACAATAGCCACAGATAATATAAAACATCCTGGTGTAACTCTAACCAAGCAAGTGAAAGATCTATATGAAAAGAATTTCAAGTATCTGAAGAAAAAAAATGGAAGAAAATAACAGAAGATGGAAAGATGTCTCATGCTCGTGAATTTTAAAGGTTAACATAGTAAAGATGACCATCTTACCAAAAGCAATATACAGATTCAATGCAATTTCCATTAAAATTCCAACAAAAAAATTTTGCAGACCTTGAAAGTGCAATTCTCAACTTCCTATGGAAGAATTAAAAAGAAACTCATGATAGTGAGAACAATCCTGCACAATAAACAAAAAACTTCTGGAGGTACCATCATTCCTGATTTCAAGTCATACTATAAGGCAATAGTAATAAAACCGCACAGTATTGGCATAAACACAGACGGGTTGATCAATGAAATAAAATTGAAGACCCAGAAATAAACCAAGACACCAGCGAACACTTGCATGTGAAGAACACTAGTAAATCCCTATTTATCACGCTGCACAAAACCCAAACCCAAGTGTATCAAAGACCTTAACATAAAACCAGAAATACTAAATCTATTAGATGAGAAAGTGAGGAAGAGCCTTGAACTCATTAGCACAGGAGACAACTTCCTGAACAGAACACAAACAGCTCAGGCTCTAAGATCAATAATTAATAAATGGGACCTCATGAGGCTGAGAAGCTTCTGTAAGGCAGAAGACACTGTCAACAGAACAAAATGGCAGCCTGCAGACTGTCAAAATATATAAAGAACCAAAGAAATTAAATACCAACAAACCAAATAATCCAATTTTAAAATAGGGCACAAAGCTAAACATTCAGCTCTCAACAGAGGAATATAGAATGGCCGAGAAACACTTAAAGAAATGCTCAATGTCCTTAATCATTGGGGAAATGCAAATCAAAACTACTCTGAGATTCCATCTTACACCCATCAGAAGGGCTAAGATAAAAAAACTCAAGTGCCAGCACATGCTGGTGAGGATGTGGAGAAAGGAGAACATCCTCCATTGCTGGTGGGAGTGCAAACTTGTACAACCACTGTGGAAATCAATCTGGTGCTTTCTCAAAAAGTTTGGGAACAGTTCTACCTCAAGACCCAGCTATACAACTTCTGGGCATATACTTAAAAGACGCTCCACCATTCGACAAGGACATTTGCTCAACCATGTTCATAACAGCCTTATTCATAATGGCCAAAAACTGGAAACAACCCAGATGTCCCTCAACTGAAGAATAGACAAAGGAACATGTGGTACATTTACACAACGGAATGCTACTCAGCTATTTAAAACAAGGAAATCTTGAATATTGCAGGCAAAGGGATTGAACAAGAAAATTTCATCCTGAGTGATGTAACCCAGACCCAGAAAGACACAAATGGTATATACTTACTTATATGCAGATATTAGCCATATAATGCAGGATAACCATGCTACAACTCACAGAAGCTACGTATCAAGGAGGGCCCAAGGGAGGATGCTTGACTCTCACTCAGAAGGGAAAACAGAATAGACAGCAGAAGTGGATGAAGATAGAGAAGAGGGTAGGAGAGAGAAAGTGCGTAGGGAAATGGGGGTGGGGATCAGATTAGCGGATTGTGTGGGTGGAAGGACAGAGGGCTTGGAGAGAGAAGAGAAACCAAAAGTGAGGACATTGCTGAGACAAGCTGGAGACCTACAACAGGGTAGTCTCCTTAGAGAATATGGGGGTGACTCTAGTTAAGGCTCCTAGAAGCAGGAGTCATACACCCTGAAGAGGTCACCTTCTCACCAGACAGGACTTCTAGTGGAGAGAAGGGAGCACCAAACACCCACAAAAGCTCCAACTCAAAGTTTACTCTGCCTATGAGATGCGAAGAGATCAAAATAGAGCAAGAGATGGAAAGAATATCCAACCAACACCTGAGACCCACCCCATGGGAGAGAGACAAACCCTGACACTATTTCGAATACTCTGCTATGCTTACCTAGGATAGTTGTCATCAGAGAGGATCTACCCAGCAGGGGATCAAAACATATGCTAAGACTCATACCCAAACATTAGGCAGAGCATGGGGAGCCTTGTGGAAAAGTGGGGGAGGATAGAAGGACCCAGGGGAGACAAGAACTCCACAAGAAAACTACAATCGGGATGTAAAGTGAATAAATAAAAATAATTATAATGAATAAAATGTAAAACCTATAATACCAAAAGAAGAATAGATATTGTTTCACCCCATAGAACGTTTTCAAAAAATTGATAAGATATCAGGAGGGAAGCAAGTTTCACCATATATAGAAAAATTGAAGTCACATCCTACATTCTCTCTGACCATAAACAAATAAAGCTGAATATCAAAAATAGAAACTACAGAAAGTAGACAAACTTACGTAAACTAAACAACGTGCTGCTCTATCACAATAGAGTCAAGGAGAAAATATTTTTAAATTATTGTTTATGTGGAAAACATAATAGCCAGACACAAATGTTAATTAGCATTATCAAACACAAACTAAACCACATAATCCAAGCACAAACATGAGAAAGAATTGTTGGGTTATATGAAATGTGTTGTCTTTCATCTTAAGGTGTGATTAGATTTTAATAGGTCCGGACTCTTGGTACCAGAGTCAACTTTGATTTAGTTAGCTTACATCCCAGTTTGCAGTGGTTTCATCCACTAGAACTCTTCACCCCATGTTGCATAGAGTTTCTAGTACATTGTGTACTTGAGCTCCATCACGTATGTATGTTCCATCACGTCTGGCTGCTGCCATATCATCCCCACCTCCCTTTTAAGCTTCCAAACTTATGGTTTCTGATATTGAATATAGAAGGACCCAGAGGGTCCTAGAAACCTACAAGAAGAACATCATGATGGGTGGATCGGGGCCCAGGAGAGTCATTCAAATTATTGCACTAACCAAGGACAATACAAGTAGTAAACATCGAACCCCTACTCTAATCTACCCAATGGACAGGACACTCTCCACAGTTATGTGGAGAGCAGGAACTGACTCTGACATGAACTCTGGTGACCACTTTCCCTTGGTGGGGAGGCCTGGTATCACTCAAAGAAAGAATAAGCAGGCTACCAAGATGAGACTTGATAGCCTATGACCATATAGTGGGGGAGGAGGTCCTCCTTGGTCATAGAACTAGGGGAGGGGAGTAGGGTGAAAGCAGGAGGGAGGGAGGAACGGGAGGATACAATGATGGGATAATAGTTGAGTTGTAATCTGAATAAATTAATTAAATAAAAAGAAAGAATGTCCACACAGAGATATCAGCAGCATCTCTAAGTCAAGTGAACACTTTGTTTCTTCCTGTATCCAACAAAACTGTCACCTCAATCCTCTCATTTTATGTTATGTATATTCAAGTTTATCAAGTGTTTGAAGACGCTCACATATTCAATTATTTCTTTTATATGGGTTGAGAATTCCTAATCTGAACATCTGGAACCAAAGGCAGAAGATGGGCTTCAGGACGCACGAGTGGAAGATCCCACATCTAGTCTTACACATCAGACTGCTGACATATGTCCAATATTAAAACTACTTAGACAGTTGTGTCGCGGACTATGTGTACTTGGAAAATATGAAAAATGGATTTTTTTAGAGTTGAGAAACATTCACAAAACATAACCCTAAATGTATGCCAATACTTACAAAACAAAACAAAAACAAAAACAAAAACAAAGAGCAGAAACACCTTTTAGGCTAGTATTTAAGATCAAAATATTCACCCTTTACTCTTTATTCTTTTTTTCTCTTTATTTTATGTTTTCACCTTTCATCTCATTAGACAGATGCTGAAAGCTTATAAATAAAATTTCCAAAAAAATAAAAATAAAAAATAAAATTTCCATTTTATGTACATTTTTAAAAATTTTGCCCACACCCTTTTCTTTGCACGGCATTCTGGAAAAAAATCCTTAGGTTGATATTTGAAATACCTGGTTTAGTATTATACTGTTTCCAGGCTGTGTGACATGCTTAACATTATATAATTTTTTCTCTTCTAATATTTTTAGTCTGTATTTCAAACATCTCCAAATGGAGTCTTGTGTAGCTTCTCACTCAAATTTTATAGGCATTTATTTTTCTTTCATAAATGTGAAGACACAGATCAGCCTGAGTGTATCCTATATTCTCATCTTGAAGAGTTTTTAATGTGATTTTATCATTCTACTTTCTGTGAAATAATTTGTGTGTGGAGTAATGGTGTATCATCCTAAGACATTAGTCTTTCTCGGGTTTTTGTAATTCCTTCTTATTCTGTATGAGCAAATTGTTCCTCATCCCATTAAATGTTCTGCTTAATTCCATCTGCTCCCTTTCAGCAGAGATATGTATTTGTTGGTTTTATATTTCTGTATTTCTCTGAGATTTAGGCTAGAAGGGAAATTTTCTGAATATGCTATCTTTTAAAAAATTGTTCTTACATATATATTCAGTATGTCTTGGTCACGTCATCCCCCTCGCTGTTCCACCAACTTGTCCTTGAAACATCTAGCGTATCTCCCATCTCCCTCCAAATATCATGTCTTTTTAATAAATAACATACCAAGACTTGATACCCTATCAGCATATACAGGGGGAGGAGATCCCCTTCAGTCACAGTCATAGGGGATGGGGGTAAGGGGAAAATGGGAAGGAGGGAGGAATGGGAGGACACAAGGGATGGGATAACCATTGAGATGTAATATGAATAAATTAATAAAATATATTAAAATTTAAAATAACATATGAAATCCAATACTTGCAGCCTATATGCAAATATGTGGGGTCATCCACTAGGTTTGGACAAACTACAAATGGCCACCCTCTCCCCAAATTAAAGTAACCCTTTTGGCAGCCATCAGCTACTATTAAGTCCTTGGCTTGGGGTGAAGCATCAAGAGCCCCTCCCCGCCCCCAGTCCACTGTGGAATCCTGACAGCCACAGAGACTATGAGCTCATGTGTGCAGCAGCCATGTTACATCCACAGGCTGGCCTGTACAGCACTCCTTCATATCCTCATAGACTCTTATCCCGCCCCATTCCTCTGTGATGTCCCCTGAACCCTCACAAGTTGGAATTGATATAAATTTCCATCTACAGCTAATGACTTATGGTCACTTGCTTTCAGCACTTTGAACAGTTATGAGTCTCCACATTAACCCACTACAATAACGTGAACACAACTACTGGGATGGGAGCATGATGACACAACCATTTATGAAAACAACATCAAAGAGTTTTTCCCTGAGGGACTTCAGCATTTTTAGCCACAGGTTTTGACTATCCTTCCAGTACCAGCCATGAATTGCCTCCTGTGGATGAGGTCTCAAATCCATTTAAGAAGGCAGTTGGTTACTCATAAACGGCCTTGCCACTATTGTACCAGGTCAGATCATTATTATAGCATGCAAGGCCCAGAGACTGATAGAAGTATTGAAATCTTTACCCTCTAGCAGCCTGTATAGCACTTTCTAGGGCTACGAAAGCTGTCCAATTTCATGATTGATTTCTCTGTCTTGCCATTGAAGTATATAGTGTCTTCAGCAATAGGGTCATGCCATCTAGTTACAGTGGGCAACAGAGACAAAAATCAATAGCCAATAGGGTCATGCCATCTAGTTACAGTGGGCAACAGAGACAAAAATCAATAGCCAATAGGGTCATGCCATCTAGTTACAGTGGGCAACAGAGACAAAAAGAAATAGCCAATAGGGTCATGCCATCTAGTTACAGTGGGCAACAGAGACAAAAATCAATAGCCAATAGGGTCATGCCATCTAGTTACAGTGGGCAACAGAGACAAAAATCAATAGCCAGTGTTGTTTTTTTTTTAGGTGCATTGGCCTATATGAGCAAAAACTCATGGGGAAATAATCTGTCGGAAGCACTGAGATTTTTTTACTTAATAACATGCCATCTGGGAGCAGCATTGTTCACACATGTGTAATAACTATGTTCAAATTATGCATTAATTAGCCTATGAATGTTGTATGATAGGCCTCTCATTGCTCCTTCAATAGCATTCAATTTCTCATTAAGTTTAAATGTGTGCTTTTACCTAAAGAACACTAAAACATTCTTAGAGTCTCCTCTTCCAAGAGTGCTGTAACTCTATGGTAAAAGACTTGTCTTAGTTACTTGTTGCTGCAACAAAAATCCCTAACAAAAGAAAATTAATAAAAGAATGGCTTATTTTGGCTCATGGTTTTGAGAGCATAATCCATCATGGAAGAGAGCTTGAGGAAGCTGGTCATATTTCAACTGCAGTCAGGAGACAGACAGAGATGAATGCTACTGATTAGCACACCTTCTCCCTTTTAGTACGGTACCCCAAGCCATAGAAAAGTGCTACCTGTAGGGGAATTTTTACCCAGTAACATGGCTGTAGTGGCAAGGAGTCAAATCTAAACACCTTCTGGGTCTTTGTGATCAAGCTGGAATGCAGACATGCTCTGGATTACAGTATGACCTTGCTGGAATACAGACACAGGCCTAGTACACACCTTCCATCCTAAGCAAGGAAAGTAAGGTTAGTTTACAGAAGAAAGAGGGCATTTTGAAAATCAAATTGAGGGGCATACAAAGTGAAAAATCAAAGAAAGATTTGACAAAATGAGTCAGAGATAGGATAGTCCTTACTCTCAGGAGGACAGACAGGAAAGAGAGTTCAGCTTGGTGTGGTTCAGTTGAATGCAATTGAGTTCATGCAGCTGTGTTCAGTTTATGCAGTCAGTGCAGTTCAGTTTGTAGACATCAGAGATAGTTTTTCAAGCAGAGCAATTTAGTCAGAAGCTAAGAAAAGCCAGTTTGAATCAGTCAGTGTGGAGATGAGTTTGAGCCAGAACAGCTGAGTTGAACCAGCCAGCCAGAGTTCAGAAAGAGCTCTAGAAACAGTGAGCTTATTCAGCAGTAAGTCTTGGAGACTGAAAACATTCTAGGTCTAGGTTAACGGATAGAGGCTGGAAGCTGTGGCTTTTAAAGTCTGGACCCACAGAAGATTAGACTGTCCGGAGGTTAGAAGCGTCACAGCCTGGGCCTAGGGATAGACAGACAGAGAAAGAAATGCTCTGAGCTCAGCCCGAGCTATATATTCATACAGCTTTGGTACAGCTTTCATCTTACCCCCACATCTGAGGAAATAAAAATGTGACCCCCTTGGAGTCATATATCAGATATTTAAATGATAATTAATAACAACAGCAAAATTATAGTTATGAAGTAGCCACAAAATAATGTTATGGTTGAGGGACACCACATGAGGACTTGTATTCGAGTCAAAGGAATGTTTAGAATGACTATTTTAGAGTTTATGCATGAGGTCTATATGAATTTACTGTTTGGACTGGGGTCTCTAATGCATGATACATTATTCTGTATGTGCAAGAATTCAAAATCCACACAAGTGTCCTAAACACATATTTTCCCAAATATTTCAGACAAGGATACTCAGTCTGCATTGCCTATTTCTCTCTTGAAGGCATGTAACTCCTTCTTCTGTACCCATTAGACTTCCAAACTAGGCCATTATGTCTTGAAGAAAAAGGTTATAAGGGACTTTCCCATTAGTTAGTTTGTTTGCTTGCTTGTTTTTTTGTTTGCTTACAAATTTCAAAGAGCACCTCTCACAAGGCCTAGCATATAATAGGCACTCTATAGAATTTTAAAGTAGATTCTCCTTGCTTCATTACCTAGAACTCGATTTGGTAAGCATATATTCATAAAATTAAATTCTGGAGTTGAATAATTAAACTTTGGGGAGATGGAAAGAATCACACCAGGTTTCAATTATTATATCCCTGGAAGATAGGAAAAGGGAATTTCTTTCTCTTGAAATTCTGAGGGTAGAATAGCTTCAAGTTCTGCCCCTTTCGTCTGAGAATCCCCAGTAGACAACCAGAGCTGTGGGCTCTGTTGGCCATCCACAGTGGGTGTAAACACGGTGCTATTCTGATGCCAAGTGTGGAGTGTAAATCAGACTGTGAGAGGGCGTGTCATGTTTGTCCACTAGAAAAGGAACTGCCTCCTGTGAGGGCACGGTCTTTGCCAGCTGAGGAACATCCTGGTATGGATTCTGAGAAGAGATAAATATGAGCCCTAAAACAGAGGCTTGGCTTTTTTGGCTTTTGCATTGCTTCACATCCCTTGGCTGTTCATTGCTTCACTTCAAGACACTCTCAGAGAAAAACGCTGCAGAGAATGTTTCGAGGTTCTGAGTCCTGGCTGCTGCGGCTGTGGTAGCTTTTGCTGAAGGTTGGGGTTTGCTGTTTAATGGGTCTTCTGGAATCCTGATGATGAAGAGTGGAATTGGTCCAGGAAATTGGGTCTAAAAAGGTCTACTTCCATTGTCCCTATTAACCTTTTCTCTCTCCTATCTAGGGTAGGTGGGTTGGAAGGGAGGTAAAGGCATTAAGGAACCCCAAATAAAGTAAGTTTTTTTAAAAAATCAAAGCTTACAGCCATCCACAGCCTCTCCACTGTACTTTCCCTCCACAGTATAATCACTCATCTATCTAATCACTTCCTCTACTAGACTATGTATCTTTTAGGACAAAAGAATACATAAAAGGTATGTTGACTAAATGAATGCTTAAATACCACAATTTCTCTCATTTGTTCTCAGAATAGCCCTGAGCTAGAACGAAAGCTCCTATTCTCATTTCCTAATTAGAAAACCAGGGGGAAAAATGGAAGCTGAATGATTCAGAATCTAGGAATTCAGAGAAGGAATTTTTCAGTAGAAATGAAGCCTTCTTTTAAATTACTCCCCTCTGTAGATGCTCCTACAGAACATGGTGTGTCTGAGGTCAAGAAGAGAGAAAGGGGACAGCATAAAACCCTGTACATAGAGGAAACACAGCGGCATAATGCTTAAGGCTGGACAAATCAGAGCCATAGTCATCCCTTCGCCCAACTCAAAGAGCCTCAGAACGCCACTAATACCACAGATAGGTAGTGCTCTGCACAGTGGCTGTCACACTACTGTGTCACAATTTCTCATGCCCACATGTGCTGGCTAGTTTTATGTTAACCTGACACAAGCTAGAATCATTGGAGAGGAGGGAGCCCCAACTGGGCTCGTACTTGCATGAATAAACTCTCTCCTCCAGAACTTGCTCTTGGTCATGGTGTCTCATAGCAGCAATAGAAAACAAAGACAGCAGGAAGCCATGGAAAGCATCTCAGAGGCCGTCTAAGAGCGACATATGCTAACTCCTACCATCTTCAGTATGTTTCATTAGCGACATCCTGCAATACGGTCAATGGAGAGCCACAAAAATATCTCACGTATGTATGTATATTCTAAGTTATTGTCATTCATGCTGTTACAGATTTACTTAATGCTTATGCTATGTGCTGAGCGAGTTGCTAGGACCCGTGTAAATCATCTCCATCCAAAGCTATACAGTGAATAAGCAGCACAACTGGGGCTTATTCTGTGGTGTCTATTGTGTCTCAGTCCTGGCTCTTCCCCTCTGTAAACAGTGTCCTTCACTCGTGTCCAATGGGAGGATATATTTTAACAGGAACGCTTATGTGTTTGACATAAGCTTAACATCATTAGCTTGACATCGACAACTTGAACTACATGAAATGCTATTTTTGATGTCCAAAAGTGACAAATCACTGAACCTAACAGACTAAACTTTAGACTTTAACATAAGCAGCTTTTGCAATTTTGTAGCATACATATAGTTAAGACTGCTAAAATTGTTGTTTAAAATTACGCAAACCCAGTAAGGTGTTAACATTAGTTAATCCTTTAAGTAGTTCCCTAATTCTGATCCCAGACAGTCTGGGTACAGATAAGACAAACACCCTAGAAAGATCTGAGAAGAAATTCATTACCTTACAAAAGCGGTTCTCAACATTTAGGTCACATAACCTGCATAGTAGATACTTATACCATGATTCGCCAACAGTAGCAAATTACAGTTATGAAGAAGCAAACAAAACAATTTCATGGTTTGGTGTCACCACAACAAGAACTGAATTAAAGGGTCCAGAGTTTGGAAGGTTGAGAAGCACTGCCTTAGAGCAGCACATGATCCCTGTGGATGCTAACTTCCTTCTGCAAACTTGCAGTGATATGACTCCACAGCAGCTCTAAAGAAAAAGACTAAATGGCTCCTAGAAAAGAGAAGAAACAAGTAAATGTCATCACTGCTCTCTGGCAACAAAGTTTGAAGGCCAGGGGCAAGGGCACTTTACTCTTTTCTCTCTCTCTCTTCTAGCTGATCCCTATGTCCTTACTTCCTGCCTGGAGAAAACAGATTTTCCCTTCTTCAAGAACTAGTCTGGCCATCTGTGTACTCTACTCGAGTTTCTCTGGAACATGCCTTTATGGATGTCCCCCTATCTGTATCCTCAAGTACTCCCTCCTACCTGGCTTGACTCTCAGAACTCAGACAAGCTTAGGTCACTTATGTTGGGCATAAACACACACACACACTCATGAACGCACACACACACATCCATAAGCACATGCACACATGCACAAGTGCACACACACACACATACACACACACTCATGAACGCACACACATCCATAAGCACATGCACACATGCACACACATGCACAAGCACACACGCACACACACATGCACGCATGCGCGCACGCGCGCCCTTCCTGAAATCCCATTTCCCTGTTTTCTCCTCTCTTCCTTGTGGAAGAATGGACAGTCATCCAGTCATCATTCCTGTGACATCACACCTACTGCTAACTCACCTTGTCAGGGCCACCTGGCTTTGTACTCCTTTTTTTTTTTTTTTTTTGCAATCATTTACAAGGATGTCACCAGTGACCTCCCAGGGGATGCTCACAGCCCACTTGATTTCCTTTGTCGCTTCTGTTTAGCACTGTCTCTTCCCTCTTCCTGTACTCCATCAGTATCCGTGAATACTAAGCTTTAACTTGATTGCTTTCCTATTTGGAAAATGTCGCCATGGTTCTGTTTTTCATATCTCGCCATCCTCATCCCGCCAAGCCGCTATCAAATGTCGCCAACGTTCTCATTCTAAATGACCCAGTGCTTTGACACCTTCCCACCATCGTTTCCCTTACTCGGTGTGACGCTTAACCTTCAGATGCCCACTCAGGTGTCACATTTTGTGAATGTTTCCTGCTTCAGTGTTGCCCAAGCACTTTGTGTATCCAAGTACTGATGCCGGCAAGCATAGGGAACAGCTGGTGATCTGGGACTTCACTTGGTCTGGGCTATGCATACACTTTCCTTCTAGTAATATGCAACTGACAGCCTGAGACACCTATGTGCACATACTTACACACAAACTCCTTTCCTAAAAGACTCCTACCAACCTGTTAGTAACACAGAACCCCGCCCCCCCCCCGCCCCCCCGCTTTGCTGTGTAAACTCCCACTGCGAACAAAGGAGTCAATGTCTCCTCCCCTTAGGCCAGTCTGGATTAGTTCAGATTTCCTATGCCTAAAGACAAAACTGTCCCCAAGTAAGCTAAAAAGAAGAATCCCCTATTTGCCACTTGATGTCTTGCATAATCGGGCATATATGTGATTAGAATCAGATGCATTATGGGAAGGGACATATACAGTAGAGAGATAATTTCCTGATTTAGTCTGCCAATCAAACAGCAAGCAAACGCCTTTCTTTTGGACTCCACAAAAGCAACCCCCAAGGGGCGCCCTTTAGTATTTTCACTCACGTCCCAGTGTGTTCCTCACAGCCTATTTCTGATCTGCACTCCCAGTCTGCTTTGAATAAATTTCCTTTGATACTTTTCAAACTGTGTGGGATTTCATCTCATTCTTGAGCAAGAGGCTAAGACCCTGAAAACACGCAGCCCAGCCCACAACCACCAGGAACAACAAACTGTGAACAGTCCGCCCTCCTTCGCTTCCCCTTTCGGTCTGTGGAGGAAGCACTGTGGTACTTCCGGCCCACCTCTCGCGCAGCCCTAGCACACACCTGCGCAAAGACAGAGGCCTATCACAGAGTCCAGACATCTGTCTGGCACGCCTCGTCACTAGACATGAGGGTTGGTATCACCACATCTGTAGTCTCTTTTAACACTAATAACTCAGTTTATAAGTCACCAAAAATTTCAAGGGGTAAAGAGCACAATTCTTTTTTTCCTTCCTGTGTTTAAAAATGTCTTCACAAAACACGACCCTTTAGGGTTCTGATGCAAGGAAGGTCCCCTGCACTGAACAAATAAAACGGATTCTCTCGAGAATACCAATCAGTTTTCCAAGTCAGCCAACTGCTTACTGCTGCTTTCTTGAGTCCTACTTTAAAAGTCCAAAATGACAAATTATCTCACAGGTGCCTGGGCAAATACTTCATCGCTCTCCGAAATGCCAGCGCCGACGCGAACTGCTTCTTGACTTTGCCTCATTTTAAACCAATAGAAATATGTCTTCCTGCCAGCTCACATTCTATTTTATAAAAAGATTTCTTTTTCTTTTTTTTTTTTTCTTCCCAGGATATAATTTCTTTGATGAGCTTTTTGTCACTTCTAAACCTTGAGGAATTAAAATCTCTATAATTTCATCCCACTGAGGATCAGAGGAAAGAATCCAAGTAGGGAAAGAAAACAGTAATAAGGACTGAAGCTGGAGAAAATGGAGCCGGAGGCACTTCCAACGGTGCCGTTTACTGAATAGCCTCAAATACTGAAATAATAAGAATGCAGGCAAGCGATTAGAGACCTTAGTATCTGACGTTAATTCCCACCAAAGCCTGCAAAGTCAATGCCATGATCATTATTTAACAGATTAATGATGGAGCTTCAGAGAGGTTTAGCAATTGCCCCCTAGGTTACCCAGATGACAAGCACCTGGGCCTCTGCCCGGTGTTGGAGTGACCTCCTAGAATTTCCTGAGGAAAAGCAGACTCGCCCGAGCATGCACTGGTCAGGAACCGTTATCCCTAGAAAGGAAATGTGGACCCTAGGCCTGGCTGGCATTCACGCTGTGCTGTGAGCCTTCAGTATTCTCACTTAATGACTGAGTGAGTAAGGGACAGGCAGTCAGAGTTATCAAGGTCTTTGCGAACCAGTTATGAACGTGCGGCTATTACCCTCTAGATAAGGAGATGTCGTTCTGGGCCTGAAGTTCCAAAGCCTCACAGAGGATCTGAGGAAGCACCGTGTCCCCCACCCACACAGTCCGTTTTCAGAGGCAATGGCGCTGCCTCCTTTGCTGTCGGCATGACTGATGTCTCCTGCAGTCCTAAGATGCCGCCTGAGATAATCACCTCGAGCTCAAGCTGCTCTCCCAAAGTTTATGGTACAAAATCATATTCCCCCAAATTGGTCCCCTGGTTTCTCTGAAAGCATCCTTTACTATGCCACCTACATAGAAAGCCAGCTGCCTCTCACTCTGGACTCCCCCTAGAAATGTCCGTCCTTGCTATGTCATGTTTGGGTTTAAGGGGCCCTTTACCTTTCTTTTCTGCAGTGATGTATATTGTAAGAAATAGCAGGGTACAATAATGAATCATCTGTGCTCTGAAACCAGAGAGCTGAGTTTCCATGGCAGGCCTGCCTTTTTGCTCAGTGACCTGGAGGCATCTCCTAGGCTCGCTGGGCCTCAGTGTACTTATATATGACATGAAGACAGTGTCCCCCTATATCCCCCCAAGAGGATCTGTTCCTACTTAGTAAAGCAATACCTGAGAACTGCTTAGAGTGGAGAATACCACATATTAAAATTCAGTATTAGCTAAAACATTTTTATACTTGTTCAGTGGCAATATTAGAATCAGAGAGAATAGAACTAAAGCAGTGAGATCATAGCTTCCTGGAGATAGGAGAGGTCGTGTTTAAAGGTGGGACATCTTTCCAAAGATTACAAGAAAGTGACTTTGGGTTTGGCTCAAAGGCAGTCTTTAGTGAGCAACTTATTTATTTATTTATGTATGTAATTTATTCAGATTACATCTTATTTGTTATCCCCTCACTTGTATCTGCCCATTCCCCCTCCCTCCCTCTTTCATCCCACTCCCCTCCCCTAGGTCTGTGACAGAAGGGGACCTTGTCTCCCACTATAAGATCACAGCCTATCAGGTCTCTTCCTGGTAGTCTGCTTACTCTTCCTCTGAGTGTCACCAGGTCTCCCCACCAAGGGGAAGTGATCTAATAGGGGTCACCAGAGTTCATGTCAGAGTCAGTCCCTGCTCTCCACACAACTGTGGAGAATGAGCTGTCCATTGGCTAGATCTGGATAGGGGTTCCAGGTTTACTGCATGCATTGTCCTTGGTTGGTGCAGTAGTTTGAGCTGACCTGCCTTGGTCCAGATCCACCAGCCTTAATGGTCTTCTTATAGGTTTCTAGGACCCTCTGGGTCTTTCAATTTCCCCATTTTTCCTTACCTCTCTAGTGAGTACTTTTGAAAGCTCCCGTTTTCTTTCTGGAGGAAGGGCTCAGCGGGTAAGAACACTGGCTGCCCCTGCCGAGGGCTCAGGTTCTGTCTCTAGCATCGCCATTACCGCTCTCACAACCCCCACAAGTCCACTTGCAACCTGTTCGTCCTTCAGTGCCCTGAGGCAATGCACACACACGGTGCACACACACGGTGCACACACATGCAGGCAAACACTCTTACACACAAAACTGTGTAACCCTTTAAAACCCTTTAAAAATCATCAAAAAAAAAATACTTCCTCCATTTTATGACTTACCTACCAAACAACAGAGTGTGTTTGATTCTATCCAATTCATCTTAAAACATTAATATTAAAAGATGAATGCCAGTCCTAATTTGCATATATTTCGACAGGAAAACTATGAAAAATTGCAGATCAAGATAAGCTAATCGTACTTATTCTGTTGGTTCTACATGCTAGAAGTACTTGGTGTACATAGCAAAAATCTTTTTCATTTTTTTTTATCAGGTTTTCATTATTAAAGCACTGTCATTCTTAGCGTTTTAAAATAAAAATAAATAAATAAATAAATAAAAAAACCTCCTTAACCTTTCTTAAGGAAAACTCACCAGAGTATCAGGAACATGAATTTTCATTGTATAAATTATTCCAATCAAGTTTTGCATTAACCTTTGACACCTTCATCTGCCCCTAGTTCTGAAGTCAGGCCTAATTAATACCTGTTTAAGCATTCAGCTTTTGCCCTGAAGGCCAAAGTAAACTTGTCCACCATGTAAGAATATATTTACCCAATAGTTAACTTCAGTGAAAAAAGGAGTTGTCTTAATCATTTGGTTAAGAATTTGTGTTTTAAGAGGCCCGGAGGAAAGGCTCAGTGGTTAAGAGCACATGGTGCTCTTGCAGAGGACCAGGGTTTGATTCTCAGTGCCCACAGGGCGCCTCACAGCCTTCAGGGGCTCTGGAACCCTCTTCTGACTTCCCAGGGAGCCAGGCACGTATGTGGTACCCATGCGTACATGCAGGCCGAGCCGGAAGCTCAGTCCCCCAGGACCCCCACATGGAGCCAGAGAGCTGAGTTCTGCACGTGTCCTCTGACCGCCGCATGAATGCTGAGGCATGCACATATTCACAAAATAAGTAAAATGTAATAAAAATTGGAAAAAATGAATTTGTATATAAAAAAAGACAATAAATGAGATTTGCAAAATATAGAAAGGGGGAATTCAGGGTACCATCTCTCTTAGGTAATCACTAATTTTATTTTAATTTTCCTCTCCCCTTTTTCAATGCATACTTTTATAAAACTTTACTTATGCTGTATACAAAATTTTGCCTCATGATTTTGCCAATAAACACTGCTATGAGGATTTGTCCAATTTGTACACAGTTTTATGCACCTTGCAATGCATGTGGTTTGACAGTAACATACAGCTGAGTGGCTGGCTGGCTTTGCCAGTCCATAGTGTGGTGAATACTTGTTTTAAGTAATTCCATGGTGTACATTTTCCTGCATGTTTCTGTCTATCCCTGCATTCTTATTTTAGGCTTCATTTCCAAAGGTAAATTCAATATTTGTAGGCATAAACAGTAGCATAGTTCTTGAGGTATATTCTCTAAATACATGAAAAAAGGTACAAAAAATTTACTGGCAACAATATTCTAAGTGAGCAACCAATTCTACGAGATTCTTTCTATTATCCAAAAGGTTTTCTGCCATTAATGCCCTTGAAAGAAAATAGTACTTCATTGTATTATCTATACTTTCTCAATCAGAGAGGACACATTTTCTCTTACGGATATTAACACACTTTTCTTTGTCTTTTGTGAGTCATCTGTTCATTATCTTTATGTGTGTGTGAATGTGGATACCCGTTTTCTTCAATGTTTGTGTTAGTTCATTTATCTTATTCATAAAGTTGATTAAAAGCAAGAATACTGTTTTTAAAATCCCTGACATTTTTGCTGATGTTACAATACGCTAAATACTGGAGCGATGGTTGCTAATAGGAGAAAATTGGCGTGTTGCAGAGCACTTCACCGTTGGGTCTTGCTATCACTGGAGTGACAATTTGGAGGCCTGAAAGGCTTTACTTTCCGTGAAACTTGCTTGGCGCTGCCTAATAGTAGCATCATTATTAAATCACATCTACTCAGTAGAAATTCACTAAGTTCCTGGTAACATGCTATTTTACATAAATTATCTCATTCTCACAACAACCTTCGAGCCAGCGGTTAACTTCTCTACTTTACAGATGAGAAAGTATGGGCTAGAGTTGGGGCAGAACAAAACTCACCACAAATCCCTCATTACTATAACACAGCTATGGAGCACTTACTGTGGCAGGGTTGTACATGGACAGGCAGCTATTACGAGAATTTTAGAAGCACACATTATACCAAGCGCACTGAGTACAGACCTATACATGCACACCTGACCAATGAAGGCTGAGTTCAACAGGTGGATGTTCAAAGTTTAGTTTATACAACTTACTGAAAATGTGCTTTTCAAACTGGTTGCTGCAATAGCAAACTGGCATTTGTGTAAAAATAAAATTCTCAAATCAAAAATGATGCTTCTTTTGGGAAATGTTATATACAGAACATTAGGTTGATCCAGATAAGTTATATGTCCCAGAAATTGATCCAATTGCCACATCGTCTATTTTCAGGAAAAAATACAACCCATCTCCCATATGTCAGGGAAATGAATAGCAGAAGATGCCAGGCCTATTGGGGAATTGCTAAGAGTGGAAACCAAGATATTGCCCCATTCCACAGATTGACAGCACCTCCCCCAGGAAAATATCGCCAATATCTAATAAGTTCAACAGTTTGGCTTCCTATGTTTGGAAATCTACCCCCTTGTTTCTCTTGATTCAGTCTGCATTTGTGACTTCTTACATGTTCTAACAAGCCGCAACTCAACTCCTGCCCTAGGGACCACGGAGTATGGCAGCCTCCTCTCCTCCGCCCCCCCCCCCCCCCGAGGATGCAAAGACAGATGGATATATATCTGCTTTGTAGGACTCCACAGTTTAGAGGGTGGCTGGGAAAACACGTGTGTGCAAGTCATCAAATACAAAGTAGCTTAAGATAAATGGGTTAAGTCAGGGCCGCCGAGGTACTTAAGGTTCAAATTAAGAGTGACTGCATGGAGTAACTTGGGAAAGCCCTGAGAGTAGACAGCATTTCCGGTGACAATGAAGAGTCATTGATAATTTAAAAGCTACAGGGATATATTAGTCAGCTGGGCACTGCTGCAATAAAATGCCTGATCCACGTAACTTTCAGAAATGAAATATTTATTTAGCTTATAATTTTTCTCTCAGTCAGGGAGGAGTCCAATATTTATGATCTTTGTTTTGACATCTGGTAAGGGCTATGGATGGCTATACCTCACAACAGCCACATGTGTCTGAGTTAGCGATCACGTCTCCAACTGAGGCAGAAACATACAGCAGACACAGACAGTCAGAAAGACAAAATTGGTTCCCACAATCCTATTCTAGGGTACACCCACCATATCCCACCTTTTTTTTTGTTTGTTTGTTTGTTTTGTTTTGTTTTTCAAGACAAGAGTTTCTCTGTGTAGCCCTGGCTGTCCTAGACTTACTTTGTAGACCAGGCTGGCCTCAAACTCACATCGATTCACCTGCTTCTCCCTCCCAAGTGCTGAGATTAAAGGCGTGCGCCACCACACCTGGCCATATCCCACCTCTCCACGGAACTTTCCTATGCCACCACCCAGGAGCCAGCCTTTACAGGTATAGCTCTGGAGGGCCGTCAATGTAAAACCACAGGACAGATATAGGGAGGTCTCAGTGAAAACAGTGAGTATGGCATAAGCCGAAGTGGAAATCTTCTGTGTCTTGACAGCTCACAGGGAACTGGGTTAGATTATGACATGGAGCTGTGAGGACTAAGGAGAGAGGAAATGTAAAAACATGAATATCTTTTACTACCCAAAAGACCTCCAGAGAGTTACTTCAGAGAAGGTGCTGGATCTTCTGGAGCAAGGAAGACACATGGCCAGAAATGTACCTTAGAAAGGCAACGCATTGCCTAGAAAAAGCATATAGAATAAGAGGGAAAGTTGGAGGAAGAGTGGGAGGAGGAACAGAAGGAGGAGAAGGGCGGCGGAGGTGGCAGTTAGAAATACATTCTAGGATCTCAACTAGAAACAGCAAGAGTCTGAGCTAGGGGTAGAAATAACAGCAAAGGGGAAAGTTAAAAAAACATTTATGTCATAAAAAAATTTCAGTGATGTGGAGACTGCTACATAGAAGGGGAGAGGAAGAATGTTCTAAAAGCTTCTACAACTTGGTAACAGAGATATAAAAGTACTGAAAACCAGACACCGCTTAAAAGGAGATGGGTATATTTTAATATGATGGTGGGTATGAGTTGAATTGTGTCCTCTTACCCAATAAAGATATGTTGGAGTCCTAACCGCAGCACTGCTCAATGTGGTATTTAGAAACAGGGTTACCATTTAGATGTACTTAAAAGAGCATTGCACTGTCACAGAGCCAGACCATCATCCACAGCCAGCAATATCGTAAGCAGGAAAGAAACAACACTGTGGAATGTCGTATGACACCAGGACACACAGTAGAAGCCTGCTGTGCGAGGAGGAGACAGCCTTAAAGGGGCGTCCAGTAGCTGGTGTAGACACAGAAGCTGTGTCCACAACGGGGCAGAATTAAAACTGTTTCTGAAAGAGAACTACAGGGTCAATGAAGCCCCCTTCAAAATCTCAATGGTATTCGCCACAGAACTAGATAAAACAATCCTGAATTTATATAAAAGCAAAAAAGACCCCTCATCACCAAAACTGACCTTCACAGAAAGAAAAATGCTGGAGACGTGACAATAACTGCTTCCAAATTACATTACAGAGCAGTAGTGGCAGCAACAGCATGGCACCAGCGCAGAAACAGAGACATGGACACGTGGAGGAGAGAAAACACAAGATAAGCCCACGCAGTTTCATCTGCATCATTTTCAACAAAGGTGTCAAATTTCACCCAAGAAATTTATAAACAGTGCTGGGGTCACTGGATTCTAACTAGCATATGTGGAAAAATGAATCTAGATCCGTATCTCTCCTGCTTCAGGGAAAAAGAGTCATTTCAAAATGGATCAAGGGCCCACACATTAAGGCCTGGAATTCTGAAATTGCTACAGGGAAACGGAAGAAACCTTCCAGATACGGGCGTGGGCAGGGTTTCCTGAAAGTAAAAGTTAACAGTACAGGAAAAGGTCAAAGAATTGACAAGCAGGACGACATGAAATGAAGAAGCTTCACAGAAAAGAAAATGACCACAAAGAAGAGATGACCCACAGAAGAGGAAAGAAATCATTACCAACTACATAGCAGACGCGGGATTCAAATCCAGGTCACATACATAAAGAACTGCACAAATAAAACACCAAAAAATCCAGATCGTCCGATAATAAATAATCCAGTAATTAGCTAAAAAGATAGTTCTCTAAAGAAGAAACACAAAGGGCTAAATAAGCATTTCAAAAAGCATTGTTTTTACAACCTTTAGCCATCAGGAAGTTGAAAATTAAAACAACCACGAGATTCGGTCCTCTCACAGCCCCACTGTCCGTGATCAAGAACAGCCACATATGCTGGTAAAGATGAGAAAGAAGAAGACATTTATTCACGGCTAACAGGAATGTAAACTTGCACGGGAGCTAGGCAAATCCACACGGAAACTCTTCAAAAGTCAGAAAGCACAGCTAGCACAGGGCGCATCTCTCGGGTATGCACCCAGAGATCCCAACATACCGTAAAGGTACCCACTCGTGGTTAATGCTTCCCTATTCAAGTGGAGCCAGCCTGCGTGTCCACCAGGAGACGACCAAATGAAGAAAACTACATGCCACACAACAGAGAGAGTGGAGGTCACTATGGTAAGCGAAGTGAGCCAGACTCAAAAATACAAATAGCACGCGTTTTCTTCATGAGTGGAACCTATATTGAAAGTTATACACGTTTGTAAATTGATACACCTGTGTTAGACTCAAACCAGAACAGAAATTGTGAGAGGGAAGAAAAAAGACACTGAGGGACGTAATTAATTGCGAGGGCAGTGGGACACATGTGATAAGGAAAGAGAAGGGTGGAGGGAGACAGGAAGGAAGGAAGGGAGGGAGGGAGGGAGGGAGGGAAAGGAGCGAGCACGGAGAGAGTGTGGCAGACAGGTAAAGAACGAGCTCAGAGTATAATTCCACACAAGTATGAAGACGCGATAGAAACCCCATTAATTTGCATGCTAACTTCATACATTAATTTTTTTTTAACTTTTAAATAAAATTTACGTTGCTCAGACTGCCTTATAACTAGGTAGACATTCTTTGGGGACTGTTTGAAGCTATCTGTCTTCATATAATCAGTTGCCTTCATGCAATCTGTTGTACACCATGGAACTAAATCATGTTATCCTTAAGAAACGGTGTGTACTAACTGTATCATGCTATCATAAGGAACAATGTATACTAATTTGCAAATATAGGCATTTCCTGACGGTAAATACTTTTTTCAGTTCTTCATTTAACTCTGATGATCAAATCCACGTAGTTGTAAAATGTAATGTATCTCCAATTACGTCATGGGCATCATTTAAAAAGTGTCCTATTACGGTAGAGGCTGGGTTTTTTTTGTTGTTGTTGTTTTGTTTTGTTTTTGTTTTTGTTTTTTGACACAGAGTTTCTCTGTGTACCTTGGCTGTCCTGGACTTACTTTGTAGACCAGGCTGGCCTCGAACTCACAGCGATCCACCTGCCTCTGCCTCCCAAGTGGTGGGACTAAAGGTGTGCGCCACCACCACCCAGCCAGTGCTGATAATTTTTAATGTGTATTTTCTTAAATTGATCCAAACAAAACGTTGAGATTTTAAACGCAACAATGTTGACACAATTTCAGCTTTTCGGTTGCTTTTTCTGTTCCGAGCCACTGGCAGCTTTGAGACACAATGTGGCTCTTCCACTTCAGACAGGGTTAACAGATTTTACCATGAGCGCAAGTCACGTTACTATAAGGTAAGCAGTCCCAGTAAAGGGAAATGGCAAGTCACACTATGGTGGCTGTGAAGAAAGAAATAAAGAGCTGCAAAAATGAAAGCAGTTTTAGAATAATGGCCATGAACTCCTGTCACAATACAAACTACGTCCTTGGTGTAAGGCATAATGCAACGGCACTGACAACTCGGGGCGATCTAAAAACAATCACTGAACTACTTTATTTTTGGCACCTCAGGAGGGAATCATCAATAACTGGCATTCTAATCTGAAAGTCATCGGGACCTGTTGACTTAAATGCTCTCTGATCAGTGCCCTACCGGGCCCCTCCTTAGTTTCTGTCCCTCACCCACCACATTGTGCCCCTCTCCCTGTCTAGGTAAGAGACCACAGTATTTTATCATGAAGAAAATTTCTCTCAACAGCTAAATTCAGCTGTTGGGTTTGTGGCAGATTCTTTGTAGCTGTTTGTTTTCTTTTGGTTTTTGCATCTAGCAGAGGGGTGGTCTCCCTGCCTTTGTTGTGTCTCCCACCTATCGTGGGCCACTTTGCTCTTTTCAAGTCACCCTCAGACCATGGTTGTGTCCTGGCACCTTCCCTGCTGGCCACCATGGACATGCCTCACTCCTTTTCAGTGCTCAGACAGCATCCTTACTCTTGGCTATGTCAAGCGTGCAGCAACATGTCGCAGCTGGAGTTCCGCCTCGCCCTCTTCGCCCCCTTGCCATTCTTAGAAAAACTGTTGCTTGACAAGACAATCTAGCTATTGTGGATCCTTCCACTTGTGGGTCTTTTTCTTATCACCTTTTTAAGTCGGCCAAGTTGACTTACCAAAATTCATTCTCTTTAGATTTCTTTTTTTATTTCCTCGGTATTCTTTGTGTGACTCTGACATTTAAGTGTGTGGTTTTTTTTTTTTTTTTTTTATTAATTTATTCTTGTTTACATCTCAATGTTTATCCCATCCCTGTATCCTCCCATTCTTCCCCCCCCCCCATTTTCCCATTATTCCCCTCCCCTATGACTGTTCCTGAGGGGGATTACCTCCCCCTGTATATGCTCATAGGTTCTTAATTAACTTACGAGGTCATTAAAAAAAGAGCTTTCCTATACAGACCAAAGGCAAGCAGTAGCTAAGTGCACCACAGTTTTAGCCCCCTTCACTCACACACACACACACACTCTCTCTCTCTCTCTCTCTCTCTCCCCCCCCCCAGATGACCCAGCACATATTTCTACTGACCATTTTTTCATGTATACTCTCCTATTTTTAACCCATTAGTATGTCTATAACGCTTTCATTAAATATGATTTTATCCAATATGCACTGAGGATGATGGTCAGTGTTTTTAGTCTGACTACCTTTATTATGAGAGATGAAATCTACCAATATTTGTCTGAAACAGTTAGTAAATGGGCCAAGGCACAGATTATCTGCAGTTTGCATGGTTGGGGTAGCCTGAAAAAATGAGAATAAAATGAGAAACGCCAGCGTGAGTCTATGAATGGCAGTGGCCTTGTTTTGCATGGTGTCCCTGTGATGACTACACACGATAGCAACCTGTGTTTCGCTCTGTGCTTTATTGTTCAGGGCTGAGAATGGCAAAATGTCTTCTCTTTTACTCCACCTGAGTAAGTAGAAGTACAGAAGTTTGAGAAAGCGAAGCTTAAGTTTTCAAAGTTCCCTTTGATCATTCTATCAGCTCGCTGCGTCGGGGCGCAGTGGACAGCACACTCTCCATGTGCCACAGGATGGCAATCTTCTGCAGCCTGAGTATTCTGTCGGCACCACCCTCCCCTACATCTGTGGCTCAACCCCATCTTACAACTAAAATGTTTTCTAAGTCTTGAGTTCTCAGAATATTTAAAAGATAGCTTTAAATAAACAGCTGCATATTTAAAAGCCCTTCTTTCTATTTGATTTGTACTCTACATGACTACAGGTAAGAATGAGTTGGTTTGTAAATTACTTTAGTCTCTCTGAGAACAGGACCAGGAACCAAGAATAAGGCATCATTTCTGTGAGGTAACCCACAATTGTATCTTAGAGGACCCTGACACCAACTCCTATGGCTTCTCAACTAGGGTTGGGGCCTTATAAGCTCCACACTCTGTCCATGCTGGAGTATTGGCTGCCTCCATCACTTCAGGTCTTTTGCAGGCAACTACTTCATGCTCTAGTATATGTGCCTACACACACACACACACACACACACACACACACACACACACACACACACAAATATGCACACACAAGTACAAACATAAAGGATTATTCTTGAATTTGCCTTCTATATTTTATATATAAGCACATATATATACATATACATATAATTTTTAAAGCATGTTATGTAGCAAACAACATAGCTTTTATAATAAAAGATATGTTTATATATATTTGAGAACATAAGGTCATTTCAAGAATATTGTCAGATAATTTACTTAAATATAAAGTGGTTAAGAGCCATTTATGCATCACTAATTTTACTCCAAGTTTTTATTTTGAGATTTAAAAAAGGCTTTTAGGAGCTCAATAAAATTTCTGAAAGCTCATTATCTTGTTTGGTCCTGATATTAGCATCATTGTGCAATGACTGTGAGGCATTTGGTGATTATTATCAATCAGTAAGACCCCTGCTTATCCACAGAGACGGTTCAAATGGAGTGAGAAACGTTTTCAGCCCACGTTATGTTGTGACAACGAATGATTTTTAAAGATGTCACGTTCTCCTTAAGGAGTTTTATATGAAATAGCATTTATGTTAGAGAGAGGTTTAGGGGAAGTTAAAATATACGTCATCAGAATCACGTGTGTATTTAAACACAACTAAGCACTCAGAAGCACCAGCACTGCAGCAGCTACTGTTTCCTCGTCTTTATTGCACCCACTTTAATATGTAGGGTGATTTGTAAAGAAAAATAGGCTCTGCATATTAAGATGGGATAAAGTCTCTAATTGCCTGATGAAATTTCACTGCGTGCACTACTTCTGACGTGTATTTACCACGTTTATGACAAGCTGTTTGTGCGAGTCAGAACTGCCCATAACAACAAGTAACACACTTTTCTACCACAGAGCAATGGGGATGCAATCTGTGTCCTCCCATCATGCAAAGCGTGACCTGTGTCCTTGTGAATGACTACTCTATTGGCTGTTTCCCCCATCAGGACTTTAAGCAAGGGTGGGAAGCCCGCCTTAGGCGTCTCTGAATTATTTCCCAATTCCTTTCGATCACTCTCACTTCACTTTTACTAGTTCTGAAACAGGAACACAAGAGAACAAATTATTGCTTCTTTGTGAGAAAGTGCCTCTAGAACAATGACAAACCGGAAAGCACAGTGTGACTAAAAATCAGCAATAGAACGAATGATTTTCATAGGTTTTAATAAGATATATTCTTTTATTGAATGACTCAGACACTAATGGTGCTGAAGCCTGGAACTGTATTATTGATCTGTTAAGTCCTGTTCACTTCCTCCTAGGACACCTATGGCTGAAAGGCTTTGTTAAGACTCAAAATAGATACTTGGTTTTAAAACTAAACAGTGCATCGATATCTCTGCTGTCCTGAGAAACGGGGACACCCTTGGCCTTTTCCTGTCTTTCAGAGGGTCTAATAAGAAATTATTAATTAGTTGAGTGAGAGAAAAGAAGCACGTATACTTTGCAATCTTTGTCTGCATTATAAAAACTACAGACCCTATGTAGAGCTCTAGAAAAATTAGCCTTTACTATGGGCGTTGTTTATGAAAAATTGTAATACTGTTACATGTAACAAATTATTGTAATTTATACGTGGACATTTCTTTTGGCAGAATTTTAGGGGAAAACAAAGATAATTTTTTGTTCCCAACCAACTGCAGGGAAGATCAGCTCATCCTTAATTCATTAAGTACCATTTTTTTAGCCGCATACATTTGTCAAATTACAGGATTCATTATAGCGTGTGGGTAGAGTTATGGCTCCGGCTCTTTTTGTCCTAATCCTTCCCTTTCCGCCGGTATTTCCTCTTTTGATTTGTGGTCTGCATTACCAGGAGAACTCACATGTTCCTTCAGTCCAGCTCCAGAAGGGTAAGTCAGATAGGCCGGGAATTATTTTACATACCATAGTTATTAACATGATTACTCAGAGAAATTATATTAATATCCAAGACATTCCAACACTTCTGGGAAAAAAAATGCTTTTTTTATCTCAATTTTCCTTTGGCTCAGAGGACACGTTATTAACCATTCACAGTGAAAATTCTCAAGTGAAAAATCCCTCAGCCAAGTGGAAATGCCCATTACAAAGAATTCATTGTGTGCACAGATCACGGAAGCCACAGATTTCTTTACTTTTTTCTTTATGTTTTATTAAAAATAATTTATTCCTATTATACAGGATTTAGAAAATATAGCCTACTTTAAATTAAATTACCCATACTCCCAAATCTTCACTAATAGCTAACCATTCCAATGGCCCCTTCATTTTTCTATACATATTAAAGTTATTTTATGTGTATGAATTAAAGTTATTCTGTATAATGTCATATCATTTGCCTGACCTTATAAGCATTTCTTATGTCCTAACAAAATAAGTGTTGTTTTAATATTAGCATAGTAGACATGACCCACAACTTACTGTAGTGTCCCTTTACTGACCCTCTACAAAGTGAAAATTCATTCAGTGTCAAAAGTATAACCAGCAGTTGCTGGGGTCTGGGAGGAGACAGGACAGGCAGGAAACATTCGGTTAGAGTGTTACATTTAGTTTTAAAAGTTAAAGGGATAGGAGGGAGCAGGTAGAAACAGTAGATGCATTTATCAGCTTGGTAGAGGTAAGGGTATCATTGCATAAAAATATGGAACAAGTGTGTCAAATGTTATCAATAGTAAATACTCCCAATTACTGAATGTCAACCATAAATATCTCAATAAAGCTTATTTTTAAAGACTTTTTAAAATTATCTTCTTATTGCCTAGAAAGGTAGCTCTGATGTTTGACTATTATAAAGTGGCAATAAATATTCAATTCTTATGCTGAGATGAACATTATCCATTTAGAGCAAGTCGCTGGTAAAGGAACATCTCAAGTCACATGCAAATCACAATCAAGTTTGGAAAATACTTCACGTTACTCTGACCATCATTTTCCTGAACTGTTTATTAATCCTTCATGGATTTCAAAGGCATTCTATTTCATCCGCTTATGTTTAAGACAAAACTATATTGGAGGTAAATTAGATAAGCCATAAACGGTGCTCACGGGGGCTCTCACGCTCTCTGAAGATTTTTCCGTGCACTCAATTTTCATTAGTATTTTACATGGCATGTCATTTATCTCATTTCACTGAAAAAAAAAAAAAGATACAGAAGTTTGTAATAAGGAGCCTTACCTACACAATTCAAAGTCCTCTGTGAAAATCCGGCATTGTTCCTCCAAGTTTCAAGAAATAAAATCTTCAGAGAGTATAATGAATTAATTATGTATTCATATAAAACTCAATGCAAAGGAGCTACTGATACCCTTCAATGAATACATAATAAACCTCCAAAACACTGCGAGTAGTGACGAAAGTCACATGGTTCCGTTTATCTGCAGCCCCTAATCAAATGAGTCTAACCAGTCTGCACAGAATTCACAAAGTGCCTTATCTGGGGGGTGGGCTGCTGGGGGAGAAACCACACAGGGGCCGCGAAGGGATGTCCAGGAAGTGGCTGCAGAGGTCTAACAGTCATCAAAAACTCTTACTAAATATTTAAGAGAGCACATCTCACTATGCATTATTTATACCTCATTTTAAAAGCCTGGAATTAAGAAGTCTCCAGGTAGCTAAGGGCTTAGTTCTAACTGATTCCAGTCTAAGGTTCATGCCTTTGCCCAGCACGACCCTAACCTCTCCCGAGTCAATCAAAGTGAACTTGACAACAGTGACCAGTGTTCTCAACGGTGTATTAGTGAGGGAAGGCTTTTAGCTAGAGAGAGAAAGAAAGGCAGATAGGGCCACTCACCCCATGCAAACGCAGTTTTAAACAGGCTGTTCACATCACTTGGGCACTAGAATTTGTTTCACTATTACATCCATTTTACTACATTTATATATGTACGTACATACATCTCAAAACCTTATGTTGTGTGCCCCCAAAAAGTATGCGCTAAAACTTACTTTTTGAAGATGCAACTTAAAGCTGGAGGCAAAAATGAACACAAGGCAAGAAAAATCCGGTCCCTTCCCTCCCCTGCCATAGCTCTGCTAAGCTGCCGCGGTCTGCTTTGAAGCAGCAGGCTGTGTGTTTAAGTTTTCATATTTGATTGTTTTTTTCTCCCTGAGCACAGTCAAAGCCAGCTCCCTGTAAAGTCTGCCCAGTGAGTCTAGCTCTGCCCCAGTTAGCAAACTTGTCTTCCCTGGCAGCCCTAGGGATAGCTGCCAAGAGGAAGCAAATTTCCTTTAAATTTCTTTTATAATTAGGCTAACCTGGTCCCTCGGCTCTTCCTCATATAGCACCATTTTAAGTTACCTCAGCATTCTATTTTTAAGGAATATGTCCCAGAGTTATCAGTCCCTATGTGGTCTAGCTAAAACAGAGAGCGGTGGATTCTGCTTTCTTTTGTCCACACTTGAATTTTGAAGCTTTATTTTATTTTATTTTATTTTTATTTTTTTTTAAGGAAGAAAAATGAAGAATGCCTATTGTGATGATCACAGCAGCGGCTCTCCTTCTGAGTGAGAGTGATGGAAGAGCTCCATGTCTGGAGGCCCCCACACACCTGCTCGGCATGGAGCAGGGGCGGGGGGGGAGTCAAAGTTCACTTGCAAAGCAAGCCAAGGTGGGACGCATTGTGAAAACCTGACAACAGTGTCGCTAGTCAGCTCCCTTCCAGACTGTTCTCATATCTCGTGGGGATTCCTTAAACAAAGTAAAGCTTCAGACGCCTCTGCAGAAGGTGTGTCCAGGTGTGAGCAACTTGCTGGTCCCCATGCTAATCTCAGACAGGATGGATGAGGGAACTCCTGGCTTCTCATAAATAACTGGTCAATATGGGCTACAAGAAAAAGAGACAAGTGTCTAATTCTAACATCAATTATGCCCATTCCAGAGACGTGGTTGTCACTGTTGGATCAGAACCTTGTCAGAAACAGCACTGGACGTAGTGGGAGGCTGTTTTCTTAAAGAAGCAACACTGCAGTGAACAGAGATAGTCTCAGACCTTCGACAAACAACAGTTACAGAAAAACATCTGATCTACGGCTGCTAAGAAAATGTCCGTGGCATTCTCATTCTCAGAAAAATGCTTGCATGTCTGGAGTTGTTTAAAGCTAAAATAAAGAAATGGAGTACAACATAAAATAGAGAGATAGCATTCAAAAGTTTGGATGGTTACAGTGCAAAAAAGAAGAATAAAAGTAAAATACGTTAAGGTTATAAATGAGGAAAGATACAGTGTTAAAAACAGTTTGGAGTAAAAAGAAAAATTGCAAAAAGCATATAGCTAATATTTAAAATAAAGGAAGATTTAAAATGCTAAACTCTGACACCAAAGGGCAGGATATAGAAATTCAAGAGAAAGGAAAACTATGATTAAAGCATTAACAGATTCAAAAATACAGAAGTCACATGGAATTGTTCCTGAAATGTGCTCATATGCCCCACTCAGGTGCAGCCAATAAGAGTGAGTTTATTTCAGATCATTCATTATAACTATTATTATTTGTCTGTATGGAAAAACATGTTTTTGCCACATGCAGACCACCTGTCACATGCAGCTTGCCCTGAACAGTTTACTCAGGTGTCTCTTCCTAACCCTCAGAGTATAAATTATCTGATGCTCTGAATACAGTCGGCAATTGCACAAGACTTTATTCTGCCTCATTTATCTGTTCCGTGCTCCCAGGCCCCACCAACACCAGAGTGGTAAACAAAGCATGGGACATTTACTGAGAGAACCGTAAACAAGATTTCAGCTTTAAAATTAATATAATAAAGAACTAAAAGAAATAATAATAAAAACAACGTGGTTCTTGCATGAAGACACATAAACCAGTGTCACAAAACAGAGCTCAGACATAGATTCGTGAGCGTTCAATCACTTGGCCTTCAACAACCAAGCCAAGAATACATAAAGGACAGCCTCCCTAATGAAGAGTATGGAAAGGCTTGTTGTTGTGTGAAGGAGAATTCAAGTAGACTTTTATCTCCTACCATATTTAAGAAGAAACAGGAAGACGAATTAAGAACTTAACGTAAGAAATGTATCTGTAAAAACCAATCAGAGGAAAACAGGCGAAGGTTCTAGTACACTGCTCTGGGCAAATATATATATATAGGATTATGTCAAAGTCAGAAGCTCTCCATACAGCAAAGGAATGAATCAAGTGAACGAGGAAATGCCTATAGAATGAAGAGGGGCCGCAAAAACACTTCAAATAAGAAGCTATAATCAAGATAGATCAAAAAAAACTCAAGTAAATCAATAGAATGTATATATGCCAGACACACACATATATAAGTAGAATATTACTAAGTGAAATAAATTAGCACACCCAGTGATCTGAAGAGCCTCTGGTGTGCCGTATCTGCAATTAGGCCCCATGTCCACCAGATTCCCCCGACCTCCCAGTTTGCAACCGAGTGCTTAACCATATGAGCCTGTGAAAAACAGTTTACGCTCAAACCGTAACAACCTAGATGAAGATGCTCAGAGTCAGTAGTCATCAAGTGAAGACTATAATGAGAGAACATCTCACATCTGTTCTAAAGAGTGAACAGTAGCCCAGCACTCTAAGACACACAACCAAAATACAGAATGCACAAACAGTTTACACAGACCCAGGGGTCTCTGATTGAAGTACATTTCTCTTAGATGTTTCCAAGGACTTGTTTTGAGCTTAATGCAAAACAAGGTGAAGATTTGGATGTAAAGGAAATTCTGAAATTTGCAGACAAATGGATGGAACTAGAAATGATTATAATGAGTGAGTTAACCCAGACACAGAAAGACTCACATGGTATATACTCACTTATAATTGGACACTAGCCCCAAAAGGATGTCCAATGAAAGTCTTCACTTACCAGGAGATTGGGATAGATGTGAGGACTTCCTATCGGGGCTCTAGGTGAGAAAAGTATCGGAGAATGGGGAAATAGAAGGATCCAGAGGGTCCTAGAAACCTACAAGAAGAACATTATGATGGGCGGATATGGACCCAGGAGGGTCTGCTCAAACTACGGCACCAACCAAGGACAGTAAGAGTAGTAAACATCAAATCCCTACTCTGATCTACTCAGCAGACAGGACATTCTCCACAATTATATGGAGAGTAGGGACTGACTCTGACATGAACTCTGGTGCCCCATATTTGACCATGGCCCCTGGATGGGGAGGCCTGGTGGCACTCAGAGGGATAACAGGCTACCAAGAAGAGACTTGATACCCTATGAGCATATACAGGGGGAGGAGGTCCCCCTCAGTCACAGACATAGGGGAGGGGAGTAAGAGGAAAATGAGAGGGAGGGAGGGAGGGAGGAATGGGAGGATACAAGTAAGGGGATAACAATTGAGATGTAATCTGAATTAATTAATTAATTAATTAAATGGAAAAAACAGCATGGCTACTATTATTGTCTGAGTCTCCCCAAAGGTTCATGTTTTCATGGTATGGGTCCCCAGTACAAGCCATGGTCAGAGGGGAGGTTTTGAGAAAGTGCTTGAACAAGCTACTGGGAAGTATTGGAAGTATGGAATCTGGGGTTACGGTGGGGACTATGGGGAACCAGGGATATGTCACTAAAAGACACTTTGTCCCAGGCCCCCTCTAGCTGCTCCCCTTCTTCCTGAACACTGTGAGGTGAGACTCTACCTTCCACACACTCCCTGCAGTGACATTCTGAATCACCATGACCTGGAAAAGACAGATCCCAGCGATCAGAGACGGACACCAGGGCAACTGAGGCACTCTCCCCTCTCAGGAACTTTCTTGGGCGTGTGCTGCAGCAACAAAACATCCGACCAATACAGCACTGTACAAAAGGGGGTGGAGAGGTCTCAAAATACTAAAAACAGGACCACAGAATGATCCCAAATCCCACCACTGAGATTATTTCCAAATAAAGTAAAGAAGTCCATATGTCAGAGAAGTATCTGCACCCCTAAACTCAGCGAGGCATTGGTCACGGTAGCCAGCACATGGGATCAACATGAGTGTCCGTCGGCAGCGAAAGAACAACAAAATGGGATGTGTAAGCGTGTGCACGTGATGTCATACTATTCAGCCTTGAGATGACATGGATAAAATTGAAGGGCATCATCTTAAGTAAACTCACCTAGACACATAAAGACAAGTGATTTGTGATACCATTTATATGCAAAGGAAACCTAAACACTGAAAAAACAAACTTGGAAGTAAAGATTAGGATTGGGGGCTTCCTGCAGGTGAGGAGGAAGAGAGGGAACTAGGGGGGAAATACGAATTTCCAGACAGGAGGAGTAAGTTTAAGAGACTTCACAGCGCGGCCATGGCTGACGCCAATGCATTACACATTTGCACACACCTGAGAATAGGTTTTAGGAATTCCCTAAGTATCCAGGTGGCAGTGGTGCACACCTTTAATCCAAGCACTCGGGAGGCAGGGCCAGACGGGTGTCTGTGAGTTCGAGCCCAGCCTGGTCTGCAAAGTGAGTCTAGGGCAGCCAGGGGCTACACAGAGAAAGCCTGTCTTGAAAAACAAAAACAAACTAATAATAATAAAAGAAAGGAGGATCCAAGATGGCGGCGAGCAGTGTGGACCGCGTTTGGAGGCTCCAGTGAACAATTCAGGGAATTGCACAGATTTCTGAGCCAGGAACACCGAGGTCCGAACATCACGGCAGCAGGAGTGCTCCACGGTTCGGAGGGACCAGGGTTGCGGAGGACCTGCGTGCCCCTGCACAAGGGAGGAGCGTGGTTTTTCTCTGATCGGAGCGGCAGCGGCAGAGGCAGCAGCACCAGCGGCACCAGCAGCGGCGGCTGAGGTTTGCAGCTCATAGCCTTCCGGTGGAGGCGATTGGTGTGGTGGCTGGTGGGAGTTGCTGCGGGAGAGGGGACTCGGGGCAGGATTTGGGTCGCGTGGAGCCTTTGGACCGAGACTGGACTCGGCGGACAGTTCGGCCCCAGAGTCCCGGGTATTGGCCCGGCCCAGCAAACAATTCTGCCTGAGGCACTAACTCAGCGTGGCCATAGCTCCCCTGCTGTGTCGCAGGCTTAGTTGAGCACGCTGCTCCACACTAGGCACTACCTCAGCTCAGCGGCAGCTCCCCTGCGGTGACACAGTCTGGGCGGAGCACTTGGTTTCACCACAGGAGCTAACTCAGAGCAGCCGCAGTTCTCCTGCTGTGGCGCAGGCTTGGTGACGTGCTCGTTCCATCCTAGGCACCACCTCAGCTCAGCGGCAGCTCCCCTGCGGTGACACAGTCCGGGCGGAGCACTTGTCCCACCACTGGCGCTAACTCAGAGCAGCCGCAGTTCTCCTGCTGTGGCGCAGGCTTGGTGACGTGCTCGGTTCCATCCTAGGCACCACCTCAGCTCAGCGGCAGCTCCCCTGCGGTGACACAGTCCGGGCGGAGCACTTGTTCCACCACTGGCACTAACTCAGAGCAGCCGCAGTTCTCCTGGCTGTGGCACAGGCTGGACAGAGCTCTCGGTTTCCACCAGCTCTAAGACTCTGGTTGGACACAGTGTACAGTTTGAATCCAGAATTCCTGGCTGAGATTGGTGGTCAGTTTCGGGCCCTGAGTCAATACTGACCACAGCACGCACTTTGGCCAAAAGGCCTAGTGGAGCTTGGTGCGTAGTCCAGCCCCAAAATTCTGGCTGGACCCTGTGTGCATTTGGGCCCAAAATCCCTAGCTGAGCTTGGCAGACGGTTCTGGCCCTGAGAATCTAGCTGAGTTCTGCCCGGGTTCGTCCCAGTGCTCCTGGCTGGACTTGGCAGGGAACCAGAAGGCTGTGGATACCTTGGCCTGACCCAACGCTCATTCAGAGAACCCAGAACAATTGCAGGATCCACAGCAGAGGGGGACTGAGGATCACTGGCTGTGAGAGACCAGAACAACAGGGCTAACCTCCTAACATCCACACCAGTGAAGCTTTGAGCTCGCAGCCTAGGGAAATCGTAAGAAAACAAGTGAATCTATCGTCAGACACCCTCCATTCAACTCTGGAAGCTACCCAACAAAAACAAAGACGGCAAGATGTCTAAAGGACAACGAAAAGCATACGCAAAAAACCCCAAAAACAACATGGCGTCTCCAGTTTTCCAGCTATCCCAAAGAAAACACCCAGAGAACTCAAATACACGGAAATACAAGAAAATGACCTCAATCCTTAGTAATGAGGATGATAATGGAGAAAACAAATAAAATTCGTAATCAAATGCAGGAAGACGCAGACAAACAGGTGAGAGACATAAAAGAAGCACATAGAGTGGAACTGGAAAAATTGCAGGAAAATGCAAACAAAACCAGATGAAAGAAATAACTAAAACGGTTCAAGCTCTGAAGACCTATAAAGAGGCAATGGAAGAAACTCAGGAATATACAAAAATCAGATGAAAGAAATCAAAAAATCAGTTCAAGATCTGAAAATGAAAATGGATTCATGATAAAACACACAGACAGAAGAAAACGAGACGTGAGACCTCAGAGAAGAAGGCGAGCAACACAGAGGTGAGCTTTTCTAACAGAATCCAGAGATGGAAGAACGAATCTCAGGGCTAGAAGATACAATCACAGATATTGAATCAACCATTAAAGAAAATGCCAAATCTGGAAAACTCCTGACACAAAACATCCAAGAATTAAGGACACCATGAAAAGAAGAAATTTGCGGATAATAGGCATTGAAGAAAGAGAAGACATCAGACTCCAGGGCCCAGAAACTATTCTCAACAAAATCATAGAAGAAAATTTCCCCAATCTAAAGAAGAGATGCCTATAAACATACAAGAGGCCTAACAGAACACCAAATATAATTGACCAGAAAAGAAAAACTGCCCGCCACATAATAATCAAAACACAAAACATGCAGAACAAAGAAAAAATATTAAAAGCTGCAAGGGAAAAGGGCCAAATAACATTTAATGGTAAACCTATCAGAATTACACCTGACTTCTCAGCAGAGACTATAAAAGCCAGAAGGGCCTGGACAGAGATCCTGCAAACCCTAAGGAGACACAGATGCCAGGCCAGACGACTTTACCCAGCAAATTATCATAACCATTGATGGAGAAAACAAAATATTCCATGACAAAACAAATTCAAACAGTACCTATCCACAACCCAGCTTACAGAAGGTACTAGAAGGAAAACTCCATCCCAAAGGGTCAAGCTACAACCAAACTACCAGGAAATAGATAACTATCCCATGGCAAAAACACAACTACACAAACGCTCGACTGGAAACAACATCAAAATTAAGACTCTTAACAGTCACTGGTCATTAATATCTCTCAACATCAATGGCCTCAATTCTCCAATAAAAAGACACAGACTAACCGAATGGGTACATAAACAAGACCCAACATTCTTCTGCATCCAAGAAACACATCTCACCCATAATGAAAGGCATTACCTCAGGGTAAAAGGTTGGAAAAAAATATTCCAAGCAAATGGTCACAAGAAGCAAGCAGGTGTAGCCATTTTAGTATCGAACAAAATAGACTTTCAACCAAAATTAATCAAAAGGGATGAGGAAGGACACTTCATACTCATCAAAGGTAAAGTCAACCAAGATGACATCACAATTCTGAACATCTATGCTCCCAATACAAGGGCACCCACATATGTAAAAGATCTCCTAACAAAGCTTAAACCACACATCGATCCCCACACAATAATAGTGGGAGACTTCAACACCCCACTCTCACTGAAGGATAAGTCATTGAAACAGAAACTAAGCCGAGAAATAACATCATTAACCAATGCCATGGGTCAAATGGATCTAACAGATATCTATAGAACCTTTCACCCAAACAAGAAAGAATACACCTTCTTCTCTGCACCCCATGGAACCTTCTCCAAAATTGATCACATCGTAGGTCACAAAGCAAGCCTCAACAGATACAAGAGGATTGAAATAATACCTTGTATCCTATCAGATCACCATGCTCTTAGGCTGCAATTCAACAACAATAGAAATAACAAAAAGCCTACACGTTTGTGGAAACTAAACAACTCTCTGCTAAATGACACCTGGGTCAGGGAAGAAATAAAGAAAGAAATCAAGGAGTTTCTGAAATTCAATGAAAATGAAGAAACAACATACCCAAATTTGTGGGATACATTGAAAGCAGTGCTAAGAGGAAAATTCATAGCACTAAGTGCCTTTAAAAAGAAATTGGAAACATCGCACATAAGCATCTTAACAACACAACTGGAAGCCCTAGAAAAAAAAGAAGCAGAAACACCCAAGAGGAGTAGACGCCTGGAAATAATCAAACTCAGGGCTGAAATTAACAAATTAGAAACTAAGAAAACAGTCCAAAGAATCAACAAAACCAAAAGCTGGTTCTTTGAGAAAATCAACAAGATAGACAGACCATTAGCCAAACTAACTAAAAGGCAGAGAGACAGTATTGAAATGAACAAAATCAGAAATGAAAAGGGAGACATAACAACAGACACTGAAGAAATTCAAAGAATCATAAGATCCTACTTTGAAGGCATATACGCCACAAAATTTGAAAATCTAAGGGAAATGGACGATTTTCTTGATCAAGTTCACTTGCCAAAGTTGAGTGAAGAACAGATAAACAAGTTAAATAGTCCCATTTCCCCTACAGAAATAGAAGCAATCATCGATGGTCTCCCAACCAAAAAAAGCCCAGGGCCAGATGGTTTCAGTGCAGAATTCTACCAGACCTTTAAGGGCGAGCTAATACCGATACTCTTCAAGCTACTCCAAAAGATAGAAATGGATGGAAAATTACCAAATTCATTCTATGAGGCCATAGTCTCATTGATACCTAAACCTCACAAAGACTCAACAAAGAAAGAGAATTTCAGACCAATTTCTCTTATGAACATAGATGCAAAAATACTAAATAAAATACTTGCAAAACGAATACAGGAGCACATCAAAGATATCATTCATCATGACCAAGTAGGCTTCATTCCAGGCATGCAGGGATGGTTTAATATACGGAAATCCATCAATGTAATCCATCATATAAACAAACTGAAAATAAAAAACCACATGATCATCTCCTTGGATGCAGAGAAAGCATTTGATAAAATTCAACACCCATTCATGTTTAAAGTTTTAGAGAGATCGGGGATACAAGGCACTTTCCTCAACATAATAAAGGCTATATACAGCAAGCCAATAGCCAAAATCAAAGTAAATGGTGAGATACTCAAGGAAATTCCTCTAAAATCGGGAACAAGGCAAGGCTGCCCACTCTCTCCATATCTCTTCAATATAGTACTCGAAGTTCTAGCCAGAGCAATAAGACAACAAAAGGAGATCAAGGGAATCCAAATGGGAAAGGAGGAAGTCAAATTATCCCTCTTTGCAGATGATATGATAGTGTACATAAGTGACCCTCAAAACTCCACAAGAGAACTCCTAAAGCTGATAAACACCTTCAGCAAATTGGCTGGATACAAAATTAACTCAAAAAAGTTTGTAGCCTTCCTATACACAAATGACAAGCTTGCAAAGGAAGAAATTAGGAAAACCACACCCTTCACATTAGCCACAAGCAATATAAAATATCTAGGAGTTACCCTAACTAAGCAAGTGAAGGACTTGTATGAAAAAAATTTCAAAACTCTGAAGAAAGAGATTGAAGATGACCTGAGAAGATGGCGTGATCTTCCTTGCTCATGGATCGGGAGAATTAACATAGTAAAAATGGCCATCCTACCAAAAGCAATCTACAGATTCAATGCAATCCCTATCAAAATAACTACACAATTTTTTAAAGACATTGAAAGTTCAATTCTGAACTTCATATGGAAAAACAAAAAACCCAGAATAGCTAAAACAATCTTGTACAATAAAAGATGCTCCGGAGGAATCTCCATACCTGATCTCAAACTGTACTATAAAGCAATAGTACTTAAAACAGCATGGTACTGGCACAGCAACAGGCTGGTTGATCAGTGGAATCGAATCGAAGACCCAGATATGAATCCACACACATATGGTCACTTGATTTTTGACAAAGAAGCCAAATCCATTCAATGGAAAAAGGATAGCATCTTCAACAAATGGTGCTGGTCTAACTGGAGGTCTATGTGTAAAAAAATGAAACTGGACCCATATTTGTCACCTTGCACAAAACTCAAATCCAAGTGGATTAAAGACCTCAACATAAAACCAGAGACACTAAGCCACTTAGAAGAAAAAGTGGGAAAGAGCCTGGAACATATTGGCACAGGAGACAACTTCCTGAACAGAACACCAACGGCCCAGGCCTTAATGTCAACCATTAATAAATGGGACCTCATGAGGCTGAGAAGTTTCTGTAAGGCAGGAGACACCGTCAAGAGAACAAAGCAACAGCCTACAGACTGGGAAAAAATCTTCACCAACCCTACATCTGACAAAGGTCTAATATCCAAAATATATAAAGAACTCAAGAAATTAAACACCACCAAACCGAATAACCCAATTGAGAAATGGGGCTTGGAACTAAACAGAGAATTCTCAACAGAGGAGTATCAAATGGCTGAGAAACACTTAAAGAAATGCTCAACCTCCTTAGTCATCAGGGAAATGCAAATCAAAACAACTCTGAGATTCCATCTTACACCCATCAGAATGGCTAAGATCAAAAATTCAAGCGACACCACATGCTGGCGAGGATGTGGGGAGAGAGGAACACTCCTTCATTGCTTGTGGGAATGCAAACTAGTACAGCCACTTTGGAAATCTATCTGGTGCTATCTCAGAAAAATGGGAATAGGGCTTCCTCAAGACCCAGCTATTCCACTCCTTGGAATATACCCACAAGATGCTCCAGCACACAACAAGAAAATTTGCTCAACCATGTTCATAGCAGCCTTATTCATAATAGCCAGAACATGGAAACAGCCTAAGTGTCCCTCAGTAGAAGAGTGGATAAAGAAACTGTGGTACATATACACTATGGAATACTACTCAGCTATTAAAAACAAGGAATTCCCAAAATTTGTGGATAAATGGATTGAGCTAGAAATGATCATAATGAGTGAGTTAACCCAGAAGCAGAAAGAATCAAATGGTATATACTCACTTATATCTGCATACTAGCCCAAGGGGCATGTCCAACGAAAGCCTTCACTTACCAGGAAACTGGGACAGAGGGGAAGGCATCCTATTGGGACTCTAAATGAGAGACGCATGGGAGAACAGCAAAATAAAAGGATCCAGAGGGTCCTAGAAATCTACAAGTAGAACAATATGATAGGCAGATTTGGGCCCAGGGGTCCCGCTCAAACTAAGGCACCAGCCAAGGACAATACAGGAGGTAAACTTTAAACCCCTTCCCAGATCTAGCCAATGGTCAGAATATTCTCCACAGTTGAGTGGAGAGTGTGATACGACTTTCTCACGTACTCTGGTGCCTCACATTTGACCATGTCCCCTGGAGGGGGAGACCTGGTGGCACTCAGAGGAAGGACAGCAAGTAGCCAAGAAGAGACTTGGTACCCTATGAGAATATATAGGGGGACATAATCCCCCTCAGGAACAGTCATAGGGGAGGGGAATAATGGGAAAATGGGGGGGGGAGGAATGGGAGGATACAAGGGATGGGATAAACATTGAGATGTAACAAGAATAAATTAATAAAAAAAAAAAAAGGAAAAAAATAAAAAATAAAAATAAAAATAAAATTAAAAAAAAAAAAAAAAAAAGAAAGAAAGAAATCCTCTAAGTGATAGACAGGGTGGACAGCATACCACATAGTATATATGCTAATTAGTTTGATCTAGCCTTCCACAGTGTACACGTTTCAAAATATATTGTGTTGTATGTATGTATGTATGTATATACACACACATATATATACAAAAATTTGTCAAGTTAAAAATTCATTAAGTCTATAAAAATAAATGGCAAGATATTTTAAGTTAAAGCAGGGAGATTCAAAAGTCTTTTTTTTTTCTAATCCAAGCACTCAGTGCACTAACAAGTAAGGAGGTCTAAAGGAACATACACGATTTATGTGATTATAAGGGGCTCTTAGCGACTGATATAAACCATTTCGGACCACGAAGCACACTGCGCCATTCGGCGTTGTCTTTAGGAAGGTGTTGGAAGTCCAGCGCAAAGAGAGCAGGTGTGGAGATCGGCCCCTCCAGGACGCACTGTTGCTGGCAAAGCATTTCAAGGCAGCTGTAAGGGAAAGCCGAGGACAGTGAGCTGAGGAAAGCTTAGAGCTCAGAACCGACACCCTTCCCATGATGCTCACACGAGCCTTGACATCAGCCAGCCCTCAAACACTTCACTTGGTGGTGGAAAGCGGTGGCATCAGCAGGTAGCTGAGCTGCGCCACGGTACCATTAGAGAGTATTTTAGCATCTTTATAAAATAAGCAAGCCTTGAGCATTTGTAGTAGCTACAAGTAGTCAGAGCCATTAGAGGAAGAGGTTGGAAATGTGAAAGCAGTCATAATTAAAGGAGGATGTTCCAGACCAGATAGAACAGGATAAAGAGCTCAGAAAAGTCTGTACCAAACTTCATTAGATGCAAATCCTTTTATAAGCAGTTTTTAATGCAATACACAAAGCTCACTGAAAAGCCTAAGGCTTAACCAATAGGCCAATAATGAATGCAGATTTGGAGCTATAGTTGCTCCTGGCATTTCTTCAAGAGAAAGGAATCAAGGGAAGGCAAACTGAGAAGGATGGGTGGTTCAGTCATTGTTTGCCCCATGGTGTTCAGGGTTTGTACACCCCCTAAGGCTTCTCCAGCCAGGATCTCATCTGCCATCTTGAATTATTGCATACATAAATAATTGCTTTCCCAGAAATGGTTATTTTGCCTATAGGGCAAAAATAACTCATTGTAATGGGCACAAATCATGACCCACAAAAGGCTCTAATTAACCCCTCAGGCACAGTTCAGAATACCTGCCAATAATGTCCCACTGCCTCTTACATGGCTAACACTGAGGCCTACCAGGGGGAAAGGAAAGTGGAGAGGAAACAGCAGCCTGCTCGCGCTCGCTCGCTCTCTCTCTCTCTCTCTCTCTCTCTCTCTCTCTCTCTCTCTCTCTCTCTCTCTCACGCACACACACACACACACATCATGTATCTTGTGGTGCTAAGGATCACATCAGAGGCCTTACAGAGGCTAAGCAAACATCTTCATACCACCCAGCTATAACCCTAGCCCTCCTAACACACTGTGTGCACATGCATGTGTGTGTACCTGTGCGTGCATGTGTGTGTGTACATGCATGTGCGTGTGTGTGTGAATGTGTGTATGCATGCATGTGCATACATGTGTGCATGTGTGTATGTGTGTCCTGTCTGCCTGTGCCTGTACGTGAGAGAGAGTGTGTGTGCAGATATGTGCACACAGGTAGAGACCAGAAAGCAAATTTGGGTGTGGTTCCTTGGTGCTGTCCACTCATTTCATTGAGAAGGGACTCTCACAGGGCTAGTATTATTCACTGAGCAGGCTGACCAGCAAGGCCCAGGGAGCTTATTGTTCCTGGCTTCCCCATGGCGGTATTAAAAGCAGGTGCCTCCGGACCCAGCATTCTGGGAACTGAACTCTCATTCTCAGGCTTGCAAGGCAGGCATCTTACTGGCTAAGCTGTTTCTCTAGCCCCTTATACTCTTTCTAAAAGAGAGATCTCCTGTCAAATGAAGGGCTGAAACTCTGAGGAAGTTAGTGTGTTTACCTGAAAGCTATCACAACGTTTCCCAAAAGTCATATTTTCTGACTTATAGCAGGATATCTTTCAAATTCTCCAAGATCATTTTCCTTTCTTAAACTGCAAACCTAAATTATTCACTAGAGTGCTGCTAAGGAATCAGACATGTTTTCTTGGTTTCCTAATTAGCTGCTAGGACCTCTTGAACAAAGCACCATAAACTTGTGACTTAAACAACAAAAGTGCCATTCCAGCCTCACCATTCTGGGGGAGGCGCCCAAGACCCAGGGCTCTCAGAGCTCCAAGGGGGAGGAGTTCCGAGATCAAACGCCAGCGAGGCCGTCCCTTCTGGGGCCTGGGAGGACCCCTTTCTTGTTCTCGTGGGTATGAGCCTTTGGGTTCACAAGGTATGCTCATCACATACCCTACTGGGTATAGCCTGAGCCTCTCTTTCAGGGCTGAAACACAGCAAACTGGGAAAATACTTGTCTGACATGTACACAGCCCTACAGAACCTCAAAAAGAAGATGAAACAGAGGAAAAGAAGAACATCTTCAAATAAATCTTGTTCTGCAGCTGTGTGCTGGGGGTGCACCATGCCAGCCCGCTCACACTACTGTACACGTGACTGTTCTTAGAATGAGACAATACTGTGGATGGATTTTCTAAAGAGAAGACTAAGGGCTCCAAAATAATTCTGGCTGACAGTTACCTATGGTTCCACCCACCAGAACCTGAAATGATGTGAAAGGACCAAACTCCAGTTCTAAAGTACCCAACCGCGTACTGTTTCACCAGTAACTTCTTCCACATATTGTGTCCAGTTACCGGATGGTCCTACAGCTTCCTTCCCTGCTGTATCATGCCTCTTGAGAAATAAAATTAAAAAAAAAAAATCTTCTCATCAAGCCAGAGCCAGAAAAACGTCTTTTAATAGCACCCATATCATCACCTACATTGCAATGTTGTTCTAAGAAACAGCTTTGAAGGAAATATCTTTGAAGATAAAACACAAAAAAAAAATTTATTGCCAGGATTCTCCTTAGAACAAACACAGGAAATATTATAATTTTCTCAAAATTAAAGGACCGATTCCAAGTATACTAATATTATAAAGGACAGATCTGTGGAGTCTTACTGTGTGGGCCTGACTGGGCTAGAACTCACTGTGTAGGCCAGGTAGGCAACAGAGGCAACACAGCATCATAGGGGGAGCTGAGAAACGACACTGAACATGGGCTGGGTGTGAGCGTCTCTCAGTTAGGATACCATAAACCTGGCTAACCACCAAGACAGGTAAGATCGTGGATGCTACAGAAGGACCTAGTACTGCCAACTTTTTTAAACAACATAACTCCTACCTGCGTGCTAAATACTCATCCTTAAACCCACAGGGCAGTGTAGCTCTCAGTCTTCATCAAAACAGCTTCTTTCTGCAACAGACAGAGACCATCATAGAAATCTACAGTCGGTCAAAATGGTAGAACAACTCATCACAGAATGCCCAGCCTTCTGAGAGGGAGCAGGGGGGCATGAGAAGATCTGAAGGCAGGATACGGGGTGCAAATGGCATGGACACAGTACCCATGTGGGAATTTTCAAGATATCAAAAATAGATAAAAATAAAATGATTGTAAGGAAGCGCTCTACTTCAGACAAGGAGAAGAATTAAGTAGCTCCTGACAGGAAAAGAGAAAATGAATGAAAGGAAAAGAGGAGACAGAGAAGACAAAAAGGGGGGATACTGGAGGGGTACGGACACTGCACGTATTAGGTATAATCCCACACGAATCACAAGTCTCCCCAAAACTTGCAAATGCAATCAGGTTCTCTGGGTACTTGAAACTTGAAAGACACTGAGCTTCATATCCATGCCAGGCAAGATGAGAGGCCGACCAGGAGAGAGTCTCCTGCGTCTTGGCTACAGGCAATGACTTTTCACTTAGTTCATAAAGCAAAGATAACCAGCCCCAGGCACTGTTCAAAGTCGGTGATTCTCCAGGAGAGGACACCTGTGGGGTGCAAAGTCACTAATCCCTGTCCTCTGACTGTCCTGGGGCCCAAGATGGAGCTGATTTCCACAGAAAGCTCTGATCCTGCTTGTTAGTTTCTGCTGTCCTGACAGCTTGCTTATTACCTGGGGAATGTAGGCAAGATGTTTACATTCCCGTCACAAAATGTTGGGTTTGCTCATTTAGCACAGTGACTAATACACACAAAGTGGTTGGTAATGTGACTTAGAAGTTATTATGGTTTGACAGCACTGGTTCCCAGACCCCACCTCAACTGCTAGGACCCAGAAGTTGTTGGTTAGGAGTGAGTAGACATTTCCAAGTCCTTGGGCTGCACTAGAAATATAGATATTTTCATGCTTCCTGGTAACTCTAACAGTAGTTTCTTCTTCATTTTATAGTAGTAATAATAATCGTAGTAGTAGTGTAATTAGTTCCAAGGTGAAGAGATAGTTCATCAGTTAAAAGCACTTGCTGCTCTTCCAGAGGACCCAGGTTCGATTTCCAGCTCCCACCTAGCCACTCACAACTGTCTGCAATTCCAGTTCCAAGGGATCCAGTGCCATCTTCTGACCTCCGTAGGCACCTGGCACACAACTGGTTCCAGACATACATGCAGGCAAAGAACCCATATACATAAATAAAAGTTGAGTTTTTAAATTTAAAAACTGAAAGTACCAGTGCTACAGGGTTAGTTAGTTAGCTAGTTAGTTTGTAGTTAGTCTCATTTCACCTCCTAATCAATCAGCAAGCCCAAAAAGGAGAAATGAAACCATGTGACCTCTACCAGGAAGAACAACTAGAATAAGAGCAAAATTCAGGACTGTGTGTCTAAGAAACAGAAACAGGTGAAGGACATTTTAAAAAATACAGTAGTCATAGACATAGGAGGAGAATGGCAAAACACTGATCACAGACAATATTAGTCAGTATAAAGTAGTAGAGTGTCAAGTGCTCGCTGGATTTAGCATTCCGAATGTCGACAGGGCCTTACATAAGTAACTTCATGGGATTAGGAAAGGCCGACGTCCCAAGGTTCATGGGGAAGACACGGTCAAGAATCGGACAGCAAGCACAGAAGGCTCAGTATGGCTGAGGAACATGAAATGCGGGCTGATGCTCACCGACCAGTGCCTGCGACTGTGCAATGTATCCTCAAGCTGGAGACACTTGAGATCCTTGCAAAGAAAAGAGATCTGAGGGGTGAGAAGAGTGACAGTTGGTAGAACCAAGGCGTGAAGGGAGGAAGAAGATCCTGTAGTGGCACTGTGGAGTTTGGTGTTGCCCCTAGTCATTTGGGGGGGTGGGCGTGGGGACAGCGGGAGCTGCTATAATGAAGGATTAGTGACGGGAAAGGGTAGGAACAGCAGAAATGTACATCTCACAGTTCTGAGAGCTGAGAAATCTGAAATCAAGGCACTGCCAGATTCAGTGTGTCTGTTCATAGATGCCCACGACTGTGTCTTCATGCAGCAAAAGGGCAAGAGAGTTCTTTAAGGTCCCTTTCATAAGCGTACCAACTTCATTCACAAGGACTCTGCTCTCACAGCCTTACCTCTTCCTGGCTACTCTCCCTCTCCTGGGAGGACCACTCCCTGCAGGTCCCTCCTACCACCTACCATCACCCAGTGAAGGCAGCTTTCCACCTAGGAATTCAGAGGAAAGCGTTCAGTCCACACACGCATGAGAAAATGGGGTAATGATGGACGGAATGGCAGCTAGCACTTTAAGGAGGAATGTGAATCATCCTGATAGATGCTGTTTTCTTTATGTAAAAAGAAGAAGGAGGAGGAGGAGGAAGAAGAAGAGGAAAAAGAGGAAGAGGAAGAGGAAGAGGAAGAGGAAGAAGAGGAAGAAGAGGAAGAAGAAGAAGAAGAAGAAGAAGAAGAAGAAGAAGAAGAAGAAGAAGAAGAAGAAGAAGAAGAAGAAGAAGAAGAAAGCGAAAGTGTCTACTGGAGTGAGGGTGAGGATAGGAGGCATCCGCTGCCTGGAGCAGTAGAGGGAAGACACAAGGAGGAAGGCCAGCGCTGACACAAAGGTTGTCCTTTGCCTTCTATGCTCATGTCACGGACACATAAGTGTGCACACACACCATATACATGTACACGCAGAGACTTAACAAGCTGCAGCTGGATATCCCACTCATGCGTTGCTAACAATTCCTTTTCCTTTTCTTTCTTTTTTTCTTTTTTTTTTTTTTTTTAAATCTGGACTCTGCCTGATGCTATATGGGATTTGGGTGGCTTACAAGGCTATGAAAGTATAACATGATGGGAATTTTTTAAATAAGTAAGATAGATGAGGTTAATAGAGCTAAGTAAGTAGAAAAGAGCTGGATATGAGAGTTTATGAAGCCTAACGCCCCGTAAGTCAAGATCAATATAATAAATTCCTTTCAGAATCTGGTCCAGGTGGGAGTTGTCTCCCACAATACCAGAATATTTCTTATTATTAATAAGGATGGCTACTTAACGCACCCCGCTTCCACTAAACCTGAACTCCAGGAAGCCTGGACGAAATCATTTTCACCAACGGAAATGCCCACCTTAGTCCAGGTTTTTCTCCTCAATCCAACAGCTTGCTTAATTATTTATACCATGCTATTTATCTTTTATTTAATGCCATTCTGGTAGTTTTAATCACATGCCAACTCAAACCCTATTGGAATAATTGATACATTAATTAAAAATAAATATTTAGAAACTCTGTTCCTAATTATTATCCAAATAGACCACAATTTACTTAAACGTATTAAGACCACGGGTGCGGGAGAGATGGCTGGGGCATCAAGGATGCTTACTGCTCTTGCAGCGGATCTGGGTTCAGTTCCCAGCACCCATGTCAAGGAGCTTGAAACTGCCCCTAACTCCAGGCATAGAGGATCTAATGCCTGCTGGCCGCCACAAAGACCTACAGGCACATAAACGCACACAGGTACACCTATATGCATATAAATAAAATAATAAATCTTTTGAAAAGTTACTAACACCCACACCATTTCAAACACTACAACCATTTCTGAACTTTTCATTCTAAAGTCTGTCTTCCTACTCTTCCATATATGGCAGGATGTTTCCAGGTGAAAAATCCTGCATAGGTCTGACTTAACATCACATTCATCGGCCCCAGTTCAGGAGTTGGAATACCCTTCATAGCATGCTGAAGATTGAACCTGTAATAAAGTCTATTGCTTGTCAGCACTTTGCCCCACTTCCTGCTATTTCGTTCTGCTACCAAAGATGAGAATCTTTACTATGGCATAGTAAGCCACATGTGGTTACAAAACAAAACAGCTTACTTAGGCTGTATCTTCATGTGGACATAAACAAAACGTGTCTTTACCTAGCTGCGCCCGAGCATTTAGTGAACACCTACTATCTGGTTCTTCAGGAGCAGAAATCCAAGGTTAGCCAGAGCATCATGCCAAAGAATTACCCATCGTCACTACTGTTAGGGATTGATAGAGGTTTTCAGGTTAAAGTTGCTTACGTATTCCATTACTGCAAGAAAAAAAAAACCTCGAACTCCGCCGCTTCATCATGCCTTCTCTCTTATTGCACATCGCTGCCAATAAAGGAGGAGTGAGAAGTGACATAGCCGAAGTAGCCGCGTGGTGCACGTCTGCCAAAGCAGGGTGACTAGATGACGTAGTCCATGGGGACCTTTAATGCCTGGAATCCGTTTTCCCATCCAAGTCCCCAGTGCTGCCCTTGTGCTAGGAGACAGCCCTCTTGAGATGATTAATGACACCACACCTAACATCGCTATCCCTGGCAGTTCAGTGCAACTATGGGCTAGGAATTGCCACCCAGAGAGCAATATGCCCGAGTTCTAAAAACTATTAGGGAACGGTCATGAACGTTTTGCTTTCCTTCCTTTTTTAATATCTGAGATGATTCAGTCCTCTTATGAAAAATTTGAGAGCTTAAATCAAGGTCTTCAGCAGGCTTAACCTTTGGCTGTCAGTCAAATCGCTCACTCGCCTCCTGCCTGTAGTGACTAATGCTTCTGTAAGATATGCGGTTCTAACTTTCTAAGATGCAGGTTGTCCTTTTCTGTTTGCAAGGAGAACACGTGTGGGGCGCCCTTCATGGCACTGCATCTCAGTTGCAATTCTCAATAAGGCACCTAATGCAAAAGAAACTCCAAAGGATTTCCCACCGTATAAAAGCCTTCACCACCGTTCTTCACGCGGGAAAATGAAGGGACCATCAGGTTATAAAAGCAATTATGGCCACAACACATTCTCCTGTTTATCAGTGATATGCCAGAACTCCTTTGGGAATAAACCCTAGTTTGTAACAGACCTATTCTTGGAAAAGAAACAATGTCTATATACTGTATTCAAATTCACTGTTAGATTTCTGGGTTGGTTTCCCTATTCATACAAACCCAGTTGAGAAATTTCTTTAATTCTCTCTCTCTCTCTCTCTCTCTCTCTCTCTCTCTCTCTCTCTCTCTCTCTCTCTCTCTCTCTCTCTCTCTCTCTCTCCTGAGCTGACAAGAGGGTATCAAGACAAACTAGCCAATACAAAAGGATTGAACATTGGCTCAACTCTCCTGGTCCAAAACCTTCCAAAAAATTCTACCCATCTAAAAGCCTGTCGATCTAAAGCAGTGGTTCTCAATCTGTGGGCTGTGACTTCTTTTGAGTTTGAATAAACCCTTTCGTGGGGGTGAAGGAGAGATAGACCTGATTTTATTATGATCCCAAGTTTAGGATGGGGAACAGTCTTGTGAGATAACAGGTGAGGCAAACCACCTCTTTCAGGAGCTTGATTGCTGCCAGCTGAAAAGATCCATGAACAGATTCTAGGAGGAGATATATAAATGAGTCCAAAAGCGGGGCCTTTGGAGACTGGAGATAGTTTTGGCTATTCATCGCTCCACTTCGAGACGCTCCTGGAGAGACTGCTTGAGGGAAGGTTTCGGGGCTCCTGGCTCCGGCTAAGGTTCCAGGTTCTGGTTACTCCAGGTTCTAGCAGAAGAAATCCTGCTGATTACACCAGGAGAATTGTTCCTCGGAACTGAAATCCTTATGGTTTTGTTATTGTGTTCTTTAATCCTCTTCTCCTGTTGTTTCAGTTAGTCGGGTTATAAGGGATGTACACTCGGTTAATAAGTTATAATAAAATATATTGGCTAAGAAAATTGATCCTACATAGGAGTCTCCTAAGACCACTGGAAAATGCAGATATTTCCCATTTGTAACAGTAGCAAAATTACAGTTATGAAGTACCAACGAAAATAATTCTGTGGCTGGGGGTCACCAGAATACAAGGAGCTGTATTCAAGGGTCATGGCATTAGGAAGGTTGAGGACCTCTGCTCTAATTCACTTGAGTGCTGTGTTCAAAACTCCATTTTAAATACTTCTTACTCACCAGCTAACGCTAAGAAAGAAAATTATTGTACTTGAATAATGTGTGCTTGCTCCATTATTTAAGAATGTTCAATTTCTCTATAAAGATAAGCAAGACCAGCACTGTAGAATGGATGGAACTTGAAAATCTTAAGGAATAAATAACAAGTAAGCTAATAGCTTAAAAGGCAAGATCCACAGGGTATTATTACCCAGAGGTGGAGTGTAGCTTGTGTAACATAAGCACACCACGTGTTAATACAGATAGTGAGCTATTCAACTATTAAAACACATCGAGGGCACAGCATTGGCACAATGTGTCAATGAACAAACATGAGTATTGCTCTTCAGCTGGAAGTGGCAGGATGACCGCTCTTAAAGTATAATCATGCCAGTCTGGGTCAACAGCAATGTAATCCTCAAATTAGCTGTATAGCAATTAAGCGCTGCATGACTTCAATCCCAGCATTCGGGAGGCAGAGGCAGGTGGATCACTGTGAGCTTGAGGCCAGTCTGGTCTACAAAGTGAGTCTAGGACAGCCAAGGCTACACAGAGAAACAAAAATTCAGATAAAGCCCTATGCTACTCGGAAAGCTAACCAGCAAGCTTAAAGCCACTGACGGGTGTGGTTTGTCTATGTGGCTTCCTGATTGAGCAAGTCTGTGCCCCATGCATCTTCTATCAGATCACGGTGACCAGTTTTTGTCTCTGCCACCACATCATCAGCTTAGACAGCTGGAAAGTCAAGACACACACGCACTGCTAACCTGGCGTTTGGGCTGATGGGCTGCACCCACCCTACTTCCATGGCGTTCATAGTGCATTTCCACACCCCATCGTCCGCCTTTACTGTCACTAAATGATCTCAGTTACTCTCGTAAGCAGTATGATTGGAGAGTCCCCACATGGTCCATGGGCCTTTCAACCCAATGGTCACTGGTGGTGGACTTGCATTGTCGTAATGTCCTATACAGCAATGAGGGTAAAAGGGATAGGCTAGGCTGAGCTGAAAACGCATAGATGGATTTAGTTAGGGATTTGCAAGACTATCATCCTGAGACATTACAAAAGGCGATTTAGAGGAGCACATCTTTGTCTTGAAACAACAGAAGATGATTCAATAGCGAACATGATGATGCAAAGACAAATATACACAGGCGTCTCTACTTTTAGGTCAGAACTCCTGGGGCCAAACCTTTTCGTATCATTTTCTATCTTAGCGACCTTTGGGAAACTTCCTCTCTGGGTCTCAGCTTCCTTGCCTACAATATAGGGATATTAATAAATCCCTATCTGAAAGTCGTTTTCATAATTAAAGGAATTGCTACTGTATAAAGCTTTCAGACTAGCCAACTCATAGGGGATGCTTCAAATTTTCCAGCTCCTGAAGAAGAAAGAGGGCACGACAGAGTGTGATGCAACGGGACAAGTCTTGGGTGGCAATGAGTTGCACAAGCTTTCGTCTTCGTTGCCTGGCGATGGGAGTCTCTGGGCTTGCTAATAATAATGTGGGTAAAAATTTCGGCACAAGACTAGAGAGACCATCCAGTGGTTACAGACAGTTGTTGCTCTTGCAAAGGGCACGGGTTCGGTTCTTAGCCCCCACTCTTGGCTCACAATCATCTGCAACTCCACTTCCAGGGGATCAGATGCCTTCTGATGCCCAAAGGCACCAGCACACATATGGTACACAGACACGCATGCAGGCAAAAGACCCACACACATGAAAATAAAACTGATACATCGTTAAATTTGCAGCATATAAAGCTCTGGTAATCAGTAGCAGCATTATGTAGCAAGGACTACTTACAATGGATCTAGGGGAGGCGTGAGTCTAGGCAGGAGATAGCCTTACCTGGGGCGGGTTCATAAGCAGCAAATGAAAAGACATTCACTTATGGTCCAAAGCTGAAAAGCTTCGGATACCTGTGGCCAGCTGCTTCTCTAAACGGAATGGCTGCAGCTAATAAAGCTAAACCAAGAGTTTCCAGCCCTGCAGTGCCACACTCATAAACACTGCTATCAGAGGAGCCTTGGACAGCAGCTCGATGAGCTCGCCCTGGGTGACTGTTATGAACTGGCCTGGGCTATTAGCAAATGTGCCCATCTGTTGCCTCATTTGCTTTCACCAATCTTTGGTAGCATCAAAGAGACCCTAGCTGCCCTGAGGGAAGGAGGTGGCCATGAAGTGTCACCGTTCATTATAAGAAAACAATAGCAGTGAGCACATGCCTACTCTACCACCTTTGTTTCACACCTCTCAGGATGATGCTCTCCTCAGATGAGCCTAGCTTCGCTCTCCACTTTGCTCGGTGCCTTAATAAGCCTCTAATTAGTGTGCCCATAAAAATCCATAAAACCTACCTGCTTTGAGATGGCTCACTTCAGCTAAACTAAACATGTCAAAATTCAAGGTATTATTAAATCAGAAACTCTGTGCATTTTTAAAATACCAAAGGGAAATGAAAACATTTTTTTCCCAGTTAAAAACCTTAAGACTGTAAACTTTCCTTGTAGGAATGGCTTCATTGTCTACCATAGACCGTGGTAGGTTGTATTTTCACTTTCATATAATTGTAGGAATTTTTTAATCTTCCTGTTTATTTCTCCAGTGGATGATTATTATTCAGTAGTATGCTGTTTAGTCTCCATGAGGGAAGTGCACCTTGGTAGGTTTCCCCTGTCCCAGGATACTCACCATGTCCACTCACGTAGCACTGTTGGGAGAACACATTGAGACGGAGAGTCAGGAGGGGACCGGGAAGGGAGATACGATCATAATTCACTGTGTTGGTATGAAATTCTCGAAAAATAAAGACATTTAAAACCTTACGGTGATTATGGGCACCCATAGAAGGACTCAAACTACTTCTCAGATGGGCGAGTAGACAAGCAAATCCGCTGTGGCTGGCTGCAGCAATTCTGCTTCAGAGGAGCGGGAGCCTGGGGAAACCAAAGCCTTGCTGCTCAGGTATGAACAATCCATTTTCCTCTACAGGCCGGGCCATCGCCACCATCTTCAGGACCTTCCATATTCCAGGAGAGACTGTTTGCTGACATCATGTGACTTGTTGCTGCCGTCATTCAAGGCTCCTTGGGGGATATTGGCCACTCATATTTTGTGCATTAGAGATAATTTGTTAAAGTTAGGCTTCTTAACCTGCCAAGCTCTGGGCACTGAAACTGACAGTGAAAAACAACACTAGCCATGGTGAGTTTTATTAAGATAATACCAAGGAAAATCCTTTTATTCTAAAACAAAACAAAAAAACCAACATAATGTTCATAGATTTTTGAGAGCCTTTATAATATTTAAATAATTCCAGACACTACTGTTAAGGAAATAAAGTCTAATTGTCACCACCCAGAGGGAAAGTGTTTCATTGTTTGGAGCTGCACATGAACCCATCTGTATGGAGTTAATACAACAGGAGCCAGAGCACACACAGACTGTCTCAGTCAGTACTACAGCCGCGGCACTCTTCCGCGTCCTTGTGATTTTAACGAATACACCTTAGAGCTGGGCATGTCCAGTGCTTGCTAGTATGCCGGAGATCCTGCGTTCAATCCTACACACTTTAAAAGAGAAAAAGGAAAGATGTGCTCTGAGTGACACCTGACGATTCATAGCTCCTGTATTAGTTTCCTAGAGTTACCCAGAACTACAAACTAAGCTGGAGACTTAAGTCAGGGTAAGCTTCTGGGAGGATACAGGGGTGACTCTGGCAGAGACTCCTATTTGCAGGGGCCATAGTGTCTGAAGAGAACACCACCTAACTAGATAAGACTCCTAGTAGAGAGAGGGGAACACCAAACCACGCACAAAAACATTAACCTAAAATTTACCCTGTCTACAAGATGTGCAGGGATAAAGGCAGAGCAGAGATTGAGGGAAGGTCCAACCAATGCCTGGTCCAACCCAAAACTCACCCCACTGGAGAGAGCCAGGCCCTGACATGATTAATGATACTCTGTTGTGCTTGCAGACAGGAGTCTGTCAGAGTTGCCTTCTGAGAGTGCTGCAACACAGATGCTGAGACTCACAGCCAAACACTGGGCAATGCGTAGGGAGTCTTACTGAAAATTGGGGGCGAGGGAGGGGAAAAGGACCTGGAGGTGACAGGAGCTCCACAAGAAGACCAACAGAACCCACTAGCCAGGACCCCGAGGAGCTTGCAGAGACTGAAGCACCAACCAGGGACCATGCAGGACTGGACATGGGCCCTACACAGATGTAGCCAATGCGCAGCCCAGGTTTCATGTGGGTCCCCTAGTAAGGGGAGCAGGGCCTGTCTCTGACATGCACTCTGATGCTTGCCTTTTGGTCATTCCGCCCTGGCGGAACTGCCTTGCCAGGCCACAGGGAAAGAGGACACACACAGTTCTGGTGTGACTTGATGAGCAGGGGTGGATAGGAAGGGAGGATCCCCTTTTCTGAGGAACAGGAGGGGAAGAGGGAAGAAGGGTGGAACTGTGAGGAGAGGAGGGGCTATGACCAGGATGTAAAGTAAAATAAACAAGCAAACAAATAAACGAACAAAAATGTATTGCCTCGAGCTTTTCTCCATTTTTAATTCTTTAACTACGTTCTAAATCTAATCCTTACACCCACAGATGGGTGTAGCTTTCAGCCCTCATCCGAGAAGCTCTTCTCTACAGAGAAGCACAGCTGGGTACAATGCTGAGGTCAGTGAACTGTGGGGTGCCCGGCCCCGATGGACACCCCAGCAGCACACTCCTACACCCGATCTTCTCCACAATCCATCCTGTCACAGGCGTCACTCCATGAGCAATAGTGATGTCTAGCATCTAAATATTAAGTTGCCATTCATAAGACATATCAAAATCTATTGCCACATTTAATTCAATGTAATAAAAAGATGTTACAGTTCCCTTCACACAAAGAACATGATGGAATACACTGTTATCATCATTTTCACATAGTTCTAAAATGCCACTTATTATTTAAAATGCCCATAAGTAGCTTCCATACCCTACATGGCTTTAACTGCAATCATCTAACATTACTTAGACTATTTATGAATATATCAATTTTATTATATTTTATACATACATGAAACACTTGAGACTACAGGTGTAGGGGCTATAATTTCATTAAATTCATTACTACAACAGTTTTCAGTTGGTTTCCACAGCTACACAGTTGTGTAGGCATTTAATAGCCTACGTTACTCATCTTAGTCCTTAGATCAAACACCTTTGAACTATTAACCAGAAGTATTCACTGAAGGCAATACAACATTTTTCTCTTGGTTTTCCATTCCCAGTCTAAAGGAAGTGCTCTCTTTCCTACTGTCTCTATGGTGACTGTCCGTTCACTTTCTCCTACGATAATCTGTATTCATAATCCAGGGCAGCCATAGCAAGGCCCCACACGCAAAGGAAATCTCCTTTCTGACAGTTCTGGGAGCTACAGCCCTGCGACTCGGGTATTGAATACATAGGCTTGGGTCTGAGGTCTTCTTGGCTTACAGGTAGATGGCCTCTTCCTCTTCCCCTTGACACGTTTTCCCTCTGTGGGTGTCTGAACTCTAATCTCTTATAGACACTGCTCCGAGACAGCGTTTAGCCATAACCACTTCCTTGGTACCCAATCTCCAAATACAAATTCTGAGATGCCAAGGTTGAGGACACTGATATAAAGTTGTTTTTGTTTTGGGTTGTGTTTTGGGTTGTGGGGGGGGGCAGATTGGGGGGGGCGGCAGAGGGGAGGAGACTGCAACAGCCCAGTTCCTCCCACAAGTATTCCCGCCATGAACAGATTTATCTCAATCTATTTCCTACCCCCATGCAATCTAGTACATGTTTTAGTGCAATCGTCCTACAGAACCGTTTGCAACGGTGCAGGGCTTCACTTAGGTGCGCCAAGCCCGCCCTTCACAGCCGCCTCCGCTTTGGTGTTTCTGCCGCATGCCGTGTGCTGCAGTTGTCATCTGTCATCGTCGCATGTTTTCATCGCTGTGCTTTCTCCTCTGTCCTCTCCAGTGGACATGATCACTCCATCTTATCTCCTTGTGGCTGTTGGTGTTTGCTTCCCGCCTCTAGCAGCTGTAAACACTTGGTCCTGAAATGTGCTCCTCCTCTCTGATGTTAAGACTATTTTACAATTAGATCTAGTTTCCTTTATTTTGATTTCCACGTGTTCTCCTCAGAGCCTGTTCTCTCTCTGTGAGGTTTCTATGATTTTTTTAAAAATAGTTTTTCCGTTATTTTGATATGTTTAGACCATAGGGGGCTTCATACAATGTTAATCCTATTAGCATTTTTCCAAAGGTTCCTCCCTTGTGAATATTCAGGCCAAAATAGTCACTTTCAAACACAGAAATCAGGGCTCTTGAGAGTCTATTCAAAATAGCTCCCAAAGCGTGCAAGGAGGCAGAGGGCAGAGAAATGGATGCTGCCTCCTCACTTGTACCAACAAATTATGTTGACATCGCATTAAACTCTTAATCCTAAAGCCAAGCTAAAGTAATTATTTCACTTCATAAGCGAGCATATTGAGGGTCGAAGAACTCAGTGACTTCATCAGGTTCATATATAAGGAATAAAACTCAAAGTCAAAAATGACTTTGTGCATTCTCCATTGTCCAGTGCTTTCTCCATGATTTCATATAAAGTCTTAACTCCTGCAAAGTATTTTCACACACTTTGTGTTTCTCTGAGCCACTCTGAACACGTGGAACGCTGAGAACAAGAGTCAGGTGCCAACATAGTCACAACAGAAGAGGCTCTGCCATGCGCGCCAGCCTTCCCTCTTTCATCGAGCTTAAAAGAGTGCTGTTCCGGCGTTCCGGAAATGAACTACAATTTAGCACTTTCTGTAATAAAAGAACTACCAAGAATCTCAAAGTTTGATTCAGAACGTGTGTCCTGAGCATTTTCTAGACACTATTCCATTTGCATAGAGTGTATAGATGAATAAGATGTGTGTGTGTGTGTGTGTGTGTGTATATGTGTGTGTGTATGTGTGTGTATTTGTGTGTATGTATGCATGTGTATGTGTGTATATGTGTGTGTATATGTGTGTATGTGTGTATATGTGTTTATTTGTATGTGTGTGTGTATATGTGTATATGTGTGTATGTGTGTATATGTGTGTATGTGTGTATATGTGTATATGTGTGTATATGTGTATTTGTATGTGTGTATGTGTGTATTTGTATGTGTGTGTATGTGTGTATATGTGTGTATTTGTGTATATGTGTGTATGTGTGTATATGTGTGTGTATGTGTGTGTGTGTGTGTATATGTGTGTGTATATGTGTGTATGTGTGTGTATATGTATATGTGTGTATCTGTGTATTTGTATGTTGATGTGTATTTGTCTTGTGTATGTGTTTTTGTTGTGTGTATTTGTGTGTGTGTCTGTGTGTCATGTGTGTGTGTTGTATATGTGTATATGTGTCTCTGTGTGTTGTATGTGTTGTGTGTTATGTGTGTATGTGTGTATATATGTGTATGTGTGTATGTGTGTATTTGTGTTTGTGTGTGTGTGTGTGTGTGGGTGGATGTGTCTGGGTGTGCATGTGTGTGTGATTGCTTCCCATTTCATATTAAACATGTGCAAGGGATTTTCTTGTGCTCTCTTCCCCAGCCTTTGTGCTGCTGTTGTTGATGCTATTGTTGTTCAGACAGGGGCTCACCCTGAAGCCTGGCTTTGACAGAAAGTCAGTGTGTGGGCCATGCTGGCCTCACAGGGATACCTTCAGCTTAGCCTTGAATGCTGGAACTACACCTCTGAAGGTGTCCCTCCACTCTTACCTTCCTCAGACAACCACCTCTGCTGGTTAGCACAGCTGTGTGTCACCTCTGCTGGTTAGCACCCAGCTGTGCGTCACCTCTGCTGGTTAGCACCCAGCTGTGCGCCACCTCTGCTGGTTAGCACCCAGCTATGCGTCACCTCTGCTGGTTAGCACCCAGCTGTGAGTCACCTCTGCTGGTTAGCACCCAGCTGTGCGTCACCTCTGCTGGTTATCACACAGCTGTGCGTCACCTCTGCCACTTAGCACACAGCTGTGCATCGTCACTCTCTCCTAGCCGTCATTCTCCCTCCTGGCACACGGAGACTCAGAAAGGTCAGAGCAGACCAGACCAGGCCCTTCACTATAGGCTCAGTGTCAAGTGCTCAGAAGATGACATCAGCCAGTGAGATGTCGCAAACCTGAACAGACAGTCAGTGGCATAAAAAACAAGCCAATAAATGAAGAGACCATATGCTCAGGCTACTGATGGAGAAGTAATGTGTTGATGTTCTTAGCGCCCAGCTCTTAAACTTGACCAATTTTGCAGAATCTTCTGCTTGTCTGTTTCCCAAGACCTTGCTATGGTCTGCAGCACCCCGAATAGTAAGCCGCGCTTCCAGTGTGAGCTACTTAGATTTCCGTCACTTGGATGATGTGCCAGTCAATAGAAGGCTTCACGACTGAGCCAAGACACAGCTACTGACTCAACCTCAAAGCAACAACCGAACCACAGCGTGAAAACTACTAGGCTTAGAATGCACACAGCAGTTTATAGAGCACTGCCCCAGGTAGCTCACCCAATGCTGCAGGCGGCAGAGGGCGGGGCCAGCTCTCCTGCTCTCCTGCCCCACACCACCAGAACCAGCTCTACTGTGCTGCCCAGTAGGAAAGTCACAGGGCCCACTGTCCTCCAGAGTGCTGCAGCTAGGCTCTATTTTTATACCCATATCACAGATGAGTAAACTGAGATGCCGAAATTATCATTTTTCCCCAGGTAAATAGCACGGTACATAGCAGAGCCAGCATATGCACCTGGAAAGGAGACTCATTCTATTCCACATTTCTTTCAATAACAGTAAAAAGATGCCGATGACATTGGCTTTACCGACAGTTTCATGACTCACTTTTTCACTTTATTAACTATTAACTATATGAATGCACATAGCTGATGACCAAACAGAATCAACTTTACGACTCTTTTTTAACAGTACACCCATCATTTTCCAATCCGCAGCTCTTCCTTAGGACCACCCCAATACTGCATCAGTTTATTGAGCCATAACGTAGACACCCACTTCCTGCCCAAATCCCTAGCTGCTTCCTGGCTTCCTATCTCTTTCCCATCATGCATAGCAGGAAAATAACTATCTTAATGTGAAACTTCTTTCCTTCTCTTGAATTATTTTCTTGGAGTAAATTCTAGAAGTAAGATTTCTGAGACAAAGGTTCATGAATGGTTCTGTTTTTGTTCCTGGCATACATCCAGACTATTTTCCAAACACCAAAACAAAAGGTCATAAATCTGTAGGTGAACCCATTCCCCAAGATCTCATTAGAACCATGTTACATCTATATTTTTAATGTTTGCTCAGTAGGTATAAGTTGTGTTTTTTAATTTATATTTCACTTCCGTTGCTTACTGATGAGGTTAATATCTCTCAGTTGTTTACTTACTGGAGTTCTTAATGAGAAAATTCTCTGTACATAAGTTTTTCCCAATTATCTATTGAGAATGTAATCATTTTTCTACCAGTCTCAATGCCTTTAAGAAAATCATTAATCCTTTCCTGTCATACTTTGTGTGTTTTCTTCAATCTGTTTACACTGGAGTGTCTTAGAGTTCTGAAAAACAGGCCAGCATTGGCCTGATAGATGAAAGTGTGACCTTGGAGAGGCTGCATTTGCTTCAAGGACCAAACACCTCCTTATGTCTAAATGGATGCGGTGTGTGTGTGTGTGTGTGTGTGTGTGTGTGTGTGTGTGTGTGTGTGTGTTTTATCGCTCTGTGGTGATTTAAACTCTGAATATAAAGAGACTATGGCATGGAGAAGCATAAGATTTGAGCTTCTCAGAACTAGAGTCTCTCTCTCTCTTCGCCATCCCGGTCCCTGCCCCTGTCCTTGTCTCCCAGTCCCTGCCCCTGTCCCCATCTCCCAGTCCCTGCCCTGTCTCCCAGTCCCTGCCCCTGTCCCCATCTCCCCAGTCCCTGCCCCTGTCCCCATCTCCCAGTCCCTGCCCCTGTCCCCATCTCCCAGTCCCTGCCCCTGTCCCTGTCTCCCAGTCCCTGCCCCTGTCCCTGTCTCCCGGTCCCTGCCCCTGTCCCCGTCTCTACAATGAGTTGAGCTCTAGCAGCAATGTGCCTAAGAAGCTCCCAGGAGGGATAGAAGCCAATGGAACCACTGCATCTGCTCCTGACCTTATGACCTCTTCACCTCAACAGAGCCCTCCACCATGGCCACGCCACATGAATCAGGAACTAAACTCATCTTACAGGATAATGTGCCCGTGGTGTTCCTGCTACCACAAACCCATGGAAACTCTGTCCTCGTCCATCCCACCGCCAGGAACACTCACTACACAGCTCGCACCTGTACTACTGATCACTCTTCAGTGCCTCACATGTACTTACTTTCTTTTCCCCCACACAATAGGAAGCATTATTTTTCCCAAGGTTAATAAATAGCAAATTTTTGCACGACTTTAAACCTTATATTATTTTTATACTTATGCATAACTATTGGAGTCACTGGGACATGGTTCATTTTATAATAAAATGGATCCAAGTGAGTTTGTTATGTTTATAAATGTTGCTATGAAACTGATGAAGGGACAGTATCGTTGTTCTGCAGGAACTAGTTTATCACACACTGTTTGTACTTGCGTCTTGTCCTATTGGTGTATACTTCTAGCAATGCCTAGGAATGTAGCTTTAATTATTCTTTCTAAATACTTTGTATCTGGGACAACTTCTCCCTAACAACATTTCTTTTTAAATAATACTTCTGATGTCCTGTGATCTTTTTCAATATGATATTGCAATTTTTGTTATGAAAGGCAATATTTTAATTCTTTTTTTTTTATTAATTATTTTTTTTATTAATTTATTCTTGTTACATCTCAATGTTTATCCCATCCCTTGTATCCTCCCATTCCTCCCCCCCCCCATTTTCCCATTATTCCCCTCCCCTATGACTGTTCCTGAGGGGATTACGTCCCCCTATATTCTCATAGGTATCAAGTCTCTTCTTGGCTACTTGCTGTCCTTCCTCTGAGTGCCACCAGGTCTCCCCCTCCAGGGGACATGGTCAAATGTGAGGCACCAGAGTATGTGAGAAAGTCGTATCACACTCTCCACTCAACTGTGGAGAATATTCTGACCATTGGCTAGATCTGGGAAGGGGTTTAAAGTTTACCTCCTGTATTGTCCTTGGCTGGTGCCTTAGTTTGAGCGGGACCCCTGGGCCCAAATCTGCCTATCATATTGTTCTACTTGTAGATTTCTAGGACCCTCTGGATCCTTTTATTTTGCTGTTCTCCCATGCGTCTCTCATTTAGAGTCCCAATAGGATGCCTTCCCCTCTGTCCCAGTTTCCTGGTAAGTGAAGGCTTTCGTGGGACATGCCCCTTGGGCTAGTATGCAGATATAAGTGAGTATATACCATTTGATTCTTTCTGCTTCTGGGTTAACTCACTCATTATGATCATTTCTAGCTCAATCCATTTATCCACAAATTTCGGGAAATCCTTGTTTTTAATAGCTGAGTAGTATTCCATAGTGTATATGTACCACAGTTTCTTTATCCACTCTTCTACTGAGGGACACTTAGGCTGTTTCCATGTTCTGGCTATTATGAATAAGGCTGCTATGAACATGGTTGAGCAAATTTTCTTGTTGTGTGCTGGAGCATCTTCTGGGTATATTCCAAGGAGTGGAATAGCTGGGTCTTGAGGAAGCCCTATTCCCATTTTTCTGAGATAGCACCAGATAAGATTTCCAAAGTGGCTGTACTAGTTTGCATTCCCACCAGCAATGAAGGAGTGTTCCTCTCTCCCCACATCCTCGCCAGCATGTGGTGTCGCTTGAATTTTTGATCTTAGCCATTCTGATGGGTGTAAGATGGAATCTCAGAGTTGTTTTGATTTGCATTTCCCTGATGACTAAGGAGGTTGAGCATTTCTTTAAGTGTTTCTCAGCCATTTGATACTCCTCTGTTGAGAATTCTCTGTTTAGTTCCAAGCCCCATTTCTCAATTGGGTTATTCGGTTTGGTGGTGTTTAATTTCTTGAGTTCTTTATATATTTTGGATATTAGACCTTTGTCAGATGTAGGGTTGGTGAAGATTTTTTCCCAGTCTGTAGGCTGTTGCTTTGTTCTCTTGACAGTGTCTCCTGCCTTACAGAAGCTTCTCAGCCTCATGAGGTCCCATTTATTAATGGTTGACATTAAGGCCTGGGCCGTTGGTGTTCTGTTCAGGAAGTTGTCTCCTGTGCCAATATGTTCCAGGCTCTTTCCCACTTTTTCTTCTAAGTGAGTTAGTGTCTCTGGTTTTATGTTGAGGTCTTTAATCCACTTGGATTTGAGTTTTGTGCAAGGTGACAAATATGGGTCCAGTTTCATTTTTTTACACATAGACCTCCAGTTAGACCAGCACCATTTGTTGAAGATGCTATCCTTTTTCCATTGAATGGATTTGGCTTCTTGTCAAAATCAAGTGACCATATGTGTGTGGATTCATATCTGGGTCTTCGATTCGATTCCACTGATCAACCAGCCTGTTGCTGTGCCAGTACCATGCTGTTTTAAGTACTATTGCTTTATAGTACAGTTTGAGATCAGGTATGGAGATTCCTCCGGAGCATCTTTTATTGTACAAGATTGTTTTAGCTATTCTGGGTTTTTTGTTTTTCCATATGAAGTTCAGAATTGAACTTTCAAAAAATATGGAACGCTTCACGAATTTGCGTGTCATCCTTGCGCAGGGGCCATGCTAATCTTCTCTGTATCGTTCCAATTTTAGTATATGTGCTGCCGAAGCGAGCACAATATTTTAATTCTTAAACTTATAAATTAACTTGATAAAAAGCCTTTACAATACGCATTCTTCCATCTTGAAGCATTTATCTATTCATTCTTGCTTCAATTATATCTCCAATAAAATGCTGCAGCTTGCTCTATGTGGGTCACCGGCGTCCCTAATGAAGCTTGTGCCTAGGCACTTTGTATATTAGTCACCACAGGGGCCTCTATCTCCTCGTTGACACATCGTGTCTCTATTTGACAGAGTTGACATGAGTGGCAGCCCCCTGGAGGAGGCTTCTGTATCTTACAAAGCTATTGTGAAAGCTTATGACGCCCATCCTACATCCCTTTAAGCTGTAAATTCCTTCCAAGAGTTAGAAAAATATGGCTATTTTCTCAAACTTAACTCAATGACAAAGGCCCTCTAGGACATGATGATCTTAAAATCCAGTATATATATAAAAAATATTAAGTTCATAAACCTAGGTGCTATTTCCAGTCCTTTTCACTGGCTTTGATTTTACTCACAGTCTTAATTTTCTATTTAACTCTGCAGACGATTTCAAGCCGTCCGTGTAAGTATGCGGTGTAGCCCAGGAAGGTTAAGCACCATAATATGCATGTTCACAAGTAATTAAGCTGTATGATAATTGAATATATTGTTCGTCTGTTCTTAATTATGAATGCTAAAAATGGAATAACCAACCTCTCTCCTGTAGAACACTATCAACTGTCCCCTCTCATCCCACTCAAGACGCCATCTCAGGGCATCTGAGTATCCCCCAGGTGACCTTGACTTCTCCACCTCACAGACTTCAGTGCTTCCGTCCTCTGAAAATAAATTACTTACAGCGTAGCTCTACCCTGGCCTGTGTGTTACAGTCAATACATCGTCATGGCACACCCAAGCTGCAGGTGACTGAGGAACAGTAAGGAAAAGACTTTAAACAGCAAGGTGTGCAGTTTTTAAATGATTTCCTCTGATGTCCTTACCCAGGGAGTGTCAACCTCTCTGTGCCGTGCGCTCAGGTGACCCTCTACTACCTGTGGCCCAGGGTGCTGACACGTCATGATGCTGGCTCACATCTATGCTCTGAACTCATTCCCTGCCTATCTTCCATCCGCTAGAGAACATGTGGGAAAGGCCTTCAGGGAGGAGGGGTCATGACACGGGTGTGAGGAGGGTGTGGTGCTTGATGCCTTATACACATCTATCAAGCTGCCAAGCAACAGAAGAGCGCACATGCCCAGAAAGCCCCATGGATCATCTGGCTTCCTGTGTTAAACATCCCTCAGAGGCTCCCGTGCTCAGATGCTTTGCCCCAGCTTTGTGATACTGGTTTGGGGGGCTCTCAAAGTTTAAAGGGGTACTAACTAAAGGGTTGAGTAACTGGGGGGGGGTGACGCTGGGGTGTGCAGGCCAGGTCTGCATCCTGCCTGCTCTCTGTTTACTGACTGTCAACACTGTCACTGGAGACCTCACCTGCACCCTGCTCTCCCAGCCATAGCTGCTGCTGTTTCCACACATTCCCTGCCATGATATATTGTAGTTCTTGAGACCACGAGCCGGACAGACCTCTTCTCCTGCAGAGTGATTCTGTATGCATGTGTGTGCGTGTGTATATCAGCATGTGTGTGCATGTGTGTATCAGTGCTTGGGTATATGCATGTGTACTTCAGTGTGTGTGTCTGTGTGTGTATGTATGTGTGTACCTCTGTGTGTGTGTGTGTACCAACGTGTGTGCTCATGTGTGTATCAGTGCATGTGCATATGCATGTGTGTCCTAGTGTGTGAATATGTGTATCAGTGAGTGTGCATGCGCATGTGTGTATCAGTGCATGTGTTCGTGTGTGTATCAGTGTGTGTGTGCATGTGTGTATCCTTGTGTGTGCGTGTGTATATCAGTGGGTGTGTGTGTGTATCTTTGTACATGTGTGTCAGTATGTGTACATCAGTATGTGCATATGCTTGTGTGTATTGGTGTGTGTGTGTGTGAGTGTGTATGTATCAGTATGTGTGTGTGCATCAGTATATTGGTGTGTATATGTATCAGTGTGTGTGTGTGTATCAGTGTATACCCGTGTGTGTGTGTGTGTGTGTATCAATGTGTGTGCCTGTGTGTATCTTTTTGTGGGTATCAGTATGTGTGTATCGGTGTATATGTGTACATGTGTGTATCAGTGTGTATGTTTGTGCATGTACATGTATGCATGCATGTGCGCGCGCGCGCGCGCGCGTGTGTGTGTGTGTGTGTGTGTGTGTAACATGCATGTTGAAGCAAAGGCATGACATCAAGTATCTTCCTCCATAGCTTCTCCATCTTGGTCGGTTTTGTGTGTGTTTGTCTGTTTTCTTTTGTTTTGTTGTGTTTTTTGTTCTGTGCACCCCTGGCTGTACTGGAACTCGCTCTATAGACCAGGCTGACATCAAACTCAGATCCACCTGCCTCTGCCTCTGGTGTCCTGAAATTAAAGGTGTGTAGCACCACCCAGCCTCCATCTTCTTTTCTTTTTCTTTTTCCTCCTTTTTTTTTTTCCATTTTTTTTACTTACTTACTTCCTTATTTATTTATTTATTGGTTTTTTCTCTCTGTGTAGCCTTGGCTGTCCTGGACTCACTCTACAGATCAGGCTGGCCTTGAACTCACAATGATTTGCCTGCCTCTGCCTCCTGAGTGCTGGGATTAAAGATGTGAGCCACCACATCCAGCTTCCAGCTTCCTTTTAAGAAAAATACTCCCCCGCCCCCGAACCTAGATCTCACTGGCCAGTAAGCCCCCCAGAAATCCCCCTGAGTGCTAGGCTTACAGAATTGCTGTTCTCTTTCCAGCAGTCCAGGGACCTGAACTCAGGTCTTCGTGCTTGTGCTATCTCCTCGCTGACTGTCCCAGCTCACTGGCTCACAAGCTGCTTCTTGTATTTGGTCCCAGAGATGGTAACTGTGGCTAATAGCACTAGGGAGCCTTGTCACTGCCTATCTACCCTCTCTGCCTCTGCTCTGATGTAGCACATACCTCAGGTTACATTAAAACTGCCTTGAGAAAAGCACACTAGCTGACGTGGTGTTCGATCTCAGGAACCTCCATACCGAGCCTGCCCATCCCAATCAGTGGCTTTTCATTTGTCCTGCCAAAGAGGAAGGCTTCTCTCTGCAGAGACTTGCCACCTCGGTGTGTGCACAGGGGAGGCATGACATCACCAACATTAGCACGGATCCCAGCACACATTAGCTGTAGTGCACACTCCACCTCCTACAGCCTCTGGTCCTGAACAGAAAGAGAGCAGATCCTGGGCAAATGTAAGTATCCCTCCAAATGTAGAGATAAATGTTTAGACCAAACATGGAGGCTGCAGGCATACCTTTTATCTCATTCTTCTCCTGAGCCGGCTCATCAAAGCCATGGGTGGCCTGCAGTAGTCTAAGCTTGTTCTATGAGTGTGAATTACCTTCCTGAGGAACCTTATGTACTATCCTGACTCGGGGAGTTGCTTTAGGTCACATCCAGTACCTGTGACACCGTCTGCCTGCTGGAAAGCCTGCACACTCAGCAACACTGGGAACATCCAGGTGACAGAGGATTGGGGTCTTTAGAACCAATGTCTTAGGATAGGAAACAAATGCATGTCATTCACAAACAATTATTTTGTCCATAATACAGAACAAAATGTAGTTGCTTCCTGTTAAATACAATAACAAGAAGGTATGCATCACGCTCATGAGTACCTTGTTTCACCCGACGCTGACCTCTGACCTCTGCAACACCCTGAACCTCCTGCGCCCCTGATGAAATACTAAAACATGGAAACGCAAGGAGCTTCTGTACCTTCTATACAGAGTGTTACTCGTGTTCTTAAACTTTCTACTCACATTTCTTTTCTATCTTCTGGAGCATATGTCGGCTTCTGTCCTTTACCCATGGGGCTAGAGGCACGCTGGCAGAGAGAGAGAGACAGATAGAGACAGACACCAGGAGACCGAGGCCAAGAGAATAAGCAAAGGTGGACGCCACCATCACTTTATGGCCTAGTATGATAGGC